>NC_079217.1:28053552-28366052 GCF_029633865.1 Lampris incognitus | reverse complement strand
ACTTTCAAAGAAAGAACGGGGTGCGGGTAAATGAGGACCCCGCTGTGTCTTAATTCTTTAATAAGCTGTGTGTTTTGGGCTTTAGTTGCCACCACAGCATAACCAGTTGTGATACGTGGGCTCAAGCCTTGTCGGCAAGCATCTGCCCTACCAAAGTATCTATGAGGAAGTCACAGAATTGGACAGGATGAGTAAATGTCAATGTAATTCAGCCTGTGTAGTTTGCGCCACACGTAGTTGTGCATAGTGGAATTAAGAAGTTGTGGTTTTTAACTTCCTTGCTGCGAAGCACTGTTATTTATTATGTGTAACCGATGTGATCTATTACAATCCAGTTACATTTATTACAAAGCGTAGAATGTAAAGTTGTAACCACAAAAAGTACTTTTAGGTTGATTAATTAAGGGCAGAGGCCATCACACCCTTGCATGGCTGGTAATTCCACATGCAGGTCTTGCTCGTGTACCTAGAAAATTACTTTGGCCAACAGCAAAAAAATAAACAAAAAAAAAACATGGCTGTTAAATATCTGTCTGGTTATCATAAATGAATTGGTACATACATTACTGAAGTTCTTCCAAAATTCAAGCCGGACTCCATGGGCTCGGGCGAAGCGTTCAGTTTCAAGATAAAGTAGGCCAGACTCCCCTCTCAATAAACCCTCCACAATCACCTCATTAAGATCCATTACCATACAGTGTGCTTAGACTGAAAGAGCAACTATTCCTAAGGGCATCATGTTGTACTTAAGCCTCTGAGCCAAAGTCAGCATACCTCCGCCCAGCGTTCATACAGCTGGCACCCATATTGCTGCACTCTGATTTTATGGGTGATTTTAATTATCTGGTTTGCAGCTGCAGTGGCAGCAAGCTGGAGATAATGGCGGGAGATGGTCCTATGGATAATGTTCTCAGCTGGGCAGCAGCCGGCTTTCTGCAGACCACAGAACGAAGTGATCACGGTCACTTCCGGCGATGGGATTCTTCAGTTATTGCAGTTTGTATGTGGTTGTTGAATAATAGGATAGGAGCCCGTGGGGAGGCGGGCCTGTCTCTCCTCTACTCTGCATTCCTCTCACTCTCCTTCCGTCACCGCTCACCATACAATACAATCATATCTCTTAATATGAGTTGCACACACACACGTTTCCTTTTCATGGACATAACAAAATAAACCGATGCATTACTGAGCCTTCATTTCTTAGGCCTCCTATCAATGGCCACACATTTCCGGCTAGCAGGTATCCCACAGGAAATATAGTAAGCGGAGTTTTTAGACTTTGCATTATGGGCACAGATTCAGCGGATAGCAGCGTGGAGCAGAGTTTGAGCAGCATGATTGGAAAGCTAAGAGGTCGCTCTGGGGAAGATGGATGCGTGGCGTCTATGTGCGGCTTGCTCCTTTCTGAGGGTTTCTAGCGGTCTGCTGTAGTGCCTACGTACAGGAATGCGGTGTCCTGCTCCGTAAGACATCAGTTAAGGAGAGTGCCTGCGTTATAACCCTGATGACATTACACATTTACACACTCGACGCTGGAGAGTGGATAGTGAACGATGCCGCTTATAAGGTGGACGAGTAGATGAGCACTGGCATAGCCTGCCATCCACTACAGCGCCGGTTTTCAAGCTATGGGTAGGGACCCACAACTGGGTCAGAGGATGTCCATAACAAAAGCATTTTGTTTGGAGAGGGAGAAAAAAATGGCCGCATTTATTTTCTTTTTCGTAATCAGATATCCGTTGTTATTTAGATAACGAAGAAAGGAAAGAAAATATATATGTTTTCATACCTTTTGAGTCAATGCAATGAAAACAATGCAGTGATTTAATCTACTCCAAAATATCCCTGAAATAGTGTTGGATGTTGACTTGCCTTGTCTGTTTCATTTTATCATTAGCAGGCCATGACTGAACCAGAATCAGAATCAGAATACTTTATTCATCCCCAAGGGGAGAAAAAAAAGACTGAAAAGGTGAATACTGCATTAAAGAACAACATAGAGAGGACTGTTAAATATCTCATTTTGATAGGTAATGAGAAATTATTGCTCATTTTAGTGCACAAAATATTTGGTGGGTCCCGGGCCAAAAAGTGTCTCCACAGGCGGGCGATGGTGTAAAACTGTTGGGGAAGCCCTGCTCTGCAGTGACCACTTGTTAGGTGGGTGGAACGACTGGGTCAGTGTTTGCCCTGGAGAATGGCACAAGAGGCCATTTCATTTGTTTTGGTAAATGCTCATAAACAATTAAAAGGAAGTATACAGCACATGTCTGACACATGTCGGAAACATGCATGAAGGAGCGTTGGATACTGCTTTACTGCATGACTGATAAACAGAGCTGCCAATCGCTTACCGTGAGCTGGAGGATCCTGCAGAAAAGGTAGGCAGGGAGAGGGAGGGGTCAACAAGAGAGGGAAGGTCGCAAATCACACACACACACACACATACATGTACTTGGACAAGCACGTGCGCACACACATACAAACCCACATGCCCCACACACTTACACATGCACATGTGCAAACCCATGCACACACGAGTGCACACACACACATGCAAGCACACACTCACGCGTGCACACACACACCTACACATGCACATGCGTGCACACACGCACACACACATGCCCCACATACCTACACATGCACATGCGCGCACGCACACACACACACACACACACACACATATATATATATATATATATATATATATATATATATATATATATATATATAACTTTGTTAAATGAAACCCTCAACGGTAGGGAAAGTGCTCAAAAAACAAGGAGCAAAATAATCCCCAGTGATTCAAGTAATTCTTTAATTAGGCTTGCACTGTCAGTTAAAGAATTTCTTGAATCACTGGATTTTATATATATATATATATATATATATATATATATATATATATATATATATATATATATATATACACACTCACCGGCCACTTTATTGGGCACACATGTCCAACTGCTCGTTAACGCAAATTTCTAATCAGCCAATCACATGGCAGCAACTCAATGCATTTAGGCATGTAGACATGGTCAAGACGATCTGCTGCAGTTCAAACCAAGCATCAGAATGGGGAAGAAAGGTGATTTAAGTGACTTTGAACGTGGCATGGTTGTTGGTGCCAGACGGGCTGGTCTGAGTATTTCAGAAACTGCTGATCTACTGGGATTTTCACACACAACCATCTCTAGAGTTTACAGAGAATGGTCCGAAAAAGAGAAAATATCCAGTGAGCAGCAGTTCTGTGGGCGAAAATGTCTTGTTGATGCCAGAGGTCGGAGGAGAATGGCCAGACTGATTCGAGCTGATAGAAAGGCAACAGTAACTCAAATAACCACTCATTACAACCGAGGTATGCAGAAGAGAATCTCTGAACGCACAACACGTCGAACCTTGAGGCAGATGGGCTCCAGCAGCAGAAGACCACACCGGGTGCCACTCCTGTCAGCTAATAACAGGAAACTGAGGCTACAATTCGCACAGGCTCACCAAAATTGGACAATAGAAGATTGGAAAAACGTTGCCTGGTCTGATGAGTCTCGATTTCTGCTGCGACATTCGGATGGTAGGGTCAGAATTTGGTGTCAACAACATGAAAGCATGGATCCATCCTGCCTTGTATCAACGGTTCAGGCTGGTGGTGGTGGTGTAATGGTGTGGGGGATATTTTCTTGGCACACTTTGGGCCCCTTAGTACCAATTGAGCATCGTGTCAACGCCACAGCCTACCTGAGTATTGTTGCTGACCATGTCCATCCCTTTATGACCACAGTGTTCCCATCTTCTGATGGCTACTTCCAGCAGGATAACGCTCCATGTCATAAAGCTCGAATCATCTCAGACTGGTTTCTTGAACATGACAATGAGTTCACTGTACTCAAATGGCCTCCACAGTCACCAGATCTCAATCCAATAGAGCACCTTTGGGATGTGGTGGACCGGGAGATTCGCATCATGGATGTGCAGCCGACAAATCTGCAGCAACTGCGTGATGCTATCATGTCAATATGGACCAAACTCTCCGAGGAATGTTTCCAGTACCTTGTTGAATCTATGCCACGAAGGATTAAGGCAGTTCTGAAGGCAAAAGGGGGTCCAACCCGGTACTAGCAAGGTGTACCTAATAAAGTGGCCAGTGAGTGTATATATATATATATATATATATATATATATATATATATATAATTCACAAGCAGTCACATGGCCATGTTTTACAGGTAGCAGGAGGTGGGGGAAAGTAAAGATTAGAAAGTTGGGCTTGTGGCCTGAAGGTCGATGGTTAAAGTCACAGCACTGACGGAAAACGTCAGGAGGGGAATGGGGATGAACAAACCCTGCTTGACAACCACTTTCCTTGTCAGGCTGAGCAAGAGGAACCGTTCATTTGTAACGGATTTTGTTTTTTAAACCTGAGTAAAATAAAGTCAGAAAAATATATACACGCAATGGTGATAATATCGCTTCTTCCTTTTTCTGTTAATTTCAACGGATCTTCCTATATCCCCCCTTTTTTCCACCACCTCCTTTTTGTCGTGAAAATGGTCCTGCACAATCGTGTGGAAAAAAAGGCTGTAAACAGTCTGCACCATGCTAAGCAGGTTTTATACACGGTCAAACAACCTGGTGAAGTGGCTCACAAAAGACAATGTGTTTTGTGATGTTAAAGTAATGGCACGGCATTTTGAAATCTGGTTTACTCCCAACATCTTCCCCAGACAATATGGACAATATTTAAAATAAAGATTCACTTCTTACATTATGCTCAACTGTAAATGAATAGGATTTGTTCATGTAGTTGTTATTTATATATATATATATATATATATATATATATATGTGTGTGTGTGTGTGTGTGTGTGTGTGTGTGTGTATGTATGTATGTGTATATGTATGTGTATATGTATGTGTATATGTATGTATGTATGTATATATATATATATATACACATATATATATATATACATATATACACACACAGATATATGTGTGTATATGTATATAAATGTGTATATGTATACATATACGTGTGTGTGTATGTATGTATGTACACACACACACACACACACACACATATATATATATATATATATATATATATATATATATATATATATTATATACACACATATGCATACACATATATATATATATACACTACCGTTCAAAAGTTTGGGATCACCCAAACAATTTTGTGTTTTCCATGAAAAGTCACACTTATTCACCACCATATGTTGTGAAATGAATAGAAAATAGAGTCAAGACATTGACAAGGTTAGAAATAATGATTTGTATTTGAAATAAGATTTTTTTACATCAAACTTTGCTTTCGTCAAAGAATCCTCCATTTGCAGCAATTACAGCATTGCAGACCTTTGGCATTCTAGCTGTTAATTTGTTGAGGTAATCTGGAGAAATTGCACCCCACGCTTCCAGAAGCAGCTCCCACAAGTTGGATTGGTTGGATGGGCACTTCTTGCGTACCATACGGTCAAGCTGCTCCCACAACAGCTCAATGGGGTTCAGATCTGGTGACTGCGCTGGCCACTCCATTACCGATAGAATACCAGCTGCCTGCTTCTGCTCTAAATAGTTCTTGCACAATTTGGAGGTGTGTTTAGGGTCATTGTCCTGTTGTAGGATGAAATTGGCTCCAATCAAGCGCTGTCCACTGGGTATGGCATGGCGTTGCAAAATGGAGTGTAGCCTTCCTTATTCAGAATCCCTTTTACCCTGTACAAATCTCCCACCTTACCAGCACCAAAGCAACCCCAGACCATCACATTACCTCCACCATGCTTAACAGATGGCGTCAGGCATTCTTCCAGCATCTTTTCATTTGTTCTGCGTCTCACAAACGTTCTTCTTTGTGATCCAAACACCTCAAACTTGGATTCATCCGTCCACAACACTTTTTTCCAGTCTTCCTCTGTCCAATGTCTGTGTTCTTTTGCCCATCTTAATCTTTTTCTTTTATTGGTCAGTCTCAGATATGGCTTTTTCTTTGCCACTCTGCCCTAAAGCCCAGAATCCCGCAGCCGCCTCTTCACTGTAGATGTTGACACTGGTGTTTTGCGGGTACTATTTAATGAAGATGCCAGTTGGGGACCTGTGAGGCATCTGTTTCTCAAACTAGAGACTCTAATGTACTTATCTTCTTGCTCAGTTGTGCAACGCGGCCTCCCACTTCTTTTTCTACTCTGGTTAGAGCCTGTTTGTGCTGTCCTCTGAAGGGAGTAGTACACACCGGTGTAGGAAATCTTCAATTTCTTAGCAATTTCTCGCATGGAATAGCCTTCATTTCTAAGAACAAGAATAGACTGTCGAGTTTCAGATGAAAGTTCTCTTTTTCTGGCCATTTTGAGCGTTTAATTGACTCCACAAATGTGATGCTCCAGAAACTCAATCTGCTCAAAGGAAGGTCAGTTTTGTAGCTTCTGTAACGAGCTAAACTGTTTTCAGATGTGTGAACATGATTGCACAAGGGTTTTCTAATCATCAATTAGCCTTCTGAGCCAATGAGCAAACACATTGTACCATTAGAACACTGGAGTGATAGTTGCTTGAAATGGGCCTCTATACACCTATGTAGATATTGCACCAAAAACCAGACATTTGCAGCCAGAATAGTCATTTACCACATTAGCAATGTATAGAGTGTATTTCTTTAAAGTTAAGACTAGTTTAAAGTTATCTTCATTGAACAGTACAGTGCTTTTCCTTCAAAAATATGGACATTTCAATGTGATCCCAAACTTTTGAACGGTAGTGTATATATATATATATGTATATATATATTTATGTATACATATATATGGGTGTATATATGTATATGTATATGTATGTATGTATGTATGTATGTATGTATGTATGTATGTATGTATGTATGTATGTGTGTGTGTGTGTGTGTGTATATATATGTGTGTATGTATGTGTGTATGTGTGTATGTATGTATGTATGTATGTATGTATGTATGTATGTATACACACACACACACACATATATATATATATATATACATATATATATGTGTGTATATATATGTATACATATATATGTGTGTGTATATATGTATATGTATATGTGTGTATGTATGTATGTATGTGTGCATGTGTGTGTGTGTGTGTGCGCGTGTGTGTATTTCCGCATGTAGTGTATTGGAACCATGTTGTGTTTTACAAAGCATCTGGGTATCATAAATAACAAGCGAGAGAGAGAGAGAATAAAACACTAAACACAGCTGTATTCCTCTACCCTGCCCCCAATCCTTCCTGCTTTTCCCTCTTTTTCCACATTGTCTGTTTCTTATCCTCAAACACCTTCCCATAGGAACAGTGGGTTTACAGCAAGTGTGTGGGGAGAGCGAGAGAAAGATAGAGAGAGGGAGAGAATGAGAGAGAGATGGCGAGAGAGAGACAGCGAGCGAGAGAAAGACAGCGAGAGAGAGAGACAGCAAGAGAAAGAGATAGCGAGAGAGAGAGACAGCGAGAGAGAAGGAGGAGAGAGAGAGACAGCGAGAGAGAAGGGGGAGAGCGAGGGGGAGAGAGAGCAATAGTATGACTGATGAATGCACAGTGAAATCCCAAGGGTCTTGTTTATACATGTTTTTTTGCACAATTATGATCCTTCATCTCCTCTTCCCTCCCTTTTCCTCTCTCCTCTTTTCAGGCACCATCTAGGGTCCATCGTTGGCTCGGGAAAACCCCCACCTGAGAGGGAACCCCCACCCTGAGTCTCCATCTCCCCAGCCACCGTATGTCAACATGTTCCAGACTGGCCTAATCAGACAAGCTGCACATCCATCCTCACCTTCACTTGCATCATTCACCCCCAACATCCAATACTTCCTCTCCTCATTAAACCTGTGAACTCACATTGTTGTGGCGTGGTCCTTGCTGGTGAAATGCTGCTTATTCAAGTTGACATGGGAATTTTCCCGGCCCCTTGGCAGGGCCAGAATTCATGTGTGAGATTTTCCCAGTGAAAGAGATATGGCTTGCTTCAGGAAAGAACGTGCTACACGTGGACCGACATCACACTGAAATTTAGACAAGTATATTTTAAGAAACGCGTGAGCTCGACACAAACACACAACTTGAAATGTATATCTAAACAGAATCTAACTAAACCTGATCAAGAAAAAAAATCCTTAGTGAGATTGGCCTTTCCCAAGGTTTCATAAATGTAGTTGAAGGTGAAATAGCGAAAACCTTAGTAATTGTTTTCCAGCCTGTATGAATTTATCTCTTTTTGTCACAGGGATAATGTGGGAAACACATAGTAAAACTCCTCAGGATGGTGAGTCTGTCCAGTTGGCTTTATCTGTGGTTCACGCTGTTCGCCTCCTCTGGAGAAGGCGAATGCTTTGGAAAAACAGAGTGGTCTGTCATGACATCATAGATTTCCCACAATTCCCTGTGGTGGTTCTATACTGAGTTTGTGAATTTCACTATTTCCTGAGTCACAATGAACCTGTAGCAGGATCTTTGTCCCCTCCTGGGGGACTTTGGCTAGGCCACAGTCCCTCCACAGGGCAAAGCAAACATTTATATGGGCTCATTGTGAAACACTGTGCTTGTGACAAATGAAAAGCATATCAGATTTTTATTTAACGCTGTCAATTATTGAAAAGCAGATTTTGGATTGTTTGGTCTTTTGCTGTTAATAGTTTTTGATCGAATAAGGGCCACATGCCAAATGCAATTATGCTAAAAATAGCGATGCAGTATGTTGGGCCATTATACTCTGTCCATGTGGTATTCAATGTAGTGAGCACACTAGATGGTATTAAAGGAGACTAAATGGTCAATAAGTAAGGCTGCTAATCTTCAACCCATCACGCAGAGTTATTTGACAATCATTGTTGTATGTGTGCTCAAAGATATTCACACAATGACGATAATTTTTCCACTGGGGGCTCACAGTCGAGTAAAGCATAATTGGTATTGTGTGTGTGTATGTGTGTGTGTGTGTGTGTGTGTGTGTGTGTGTGTGTGTGTGTGTGTGTGTGTGTGTGTGTGTGTGTGTGTTCACGCATGTTTGCATGTGTCTGCACATGCAGACATATGTGTGCGCGCACATGTGTGGCCACTGTGGATCTGCTGGGGTTTAACCACTTACATCTCCATGCATAATGGGTGCAATTTAAAAGGGACTACAGTTTGATTAGAGGCACAGTCGCTCTCCTCCGCAGCTCAATCAGAGCCCTGCTCATTTATAACAACACTAATTATCTCAAGCAGTGAATGTGAGTGAGTGAGTGAGTGTGTGTGTGTGTGTGTGTGTGTGTGTGTGTGTGTGTGTGTGTGTGTGTGTGTGTGTGTGTGTGTGTGTGTGTGTGTGTGTGTGTGTGTGTGTGTGTGTCATCATGCCCTCCTGTGTTCTCCAATATGGGATCAATAAAGTGCCACTGCAACTACAGGTACGATTGTGTATACAAGCAGATGTTCATTATGTTGAATGGAAACACATCAAAAAACCAATCTCCAACGAAAACATACATGTAAATTGTCATGTGGCTACTTTATTTCACACAGATGCATTCTATCTATCTAGCTAGCTAGCTAGCTATCTGTCTATCTATCTCTTTTCTGTCTTTCTTGCAGATTTATTCTTGTATGCATCTCAAAATGGAAGCAGAAGATTTGATCTTACGTTTTGCAAAGTGTCCCCAACCCGCCAACAAAACCATCGAATAAACACTCACTGGCCACTTTATTAGGTACACCTTGCTGGCACCGGGTTGGACCCCCTTTTGTCTTCAGAACTGGCTTAATCCTTCGTGGCATAGATTCAACAAGGTACTGGAAACATTCCTGAGAGTTTGGTCCATATTGACATGATAGCATCACGCAGTTGCTGCAGATTTGTCGGCTGCACATCCATGATGCGAATCTCCCGGTCCACCACATCCCAAAGGTGCTCTATTGGATTGAGATCTGGTGACTGTGGAGGCCATTTGAGTACAGTGAACTCATTGTCATGTTCAAGAAACCAGTCTGAGATGATTCCAGCTTTATGACATGGCGCGTTATCCTGCTGGAAGTAGCCATCAGAAGATGGGAACACTGTGGTCATAAAGGGATGGACATGGTCAGCAACAATATTCAGGTAGGCTGTGGTGTTGACACGATGCTCAATTGGTACTAAGGGGCCCAAAGTGTGCCAAGAAAATATCCCCCACACCATTACACCACCACCACCAGCCTGAACCGTTGATACAAGGCAGGATGGATCCATGCTTTCATGTTGTTGACGCCAAATTCTGACCCTACCATCCGAATGTCGCAGCAGAAATCAAGACTCATCAGACTGGGCAACGTTTTTCCAATCTTCTATTGTCCAATTTTGGTGAGCCTGTGCGAATTGTAGCCTCAGTTTCCTGTTCTTAGCTGACAGGAGTGGCACCCGGTGTGGTCTTCTGCTGCTGTAGCCCATCTGCCTCAAGGTTCGACGTGTTGTGCGTTCAGAGATTCTCTTCTGCATACCTCGGTTGTAATGAGTGGTTATTTGAGTTACTGTTGCCTTTCTATCAGCTCGAATCAGTCTGGCCATTCTCCTCTGACCTCTGGCATCAACAAGGCATTTTCGCCCACAGAACTGCCGCTCACTGGATATTTTCTCTTTTTCAGATCATTCTCTGTAAACCCTAGAGATGGTTGTGCGTGAAAATCCCAGTAGATCAGCAGTTTCTGAAATACTCAGACCAGCCCGTCTGGCACCAACAACCATGCCACGTTCAAAGTCACTTAAATCACCTTTCTTCCCCATTCTGATGCTCGGTTTGAACTGCAGCAGATCGTCTTGACCATGTCTACATGCCTAAATGCATTGAGTTGCTGCCATGTGATTGGCTGATTAGAAATTTGCGTTAACGAGCAGTTGGACAGGTGTGCCTAATAAAGTGGCCGGTGAGTGTATGTGGGTCCATAGCAGAACCTTACCTTTCCTTACAATGGAGCACAACACTAGACTTGCTGCAGATTCTTTCTTTTCTTTTTGGGGGGGGGGTGGGGTGTCAACTTGTGTTTAGCTTAATATCGAATGTCTGTGAATGTGAGCCATGTCCTAGGACTTTGGCCCACCGAGAGCAGCCCAGCACAGCGAAGTATGACTCAGGACCATAGTGCTCTCAGTCTTGGGATTTGAAGACTAGCAAGATGCCCCAAACAGACAAGAACTGACAGTCCGTTTTGAGACATGTAAAGCCCTATGCACTCTTTTGGTTTAATGTTTCCTGTATTTTCTAAATCTTGTAATAAGTAATATGCGTTCATGTGTCCATGAACTAAGCAAATTGAAGCTGATTTTCGTAAGCATCATCATATTTACCAGACAGAAATGTTGACTGGTGTGTGCAGTTGCTATACTAGAGAGAAACAAGTGTAAAGAAAAAAATATGATGTGAAAAGATGTGGGCACAGCCCCACAACTGGACATGTGCATGCCCATAAAAACACACAGCCCTCTTCTAACGTTATTAATATCTTCCCATATCTGTTGACATCTTTTAAGCATTTGAATGAAAGCATAGACGTACCAAAGTGGACGTGTATACAAACGCCTCGTCTGAATGCAGTTGCTTGTGCATACACTACCGTTCAAAAGTTTGGGATCACCCAAACAATTTCGTGTTTTCCATGAAAAGTCACACTTATTCACCACCATATGTTGTGAAATGAATAGAAAATAGAGTCAAGACATTGACAAGGTTAGAAATAATGATTTGTATTTGAAATAAGATTTTTTTTACATCAAACTTTGCTTTCGTCAAAGAATCCTCCATTTGCAGCAATTACAGCATTGCAGACCTTTGGCATTCTAGCTGTTAATTTGTTGAGGTAATCTGGAGAAATTGCACCCCACGCTTCCAGAAGCAGCTCCCACAAGTTGGATTGGTTGGATGGGCACTTCTTTGAGCAGATTGAGTTTCTGGAGCATCACATTTGTGGGGTCAATTAAACGCTCAAAATGGCCAGAAAAAGAGAACTTTCATCTGAAACTCGACAGTCTATTCTTGTTCTTAGAAATGAAGGCTATTCCATGCGAGAAATTGCTAAGAAATTGAAGATTTCCTACACCGGTGTGTACTACTCCCTTCAGAGGACAGCACAAACAGGCTCTAACAGGTACTATTTAATGAAGATGCCAGTTGGGGACCTGTGAGGTGTCTGTTTCTCAAACTAGAGACTCTAATGTACTTATCTTCTTGCTCAGTTGTGCAACGCGGCCTCCCACTTCTTTTTCTACTCTGGTTAGAGCCTGTTTGTGCTGTCCTCTGAAGGGAGTAGTACACACCGGTGTAGGAAATCTTCAATTTCTTAGCAATTTCTCGCATGGAATAGCCTTCATTTCAAAGAACAAGAATAGACTGTCGAGTTTCAGATGAAAGTTCTCTTTTTCTGGCCATTTTGAGCGTTTAATTGACCCCACAAATGTGATGCTCCAGAAACTCAATCTGCTCAAAGAAGTGCCCATCCAACCAATCCAACTTGTGGGAGCTGCTTCTGGAAGCGTGGGGTGCAATTTCTCCAGATTACCTCAACAAATTAACAGCTAGAATGCCAAAGGTCTGCAATGCTGTAATTGCTGCAAATGGAGGATTCTTTGACGAAAGCAAAGTTTGATGTAAAAAAAATCTTATTTCAAATACAAATCATTATTTCTAACCTTGTCAATGTCTTGACTCTATTTTCTATTCATTTCACAACATATGGTGGTGAATAAGTGTGACTTTTCATGGAAAACACAAAATTGTTTGGGTGATCCCAAACTTTTGAACGGTAGTGTAGGTACACGCAGCAACCCTGAAGGCTTTTATTTTTCAAGGTATTGTTCTGCCCCCTCCATCAGTCTGCTCTTCACAAAGCTCCTTCATGCAACCGTCTCTCATCTGATGCCAGCGCTGATGTCACGGGTGGCCCGATTCGTCCGCATCCCATTGGTTTACGCAGCATGACGTAGTGCTCCCGTTTGACGCACAGAGAACACAACACGTCACTGTAGTAACCGGTCTGCCAAGTACTCGCTCTCTCTCTCTCTCTCTCTCTCTCTCTCTCTCTCTCTCTCTCTCTCTCTCTCTCTCTCTCTCTCTCTCTCTCTCTCTCTCTCTCTCTCTCTCTCTCTCTCTCTCTCTCTCTCTCTCTCTCTCTCTCTCTCTCTCTCTCTCTCTCGCTCTCGCTCTCGCTCTCGCTCTCTCTGACCCGCAAACATTTTGCTATTCTTTTAGTTCTCCCTCCTAGAGGTATTCACCAACTGCATTCTGCATCTCTCCCCCTCTCTTCCTTTCTCTGCTGTAAAAGGAAATACCCGGTGAGCCGAAGCCGACTCTTCATCTGTATGCTGACTGGCACACACACACACACACACACACACACACACACACACACACACACACACACACACACACACACACACACACACACACACACACACACACACACAACGGCCAGTGACGCATATAGCTGTCCGAAATTGAAAGGGACTGTGTTACAGAGTCAGGCCGTGTGTGTGTGTGTGTGTGTGTGTGTGTGTGTGTGTGTGTGTGTGTGTGTGTGTGTGTGTGTACCTTTTTTTTTTATCCTAATGGGGACCAAATGTCCCTATTAGGATAGAAAAACCCGAAACCATCTACCTTGTGGGGACATTTTATGGGTCGCCATGAGTAAAAGGGTCTATAATATGGTTAGGATCGGGGTTTAGGGTTAAGGTTAGAATTAGGATTAGGTTAAGGTTAGGCAGGTAGTCATGATGGTTAAGGTTAAGGGCATGAATGTAGTCAATGAGGGGGTCCCCACATGTATAGGACGACATAGTGTGTGTGTGTGTTTACATTACAGATGAAATAAAAAAAAGAGGGTGGTACCGAATGATAATAACTTCTAACATGATTTCATAGCAATCAAAGTGCGTCAGTGAACGCTTGTCTGTGTTTGTCTTGGTCATCGCCATGGCTTCTGTGGTTGTATTTATATTCAACTACTCCAGCATCTGTGTTCTCTGGTTGGAATTTGAGGATGTCTCCTTGTCAATGTTTGTCAATGTGACCCTCGTCCCTCTGTGCACTCATGCATGCAGCCGGTTGCACGTGGAAATACAGGACATGTGCGAAGTTACAGGTTAACGTGTTATAAAATAGCTTTTACAAGAGCTTGTCTGTTGAGAAATTCAGTATTATCCATTAAGCAAAAAATATCAATGGCCAGGGGTTTCAGGGAAAGGTAAGATGAAGGATTTCCCCCCTGTGAAATCTAAGTCGGCAAACGACAAACGAATATTACAAAGAGTCAGACCATGTCCTATACTTTTAACATTTTTACACTCAATGGTTTTATGTTTTCAACAATTGTCCATCTCCTTAGGATCAGCCCACAGCGCACGTGCAATAGAAAATGATAAATGTATTACATATTACATATTACATATTACATTCATAAAGGTATTTCATATTGGCTGTACTGGACAGTGGTTCCTGACGTGTATACTGTGATTTCAAGGCATGGGTTGGTATTTCTTGACATTAGAAGACCCATGCTTGAATGTCCAAAACCCTAAACCCATCTGAGCATGCATTCTAATGAAGTGCACTGCCATTTTGCAACAGCATAGTAAGCGCATATTAATCTATAATTGGATCTCTTTAAGTACTACAACACCCCCATGTGTAAATATTACCACGGGTTCAGAAATGGTTTTCCAAAACATAACTGTCTCTTTATCTCAGTGCAGTGGCCTGCCTAGTGATCAGATCTAGTACATCCGTCTGTGGGATGAGAGGGAACAAGGTGTTCAGAGATCCACCGCAAGCTAACAAGGCACAATTTCAGGACATGTCAGACACATGAGCCAGAATTCATGTGGAATGTGTAACGATCAAAACAAATCAAGGTGGTGCACATCAAGATAAGAAGCATGTCCTTGTAAATCAACCATGCAACAAACATAAGGGGGGAAGCAAATATTCACAGGTGTTGGGCCATAAAGACACGTTGACCATGTGTTTATGTTGATAGTTATTACCTGCACTATATCCCCGCTGTCTTCTTACATAACGTTGACTTAGTTTCCTCCTCGAGGGGTTGCTGGTCCTGCTGCTATTTTATCTGCCTCAGTGTTTTAGTGTTTCAGCATTTGATTGCCCCAAATTCTTTCACGATGTCCAATTAGAGACCATGTGGTTCAACTCTACGGTCTATATCTGTTCAGCTGAGAGAGGAAGTGCACATTATTTTGCTTCAATAGATTTGTGCATGTTCTACCACTGATATGGGGCATGTTGGGGCCGGGGTATGTGTGTGTGTGTGTGTGTGTGTGTGTGTGTGTGTGTGTGTGTGTGTGTGTGTGTGTACATTCATCTTGGAGCTGACATATAAAGTGAGTGGCACACAGGTCTGTTTTAGCAGTCATGCATATATGCATGAATGTTTGCATGACAAAGGATAAGGGCATGCACGAGAGTACACTGGCTTGGGTATGTACTTATGCAAATATGTATGACGTGATGAAAGACTTGCTATTAACACATCCCAATGATGGGTTTATGAGAGCAGCGTTAAGGGGGTCTGTGTTTCGAAAATCTATAGCGTTGAACATCCGCATCCCTGTGGATATATACAGATACTCTGATCTTTCATTTCTGTTGTGACAGGGAAGAAGACAAAATAAGACAAACAGGAAGAGAGCAAGGCAGAGTGAATGAAAGAGGTAGTCAGAGAGAGGCAGAGACGCGTTAATCTTTGTTAGTTTCTTAAATTGTTGCCTTAGATTGTTAAGTGTGAACACAAGTACCAACACAGAGCCACGCATGAAGTGAGCCGTGCTGTGGCCTTGAAACCCGAGGAAATGTCAAACACTTTATTCTCCAGTTATTAACAAGCTGTAGGAAAAACAAGTGACGGCAGTACTATGTAGTGTGTGAATTACATTACCCCACGAGTTGTCCGTGCTAAAAATACGCAGCGATGCCTCAAGCAGCTTTTTTCAATTGCCGAAATGCAAAAAGGTTGTTGGCCTCCTAAATGACGTCATTTAGTTTCCCTTGGCTGGTCCACACTGCAATGCATGCCAAGCAATTTCTCCTTCCCTTCCCCTCTGTCTGAACTGGCAAGATGGGTTAATATCAAGATGCGAGTGTAAAAAAAAAAAAAGCAAGTACGGAATTTACTATAGTTAGTCTCGTTCATAGTCTTGGGACAACCATTTTTATTTCAAACTCTGAATAATATGATGAAAATGTAAATGCAAGCGTTGTTTGATGACCTGTCTGTAATCGGACATTCAAGAGAAACCCTAACTCGAGAGACACTTTTTGTCTGCCGGGAGACATTTGTCTGTTAGCCGACATTTGGAGCATAAATTGGGCTTAAGTGGTGCAATAATCTATCTATCTATCTATCTATCTATCTATCTATCTATCTATCTATCTATCTATCTATCTATCTATCTATCTATCTATCTATCTATCTATCTATCTATCTATCTATCTATCTATCTATCTATCTATCTATCTATCTATCTATCTATCTATCTATCTATCTATCTATCTATCTATCTATCTATCTCTCTCTCTCTCTCTCTCTCTCTCTCTCTCTCTCTCTCTCTCTCTCTATCTATCTATCTATCTATCTATCTATCTATCTATCTATCTATCTATCTGTCTGTCTGTCTGTCTGTATAGCTTGTTTGTTGTTCAGGCTAAAGTGCAGCATTATTGAGGAGTCAGCTGGTCCACATTATTCATTGTATATCAGAAGATGATAGGGTCAGGCTGCCCTCCAGCGGTGTGCTTCCAAATTGCAAAAGAAAGAATGGGCTTTACAAAAACAGCCAATCATGTGCCATAGAGACCAATGTACCTGCAGATTATCATTCAAAACCATCACTTCATCAGTGCATTTCACAGACTACTGGTCGGGGTCTCCGTGGTGCATGACAGAGTACCAGTAGATAAAAGGATTTCACCCACATAC
Source organism: Lampris incognitus (assembly GCF_029633865.1). NCBI lineage: Eukaryota > Metazoa > Chordata > Actinopteri > Lampriformes > Lampridae > Lampris > Lampris incognitus. Next base: position 28,349,075 of record NC_079217.1, on the reverse strand, counting down.
CTTCAATTACTAGTTACTGTGGAGGAGCTAAACGTATGACTTGATTTCTTTCTGTGCTTTGTTCATGTCTACAGTGCTAAATGTTATTATTGTAACCAACTTCTGGTGGTGCTCTGAAAGAAGGACTCTATAAATGAAAAAAGCGTTTTGTTTGCTGTACATAACGTATTAAACACCACAGTTAAACAAAAGATAAACCCAGCATCCAGTTCAGTCACCCCTTTTCAGGGTAAAACAGTATTTGAAAAAAAATAACTTCATGGGGACTGTGAATAACATTTTAACACACAGTATTTCCTGAGTTCCTACATCACAGGCCCGGGTCCATAGGTTTCTCTCAGTACATGCTCAACCCCCCCCCCCCTAAAAAAAACAACAACCCTGTGTTAGTTAGTTATTTAGTTATTCATTTATTCATTTAGTTAGTTAGTTAGTTAGTTAGGCAAAGGAGCACTCCTTTGACCAGATGAACCCTCTCATCTAATGCATAAACCACAACCATAGATTTTATGAGGTTTCAGTTTGTACGAAATGTGTTGAAAAAAATGTATTAACCGACAAATCATTAGAAAAAATAAAACAATCATATCTAGTATTTGGCTTCATTCTCTGCATGCCTCCAGCAAATCTGATGATTGCATACATGGTTAAAAAACAACTTGAAATGTTTTTATGCAGTGGATAAGAACATACTTTAATCACAAGTCAGGTTAAGTTAAATGGGGGCTCCTTTTTTGACAAACAAATTTCATAGTTCTTACTTTAGCGCCTGCATCCTGGATTTGCCTTCTTTCATCTTTGAAAGAGGATATCCCCCCCACACACACACACCTTAGTGGTAAAGATGCAGTTTCTTATGAACAAGACGATTACACAAAAACTTGACATCCAGCCTGGCATGTCTCATCTAGAAGAGTTCAGATAACACATGATCAAGACGGGCTGAATTCTAAATTCCCCATACAAACGTAATGAACTCATTTTTATTTTTGTGTATTTGTACATTTTTGTATGTATGTGTGTTTTTTTTGTTGCATGTATGTGTTTTTTGTTTGTATGTATGTATGTATGTATGTATGTATGTATGTATGTATGTATGTATGTATATGTTTTTATTCAGATAGATGATTTTGTATTTGCAGAAAAATTAACATGAAGTTTGTGTTTACCCCACTGCAGTTTTTTCCCCTCATCTGCATAAGTAGTTGTTTCTTTTTGTTGTTGTTTATTTGGTGCAAACAATTGAATCTTCTTTGGCAGTCCGTCAAAACGGTAGTGACTGTGACGCAGTTTAAGCTCGGCAAGCACACCTGTGGGCCATCAGGCCTGCATTAGAGTGACAATATCAGCCACATTTGTCACAGACGAATGTTGTTTGAGTTGGTCTGCTCTGTCTTGCATGGTGGGCCTTATCATAGGATTCTTGTCTCTTTTGTTCAACAGCTGGCCTTGATTGCCTTACTGTGGAGCGCCATTTCTATCTGTCCAGGGCCACTGTCTCCCAGCTGGGGTCATCTATGCCGCAGATCGTCATGTGGCGCTTGAGCACATCTTTGAAGCGTAGCTTCTGGCCTCCCTGCTTCCTTTATCCCTGGCACAGTTCCCCATAGAAAACCTCTTTTGGTAGACAGTTGTCTGGCATTCTTCTCACGTGGCCAGCTCATCCAAGCTGGGAGGCTGTTATTAGGGCTTCAACACCGATAGCAGCAGCACGTCTCAATACTTCCACGTCAGGCACCTTCTCTTCCCATCTGATTTGCAGCAGCTTTCGCAGATGACGAAGCTGTATGCTGGTGAGCTTCTTGATGTGCTTGCGATACCGGGTAATGCATTCAGTGGAGTACAGTAGAGATGGGAGAACAGCTGTGTTGTAGAACTTGATCTTTGTTGTCAGCTTGATGTCACGGTGGGACCAAAGTCGTATGTGGAGAGCACCAAAGGCTTTTGTGGCTGCTTGGATTCTGCTGTCCACTTCTAAGTCAGAGGAGTTTGTAACTTCCAGAGCACTGCCCAGATAGGTAAAGCACTCAGTGGTCTTCAGAGTTGTTCCATTAACCAAAATACTGGGCTGACCTTCATCTGGGATTTTCTGAGGGGGAGGCTGGTACAAAACGCTGTTTTGGAGACGTTGATCTTCAGTCCAAAGAGGATAGCCGCTGAAGAGAAGCAGTCTACTATTTCTTGCATTTCTCCAGGATCATTGGCAACCAGAGCTGAGTCATCTGCACAGAGAAGCCCTCGAACACAGAGTTCTCTTGTTTTGGTAGACGCCTTGAGTCTCACAAGATTGTAGAGGTTTCCATTTGTTCAGGTCCTGATGTACAAGCCACCTCTCAAGTTGGCTGACATTGTTTCTAGGACTGCAGCGAGATATAATGTGAATAGGGCCAGTGCAAGCACACATCCCTGCTTCACTCCATGCTTGATGTTGAAAGCATCGCTGACATCTCCTCCAATTGATACTTTCCCTGTCATATCATTGCAGAAAATTCTAATGATGCTGATCAGTTTCTGGGGGCAGCCATAAGTCTCTAGCACTTTCCACAGTGTCTCTCTATCAACAGTGTCAAACGCTTTTGAAAAGTCCACAAAAACGATGTAAAGTGGCTGGTGCTGTTTGGTCACTTTCTATTGGAGTTGTCTCAGGGTGAACACTATGTCTGCGGTGGATCTACCAGCTCTCAAACCACATTGGCTTTCAGGCAACACTTCTTCTGAAAGGATCTTTATTCTGTTCAGTATGATCTTAGCCAGGACCTTTCCAGCAGTCGGCAGAAGTGAGATCCCATGGTGGTTTCCACAATCACTTTGTTCACCTTTCTTCTTGTAAATGGTCACAATCAAAGCATCTTTGAAGTCTTGAGGAAGGCATAGGTTCTGCCAGCAGGCATTCTAGAGCTTTAGTAGCTCTGACTTCAGTATTGAGCAGCCATGCTTCAGGATGTCTGATGGGATGCCATCTTGTACTGGTGCCTTCCCACTTCTGGTGTCTTTAAGTGCTTTCTCTACTTCAGCCATTGTGATCGGCTCACAGAGGTCATCTCTTATCGGTCTTCTTGTAAGCTACTGGCATGCATTAGGATCTGCTGATCCTTCTTGATTCAAGAGGATGCAGAAGTGCTGTTTCCATCTTTCTGTGATCTCTTTCAGGTCAGTACACAACATACTTCAATCTGCTGTTTTTACTGGTGCTATAACATTGCTTCTTGGACCGTAGATGGCTCTCAGAGCATACAATTTTGATCTGCTAAGGCCTGCAGCTCTTCTGCTTTCTTGCACCACCATTTTTCCTTAATCGCCCTAATCTCCTTCTGAACTTTGGTTTTAATTGCATTGAAGGCTGATTGACTCCTCTCAGAGTTCTCTTTCAGATGGGCATTGTGAAGCATTTGTTTTCCCTGTAGCAGTTCTTGGATTGCTTCATCTTGATCCTGGAACCAGTCAGGCGATTTTCTTTTTGGATGAACAAGTACCTCTTTTGCTGAATTATAGATGTTCTCTTTCATTTGTGTCCAGCATTCTTCAATGTTACTTGCACCTGTTGCCACCCTTTTTTCATCTTGAAGAGCAGATGTGATTGCTGTAGCTAGTATCATTTGATATTCTGCACTTGCTAGCTTGTTGGTATCCAGTTTCTTGATCTTGAATTTACTCAGGTGAAGTAGTTCTTTTCGGGGTGAGTGAAGGTGTTTGTGATACACAGGTCATGCTCAGCACAGAAATTCAACATAAGGTCACCATCGGTATTCTTATTGCCCTTGCCAAACGTTCCAATGACACCCTCATAGGTTAACTGGTCCATGCCTATCCGTGCATTGAAGTCTCCTAAAATGAGAAGCTTGTCTGCGCTTGGCACACTGTCCACTACTTCATCCAATTTCTGGTAGAAAGATTCATTGTCTTCATCTGGATAAACCATGGTTGGAGCATACACATTGATGAGTGATAAAAAGCGTTCTCCCCCCACAGGGACTCGGAGACTCATTATCCTCTCAGAGATTCCTAACAGTAGAGTGGGCAACCTGGACACAATTCTGTTGGTAATGGCAAAGGCCACTCCAGCATTTCCCCTTCCATCAGCCTTTCCAATCCAGAAGAAGGTGTAATTGCTCTCTTGTATTTGTCCTTGGCCTTCAATCCTTGTTTCTTGAAGAGCAGCAATGTCAATGCAGTATCTCTCTAGCTTCTTAGCAGTCAAGGCAGTTCTTCTCTCAGGTCTAGCGTGGTTGTCCAACATGGTCCAAATGTTCCATGTAGCAACAGTCAGTTTCACTTTCTTGCATTTTCGACCACTGAAGTGAAACACTGCTGGCTGTGGTGAACCAGCCAGGTAGTTTCTGAGCAAGCTTTTTTTTACCCCACCTTTTCTAGGGGCTTCCCCTTACAGGGCGGGCAGTGCTTTCCCTAAAAAGGGCTGCCCGGACACTCACACAGCTGCCTCGACCCTGTTGTTGCCCAGGATTCAACAGAGTTGCGACCACCACATGTGAGTCGCTGATGTGCAGAGGTCCCGCTAGTAACTTCCAGCTCCTTAAGCCTGCTACCATCACATTCATTCTGTCGCCATGGGACTTTGTAAATGCTGTCCTTGCAAGTGCTTTTCCCATCGAGCTCTCCTCACATCATGCCTTGCACAGTAGTTAAGACAGTCTGTGTTGTGCCCCTGCCGAACAGTCTCTCTGGACCTCAGAATCCATTCCTAAGCGGTACACCGTAGTGCAAAGGGCTCAGTAGATAAAGAGGTTGCCCCACAGTGACAGCTTACTTGTCAAGTGATGCCATCCATTGACCAACAGAATGGTTCCTCTGCATGCCATCTGATGTTTGTGCCATTGGTCCGATAGGGCTCATGATCCTACTGGGCTCTTCTGCCACAAACACCATCGAGCACCCTGCTTGCTTTAGATAGGGTTTGCTCCATTTTGATATATATATATATATATATATATATATATATATATATATATATATATATATATATATATATATATATATATATATATATATATATATATATATTGCAAGCTGGACATACATAGAGAGAAAGCGAAAGAGACAGACCGAAAGAAGAGAGTCACCAAAATGCATAAATTTAGTTTCTCTAAAAAGCCATTCGGTTAAGATGAATAAAAAAAAGCATTCGATGAATTGAATTTGTTTTTTTTAGAATTGCCTTAACAACTCTCCAAATAATTTTCGGCTTTAATCATGGAAATGTGATTGACTATTGAGAACTGGAGATCCTATCTGAGTCCTTGCAGAGCAAACCCAAACCCCGAGTTCTCTACTACATTTGCAGCCAGCCCCACAACACTAATGATAGGAGGAAGAAAAAAAAAGCGCGACCTTCGTGCAAATGAGCGCAATTAGAATTTAGATTAAACCTCCTTGAGAGAGAACATTTCATAACGAGGCTGAACTTAGCTTCTTATTCAACAGCTTCTTATTCGTATGTTCCGTTCCACTTTAAAGTTGACGTCATATGGCCTATAGGGAACTCTGTTTAGTCATTAAAAAAAACTATTCTATAAGGAATACAGTAAACATCTAAGGTCTAAAGAAAAAAATGAAATAGACTGATTATACAGTTTGTATTTTTGTATGGAACGTATTTGAGAATGTGGAAAATCTCTATTTAAAAGCTCAGATTGAAAAAAATATTAACCATTATAGAGGTCAAAACTCATCGGTTCTTATGTGTTTTATTGATACTTCTAAAGCTTTTGGTCGTGTTAATCATAGAAAGTTGTTTGTTAAATTGTGTCAAAGAGGAGTGCCTAAATACATTGTGAGAATTCTGGTTTATTGCTATGCCCACCAGACTATGCAAGTAAAACTGGGTAATAGCGTCTCAGCCCCATTTGGGGTTAGCGATGGTGTCAGACAATGGGGGATTCTGTCTCAAGTTCTCTACAATTTATATACTGATGATTTGTCCAAGCACTTAAAAGCCTGTAACACTGGGTGCATGATTGGTAATAAACAATTGAATAAATATTCTCCAATGGGTTTCGATGATGAAAAAATCCTATCTAAAATAACGCATGTTTTCATCGCTCTGGCCGATTTAATTTAGTCTTTGCTTACTCACTGTAGAGAAATTGACAATAGAAGCTGCTCTAACAACATTTGACCACAAGATGACAGTAGAGTACAACCCGCTTTTTGAATGATGGTCGAAATCATTTCAAATGTCAAAACGCTTTACAAAATCCAAGTTTGCCTCGTTTGCACTTCAAAACCAAATTTTCCAACACATTTTGCTTTCTTTTTTCTTTTTGGACATCATGTTTAATAGATATAGTAATGTTACACGCCAAAGACCTTGTCAGATGAGGTTACTCTGACCAACGTGAGGCACTGTGAAAGAAATTTCACAATTTGATAGGATCAGGTCAGGTCTAGCCTGACATCGCCAGATCAGTTCGCAAGTGCTTATTAGCCTGGCTCCTCTGAGTTCGTTTTCGATTCCCAAGGGACGTTATCAACGGGCGCAGACCAAAAAGCCTCTGGACGTAATTGGAAAACACAACCAATCAGAGCACTGAAATGTGTGACGTAGCACTGGGTTTTTGTCTAATACTGTCGGAAGTCCGGCAAACACGTCATTTTTATTGTGATGAGAACTACAGTGCCCAGCATGCTGTGTACGTAAGAGGAGGGGCACGCAACCATATGTTTTAGCGCGGTGCTGTACTGGGGCATTCTGGGGATTGTCCGGGTCGGGGATTGGAAGCAGATGGCTGAATAAAGCACGTTATTAATCGCGACCCCTTGCCTGTCGTTTATGCACATGACATGGTGTCAGAAGATCTTCGAATCCACTTACCTCAATAATCGGGAACGAAGTTGGTCTGGTGAGACAAGGAATGGCAAAATGTAATCCCCCCGAGGCATTTGATTTCACGCAACCGGCGGCATGGCCGATTTGGATTCAGAGGTTTTCCCGGTTTCGACTAGCAACGAAGCTAAATGCGGAGGACGGTGAGATCCAAGTCAGTTCCTTGATATACGCAATGGGAAAGATGCAGAACCTATTTTTAATTCGTTTACGTTCGAAGAGGCTTCTCACGCTAACGATTATGACAGGGTGGTCAGTAAATTCAACGAGCATTTCGTACCACCGAGAAATGTCATCCACGAACGTGCATGTTTTCACCAGCGCTCGCAGAGAGCTGGAGAGACTGTCGAGGCCTTTGTGAGGAGTTTATATGAGTTGGCAGAACACTGCGAGTTCGGGGCATTAAAGGAAGTGCATATTCGTGATAGAGTTGTGATCGGAGTTGCTGACCGGACGTGTCACAGAAGTTGCAGATGGAAGATGAGCTCACGCTAGGAAAAGCGGTGCAAATGGCCCGTCAGTTCGAACTGGTTAAACAGCAAAATGCGGAAGGAATTACAGCTGAACTGAATGCAGTTAGCAAAGCACGGGGCGCCAATACCGACCGCGACCGCAGTAACGCTAGCAACCACTACAATAAGGGCGACGGAAACGCACAGCGGCCCAAAACAGCCTGCCCCCGATGTAATCGCGCGCACGAGCAGCAGCAGGAATGCTCTGCACGCAACAGGCGTTGCAGGAAATGTGACAAGCTGCGACGTTTTGCTGCCGTATGCAAAACCAGAGACGTGAGGGAGGTCGTTTACCGGGATGATGCGTATGAGGGCGAAGCGGAAAGTGAAAGCCGCCCCTACTTCCTCGGTTGCATAGAGGGGATGGATTTTGAGAAAAAGTGGCAAGTGGAGTTACCGATCTGCGGCAAGTTGGTTAATTTTAAAATCGATACGGGGCGGACATCACTACCATGTCACAGACTGCATATAGGTCACTGCCTGAACGGCCACAGCTGGTTAAAACATCAATCGACCTGAGAAGCCCAGGGGGAGCACTGCAGTGTGCGGGGAAATTTGTGGCGTGCACGGAGAGACGGGGGAAGATGCACAAAATTGGGATTTTTGTGATAAAAGGGCCAAATGCCAACAATCTATTGAGTCGCAGAGCTGCATGTGAAATGGGCCTAGTATTTAGAACAGATCAGGTTAGCGAAGATGTTTTCGGGGACATTGGATTGCTTAATTGTGAACCTGTCATGATTGAGCTTAAGCCCAATATACAGCCTTATGCCCTCGGCACGCGACGCAGGGTCCCTTTCCCTCTCATGCCAAAGGTGGACGACGAGCTGCAATGCATGCAGTCCTTGGGGATCATCACAGAAGTGACCGAGCCCACAGAGTGGTGCGCACCCATGGTGCCCGTAGTCAAAAAGAACGGCAAGATACGGATCTGTGTGGACCTAAAGCGGTTAAACCAGGCTGTTAAGCGCGAGCGGTTTATGCTTCCCACGCTGGAGGACATTATGCCCAAGTTAGCAGGGGCAGGGGTTTTTACAACGCTAGACGCATCGTCTGGCTTCTGGCAAATTCCGCTAGATCCCAGATGTGTAAAACTAACCACTTTCATTACTCCCAGAGGCCGGTTCTGTTTCCAGCGGCTCCCGTTCGGCATCACATCGGCACCGGAGATCTTCCAGAGGGAAATGTGCATTCTGCTGAGAGACCACAAGGGCACGGTCGTCGTCATGGATGACATACTCGTGTACGGCAAGGACCAGGACGAGCACGATAGAAACTTGGAGGCGGTACTGCAGACAATCAAAACATCGGGGCTGAAGCTCAACCGGGAGAAATGCCTCTTCAGCAGGAGTGAGTTGCAATATTTCGGGCACATCATCAGCAAAGACGGCATCAAACCAGATCCAGGCAAGGTGAAGGCCATCTCAGACATGCAGAGCCCCGAGAATGTCCCTCAGGTGAGACAGTGGCTGGGTATGGTAAATTATCTGGGGAGGTTTCTACCCGAACTGTCATCAGTGCTACACCCGGTGAGTGAGCTGCTGAAGAAAGACGCAGAGTGGCAGTGGGGGGAGCCCCAACAGCAAGCCTTCACCAAGGTAAAAGCAATGTTGTCTTCCACTCCTGCCCTGGCATACTATGATGTAGCAAGGCCCTAAATTGTGAGCGCGGACGCTAGTAGTTACGGGCTGGGGGCAGCACTGTTGCAGGTTCAGGGGGACAAAGTTCAGCCTGTTGCCTTCTGCTCCAGAACTCTCACAGATGCAGAGAAGATACTCTCAGTTAGAGAAGGAATGCCTTGCAGGGGTGTGGGCCTGTGAGCGGTTTTCCCGTTATCTGTTAGGCTTAGCTGAGTTTAGCTTACAGACAGACCACAAGCCCCTGGCCCTCCTCATTAATGCATATGATCTGGACAAAGTGCCGCCGAGATGCCAGCGGCTTCTAATTCGTCTAATGCGTTTTAACCCCAGAGCAGTGTATGTTCCGGGTTCACAGCTGGTGTTGGCCGACGCCCTTTCCAGGAACCCACTCCAGGACGGCCGCGAGGCAGACACAGACGGGGATATGCGTGCGCATGTCGAAGCTGTGATCGAAACCAAACCGGTGTCGAGCACGAAGCTGGACATGTTAAAGCAGGCCACGCGTCAGGACGACACAATGCAGAGGGTGATCGGATACACCAGAGAGGGATGGCCGAGGCACGTGCCCTTTTATCTGCATGGCTACCATGCTGCGAGGGCATCGCTGTCCGAGGCAGACGGGCTGCTCCTGTACCAAGACAGGATTGTAATTCCCCCCGTGTATCAGGAAGACATCCTACACAGGATTCACGAAGGGCACCAAGGCCTTACAAAGTGTCGTGAAAGAGCCAGGATGTCTTGTCTGGTGGCCCAGCATCGGATCGGACATTTACCGGAAAGTTACACAGTGCACATTCTGCCAAATCAGTAAGCCCTCACAGTACAAAGAGCCCCTACGTACAACACCACTGCCGTCCGGCCCATGGCACAAGATTGGGGCAGACCTTTGCGAGCAGGATGGAAAAACTACCTGGTAGTGGTTGATTATTATTCCAAGGACATTGAGATCGCCCAGCTACGGACCACCTCCAGTCTACAGGTGATTGAGCAGCTGAAAGGTATGTTCACACGATGGGGCGTCCCTGGGGAACTCATTAGTGACAATGCCACACAGTTAACGTCAGCCGAATTTAGGCAGTTTTGTAGGAACTATGATTTCCGCCACACAACCTGCAGCCCCCACTTCCCCCAGGCAAATGGAGCTGCTGAAAGGGCCGTCGGAACGGCCAAAAGATTTTTGCGGCAGCCTTACCCTCACCTAGCGCTGATGTGCTACCGCGCCACACCAATTGCTGCCACAGGTGCGAGCCCCGCGCAGCTCATGACCGGCTGCCAGATCCGGACCAACATGCCTGTGCTGGAGAGGAAACTCCAGCCACAGCTCTTCGACCACAAGGAGGTGGAGAAGAATGACAGAAGGGCAAAAGAGGCTTATAAGTTTTTCTTCGACAGGAGACACTCTGCACGTGCCCTAACCAAACTGCTCTCAGGTGAGAGGGTACGAGTCAAACTAGATGGGTAAAAGGGGGGGAACATGCCCGCAGTCGTGGTGAATCCCTCAGGGGAACCACGCTCCTACACGGTGCGTACGGAAGACGGGGCTGTCTTCAGACGGAACCACAGGCACTTGCAATCCGTGCCTGCCCCTGCAACTGTTGCAACCCAACCAGCCAGAGACAGCAATGACTTGCAGCAGGAACTCAGCCCACCGGTCGCCGCCTCATCGGGCACTCCCACGGAGCCGGACGTGCCAGCAAGGCCCTCTGGGTTCACCATCACCTCCAGTGGCAGAGTTGTAAAACCCCCAAAGCGGTATGATGTTTAGATACTGCGTGAGCAATGGGGCAGAATAATCCCCACACTCAGTCGAAGGGCTAGGCAGTTTACCCCACCCTTCAGGTTAATTTTTGAATTTTGAAGTGCATGTCTTCATTGTTAGCTGGTTACGCTGTTAATTAGCAAATTGCTAATATGGTATTGCTGTTGCTATGTTTTATAATCTAGCAATGTTATTGTTTCCATTGGAACATACATGTTCTTTAAAAGGAGGGAGATGTGATGAGAACTACAGTGCCCAGCATGCTGTGTACGTAAGAGGAGGGGCACGCAACCATATGTTTTAGCGCAGTTCTGTACTGGGGCATTCTGGGGATTGTCCGGGTCGGGGACTGGAAGCAGATGGCTGAATAAAGCACGTTATTAATCGCGACTCCCTTGCCTGTCGTTTATGCACATGATACTTATTAACAAAAGCTCTAAGTGCAGTTGTTTGTTCGTTTTTCAGAGAAAATCTACCGTCCAGTTCGTTTAATACTGTCGCCATAGCGGATTCAACAGACCGTTCCACATCAGCGGCAGCCATCTTGGTTGTTTGCCTCGACGGTGCTCCTCTGTAGCCATGTATCAAACCCACTCCTTATTAGATAAACGGTGGCGAGTGGCCCGACCAGATGTATCTGCCAGAGCAAATAAAACATGAGCTCGCAGATTTGTCTGGTTCCCAGGCTAGTTCAGGCCCTCTATTGCTTTCATAAGGGACTCAGACTAGTGCTTGGGGACGGACTGAGGATGCTGAATGGTGTCCTGATTATCGACTATGACCCGTCTGTGGGCCAAAATCACACGTCTGGCATGTTAAACAGCCCCTGAGACACTGACACTGCCACTGACCACAAAACCCATCATCACTCCCCCTCTACGACACCCGTGTAGGCTGATGTGTGTTGAGAAATACCGGTATCCAGAGAATTTGGTGTGACAAAAAAAATGCAGTCCAGTTTTATCTTTTTTTTTATTTAGCTTTTGTTTAAACGGGGATATTCCTTGTTCACATAAACAATGTGACAATAAAAATAACTTATTAAAACAGATATTAAAGTGCAACTACACCAGCGGAACAGGAAGACATCTTCACCCCCCCCCCCCCCCCAGAAAAAATAACTGCACTATAGCCTACTTAAAGCAGGTTATATAGTCCAGTTTGGTTGGGCTGTTGTAACAAGACATTTGTTCCTTTTTAACAAAATGTTTCAGTGATTTGATACAGATGTGATGTTTTTCTGTGCCCAGGTTTTTAAAATATTTGCTCCATTATTGGTTTGGAAAGTTACGTGTATATTTGTAATTGGAAAATAAGTAAATATTGGTGGAGGTTACACCCCCCATTTTTAACACATATATTTAAATGCTCCTCTGTAGACGGATATGTCTATCACAGTTAACATTATACAGCGAAGGAAACTTGCTGTCAGGCCTTTGCTGTGAGTTGCGTTGTTGTAGATGTTTTTTTTCCCCCCTAGGTGTGAATGTGTGTGTGAGTGTGTCAGCCCTGTGCGATGGCCTGGTGGCCTGTCCACGGTGTTTCCTCGCCTGCTGTCCAATGACTGCTGGGATAGGCTCTAGCATCCCCGCGACCCTGAGAGCAGGATAAGCGGTTTGGATAATGGATGGATGGATGGATGGAATAATTTTCTTGGAAAGGTCCCGGTTTTCTCAGCGTAGGCTAAAAATCCACTTCGGGTAATTTTCTCTCTTGGTGGTTTCTATCCTCTCCAATAAATACCCTCATTTTTCATCCAACAAACTCCTCTCCTGTTGTTCGGAAAACAGAAGATTGGCGTGCTTCATGGGTACCCTCACACATGGATGTCAGATTCATTTCCACATAAATACACTCAAGCAAAGCAGACTTACAGAAAATGCACAACATAAACACATTTGCACACATATATAGATAAATAGATTGGGAAGGTAGGTCTTAAATCGTTCTCTCTCTCTCTCTCTCTCTCTCTCTCACCCTCTCTCAACATGGGAAAGTGGTGGAGACTTCATCTAAGCCTTTAGAGAGCAAATGTGATTGTCTCTTTTCCCCCGCAGTCCCTCGCCATTCCCCACCTGCTGTAGCCGCCGCTCAGAAACAGTAATGAGGTTAGCCCAACTCTAACAACACTCATTCAGGCCCTTAAAAGCCTTGGCTTGTGCAGTGATAGACGGACACAGTACTCTCCACGGCCTCCCCTTCACCCCCCGCCGCCTCAGCAAACAGCCTTTGATCCACCATCAGAAAGTGGTCGCCCGCTATTAGTGTGACACAACTGTCTGCTTTATGAACAAACCTCTGTCCCTCCTTCTGCACTCTTTGTAGTTCTGTTGAAAGAAGCAGGAAAGACTGTTGAATAATTATGCACAATAAGGAGTGGAGGGGGTACCTTTTTTTTTTTTGCAAATAAATGGAGAGAGAACAAGAGTGTGTAATTTAAACTATATTTCCCCGTGAGAGAATACTTCTGACGATAACTGAACATTATGAAGCCACATGGCAAATGCACGCGGTAAACGTGGCTCATACAAAACCTTTTCATAAACATTGCTATTACATTACTGTTCCACTTAGGACCCTCAAGTCCTGATTAAAAACAAAGAAGAGCTAAAACCAGGGATTGAGGGAGTGGTGAAACTACGCCGTTATTGCAATAGCAAGATGTATAGCTCTCAGTTTTGGTGATGGAAACTTATTGGAAATTTTAGAAAGCACCAAAGGAAATATTTATTTCACAGGAGAAGACATTTTTCACTCAGATGCAAAGAAATGTTTCCTCTTTCGTTGCTGGATATTATGTTTCCAATAGACACTGTTTAGAAAATCAAATTCATTAGATTTATCAAATCATTTCATTTATTTAAAGAAACATATGAATTTGATACTGAATAAACACAGTCAGATTCTGCACATACCCAACTTCACCCTTTATTGAATTTGATGAAAATATTTTTCATAAGTGTTCTTGTGAAACATGAGTGTGTGTGTGTGTGTGTGTGTGTGTGTGTGTGTGTGTGTGTGTGTGTGTGTGTGTGTGTGTGTGTGTGTGTGTGTGTGTGTGTGTGTGTGTTGGTCCTGTGATGGCCTGTCGGCCTGTCCAGGGTGTTTCCCTGCCTGCTGCCCAATGACTGCTGGGATAGGCTTCAGCATCCCCGCAACCCCGAGAGCAGGATAAACGGTTCGGATAATGGATAGATGGATGGATATATACGTGTGTGGGGGGGGGGATCCGAAAGCTGAATTAAATCTATATAAAACTAAATTTCAAGCTACTTCATTCCCATTTTTATATGCATCTTGTATTTTGTATTGACTGATGTAGCGAACCCAACTCATATGGTACTCCAGGCAGATAACCACAAAGGCTAAGGATTATTTCCAAGGAGTATTTGGTCCAATTGTTCACCAAGTAATTACCCCAAGGAATCCTGTCAGAATTAACTGCTCATATGACAACCCATTTGATGAGCACTACAATATTACACTGATGATTCAAATCTACACCGAGAGATCAGCTGAGCTATATTTTGAAAGTAATCTCTGGAGCCGGTATCCATTGAAAGTAGTATAATTTGCAGATAAATGACCCCTTTTAAATTATCTGTATGCCAATGCACACTTAATGGTAATGTGATTTGTCCAAAATGAGTGGAAGCCTGAGGCTGTGTCTGATATCTTCAGTGTGAGAAACAAACCCACTCACATGGTGAACAGCACAGCAACGTCTCATCACCGCCCACAACCTACGCAGAGGGGCGGATCACTTTCATACACTCTCACTTCATTTTCTTTTCTATTCAGCATGACATGGGCTATTTGCACATGGCTCTACAGTTACAAGCCATTACAGCTAATCTGTGAGCTGGCCAAACATGGAAAACATATAAGGAAGTGCGCATGTTTTCATTTGGCCCTGTTGAGCACGACCCAGAGAAAGCCATTTCATGTTAACCAAGTCCATTAGTTTTTACAAGCTATGGCCCATATGGTACCCATCTATCTTTGTAATCAGGCAGCCTTCAACAAATTGTTCCGCTGCGAGGCTGCCCGGGTCATTGCCCTGAACTAATAGGGCTCTTACACCATGGTGGATGATGGACCCTTTACAGTTCATTACATTGACCTCAATGCCACACACTGACCACAGGTAAGACTCCATAAGTTTATCTCCTATGTCACATGTCAAAGGGTAAATGTACCAAATATGAGTATGAATATGATGTACTGTCTGCAGATTTGACAACATTAAGAACAACATGCGGTGGCTTTTGCCAGCGCTTGTGGATTCATTTGCCATTTTCCTAGCATCAAAATCATTTCAAAGAGTGCTCATCTATTCTTCACAAAGAGACTCAGATGATTGGACCATTATCACTTCTCGGTCTCACTAAATCACTTAAAGCAAACGCTTTAAATAGGGGCAGACAAACAAATACCTCACCCATTTTATATTTACAGCACAGTGCAGTAAAAATAATGTATAATGACAGCTGTATTGTACTCCCATTATAGAAATGTAAGGTTGTAAACAACTGTAATTAGTGCAAGTATCACTGACCTCATCCTGTTGAAGTAAATGCAATCTTCTGCAGTCCATCGAAATCATGACTGTGACACAGTTTAAGCTCGGCAAGCACACCTGTGGGCCATCAGGCCTGCATTAGAGCGACAATATAGTCCACATTTGTCACAGATAAATGTTGTTTGAGTTGGTCTGTTATGTCTTGCATGGTGGGCCTTATCATAGGATTCTTGTCACTTTTGTTCAATAGCTGTTCTTGATTGCCTTACTGTGGAGCACCATCTCTGTCTGTCCAGGGCCACTGTCTCCCAGCTTGAGTCATCTATGCCACAGATCTTCATGTGGTGCTTGAGCACATCTTTGAAGCGTAGCTTCCGGCCTACCTGCTTCCTTTTTCCCGGACACAGCTCCCCGTAGAATACCTCTTTTGGTAGGCGGTTATCTGGCATTCTTCTCACGTGGCCAGCCCATCTGAGCTAGGGGGCTGTTATTAGGGCTTCAACACTGACAGTACCAGCACGTCTCAATACTTCCACATCAGGCACCTTGTCTTCCCATCAGATTCACAGCAGCTTTCGCAGATGACGAAGCTGTATGCTGGTGAGCTTTTTGATGTGCTTGCGATACCGGGTAATGCATTCAGTGGAGTACAGTAGAGATGGGAGAACAGCTGTGTTGTAGACCTTGATCTTTGTTGTCAGCCTGATGTCATGGTGGGACCAAAGTCGTATGTGCAGAGCACCAAAGGCTTTTGTGGCCACTTGGATTTTTCTGTCCACTTCTAAGTCAGAGGAGTTTGTATCTGTCACAACACTGCCCAGATAGGTAAAGCACTCAGTGGTTTTCAGAGTTGTTCCATTAACCAAAATACTGGGCTGACCTTCTTTGGGGCTTTTCTGAGGGGGAAGGTGGTACAAAAGCTCTGTTTTGGAGATGTTGATCGTCAGTCCAAAGAGGGTAGCCGCTGAAGAGAAGCAGTCTACTATTTCTTGCATTTCTCCAGGATCATTGGCGACCAGAGCTGAGTCATCTGCATAGAGAGGCCCTCGAACACAGAGTTCTCTTATTTTGGTAGACACCTTGAATCTCACAAGATTGTAGAGGTTTCCATCTGTTCGGGTCCTGATGTACAAGTCACCTCTCAAGTTGGCTGACATTGTTACTAGGACTGCAGTGAGATATAATGTGAATAGGGTCAGTGCAAGCACACAGCCTTGCTTCACTCCATGCTTGATGTTGAAAGCTTCGCATCATAGTGGAAAAGTCTGAGGATGCTGATCAGTTTCTGGGGGCAGCTATAAGTCTCTAGCACTTTCCACAGTGTCTCTCTATCAACAGTGTCAAACGCTTTTGAAAAGTCCACAAAACCAATGTGAAGTGGCTGGTGCTTTTCAGTTGCTTTCTCTTGCAGTTGTCTCAGGGTAAAGATAATGTCTGCGGTGGATCTAGCAGATCTGAAACCACATTGGCTTTCAGGTAACACTTCTTTTGAAAGGATCTTTATCCGGTTTAGTATGATATTATCCAGGACCTTTCCAGCAGTCGACAGAAGTGGAATCACACAGTGGTTCCACAATCATTTCGTTCACCCTTCTTCTTGTAGATGGTCACAATAAAAGCATCTTTGAAGTCTTGAGGAAGGCATAGGTTCTGCCAGCAGGCGTTATAGAGCTTTAGTAGCTCTGACTTAAGTATTGAGCCACGATGCTTCAGGATGTCTGATGGGATGCCATCTTGTCCTGGTGCCTTCCCACTTCTGGTGTCTTTAAGTGCTTTCTCTACTTCAGCCATTGTGATCAACTCACAAAGGTTATCTGCCTTCTTATAACCCACTGGCATGCATTTGGATCTGCTGATCTTTCTTGATTCAAGAGGGTGCAGAAGTGTTCTTTCCAACTTTCTGTGATCTCCTTCAGGTCACTACACAACTTACTTCCTTCTGCCGTTTTTACTCATGCTATCATATTGCTTCTTGGGCCATAGATGGCTCTCAGTGCACAAAAAAGTCCATGCATATCATTTCAATCTGCTAAGGCCTGCAGCTCTTCCGCTTTCTTGCTCCACCAGTTGTCCTTCATCACCCTAATCTCCTTCTGAACTGTGGCTTGAATGGCTTGAAGGCCAATTGACTCCTCTTAGAGTTTTATTTCAGATGGGCATTGTGAAGCATTTGCTTTTCCTGTAGCAGTTCTTGGATTGCTTCATCTTGATCCTGAAACCCGTCAGGTGATTTTCTTTTTGGATGACCAAGAATCTCTTTTGCTAAATTATAGACATTCTCTTTCATTGTGTCCAGCATTCCTCAATGTTACTTGCACCTGTTGCAACCCTTTTTTTCTCTTGAAGAACAGATGTGATTGGTGCAGCCATTCTCATTTGATGTTCTGTGCTTGTTACCTTGTTGGTATCCAGTTTCTTTAGTGCTTCACATGGTGTTTTTCGTGACTTCATCTTTAGTTTCGTTCGCAACTGTGTTCAGACCAGGTAGTGATCAGTTGAGCATTCCACTCCATCCATCACCTTTGCTGAGAGTACTTCTGTCAAGATTGCCCTGCAAGTCACAGCATAGTCTAGCAAATGGAAATGCTTTGATCTTGGATGCATTCAGGTGAAGTAGTTCTTTTCGGGCTGAGAGAGAACGTGTTTGTGATACACAGGTTACACTCAGTACAGAAAGTCAACACAAGGTTGCCACTGGTATTCTTATTGACCTTGCCAAACATTCTAATGACACCCTCATAGGTTAAGTGGTCCTTGCCTATCCTTGCTGCATCAAAGTCTCCGAAAATGAGAAGCTTGTCTGCACTTGGTACACTGTCCTCTACTTCAGCCAATTTCTGGTAGAAAGATTCATTGTCTTGATCTGGATAAGCCATGGTTGGAGCATACACACTGATGAGTGATGAGAAGCATTCTCCCCCCACAGGGACTCGGAGACTCATTATCCTCTCAGAGATTCCTAATGGTAGAGTGGGCAATCTGGACACAATTCTGTTGGTAATGGCAAAGGCCACTCCAGCATCTTTCCTTCCATCGGCCTTTCCAATCTAGAAGAAGGTGCAGTTGCTCTCTTGTATTTGTCCTTGCTCTTCAATCATTGTTTCTTGGAGAGCACTAATGTCAACACAGTATCTCTCTAGCTCTTTAGGAGTCAATGCAGTTCTTCTCTCAGGTCTGGTGTGGTTGTCCAACATGGTCCAAATGTTCCATGTAGCAACAGTCAGTTTCACTTTCTTGCTTTTTCGACCGCTGAAGGTAAGACCCACTGGCCACAGTGAACCAGCCAGGTAGTTTCTGAGCAAGCTTTTTTTACCCCACCTTTTCTAGGGGCTTCCCCTTACAGGGCGGGCAGAGTGTCCCTTAAAAGGGCTGCACGGACACTCATACAGCTGCCTCGACCCTGTTGTTGCCCAGGATTCAACAGAGTTGCGACCATCACATGTAAGTTACCTATGTGCAGAGGTCCCGCTAGTAACTTCCAGCTCTTTAAGTCTGTTACCGTCACATTCATTCTGTCTCCATAGGACTTTGTAAATGCTGTCCTTGCAAGTGCTTTTCCCATTGAGCTCTCCTCACATCACACCTTGCACAATATTTAAGACAGTCGGTGTCATGCCCCTGCCGAACAGTCTCTCTGGACCTCAGAATCCATTCCTAAGTGGTATACCATAGTGCAACGGGCTCAGTAGATAAAGAGGTTGCCCCACAGTGACAGCTTACTTGTCAAAACAAGACGAACCAGACGACATCCATGCAGGTAGTGGCTCCTCAGAGATGAGCATCATTAGCATGATAGCAGACCTCAGGGCAAAGATTAAGATGAGCTTCACGGCCCAGGAGGCAAAATTGGATAAAATACAGTCTGCGGTGATGGAACACGGTCAACGCATCAAGTCTTTGGAATCAAACGTCAACCTACAGGACCAGCACACCAGTGAACTGGAGGAGCGATGTGAGGCTCTAGCCGCAAGCAATGGTAAGCTAATCACTAAAACAGTGGATTTGGATAGATGGAGCTGCAGAAACAACATCAGAATCATCAGCCCCCCTGAATCCATTCAGGGGCCAAGACCCACTGAATTCTTTTCACAACTCCTAGTCGAACTACTGGGCGAACAGATTCTCTCATCACCACTGGAACTGGATCGAGCACACAGGGCACTCGTCACTAAACCGCAAAATGGAGCAAGGCCGCAGCCTGTGATTATTCGCCTACACTGCTACCAGATCAAAGACCAGATTATCAGGGAGGCTCACAAACGTCGGGGTAAACTATAATATCGTGGCTCAACTGTACAGATTTTCAAGGATTATACCCCAGAGGTGCAGGAGCAATGACTGAAGTACTGACAAGTTATATCAAAGCTGTATGATTTAGGTCTCAAGCCATCCCTGCTTTATCCAGCTCGCTTACAAATCACACTTCAAAACGGGGCTAGACAACGGCTCTCCTCTCCCGAGGAAGCAGAAACTTTCGCGGCTGGCTACCGGCAGAGATTAAGAGCTGATACTAAACTCTTGGACACCTTACCAGTTTGTTTGAGAATGTGCTATATACCTTGAGTGGACTACTGTTGCTCGATTTATTTACCCAGAAGTTCATGAATCTATAATCCTATTTACTTATTTGACATTATTTGTTGATCTGTTGTTTTTTTCTTTTGTGTTTCTATTGTTTTTTTATTGTCTTTCTTATATCTCTTTTTTTGTTCTTTCATTGTGTGTGTGTGTGTGTGTGTGTGTGTGTGTGTGTGTGTATATGTATGTATGTATGTATGTATGTATGCATGTATGTATGTGTGTGTGTGTGTGGGTTTGTGTGTGTAGGTTTGTGTGTGTGTTCTATGTATTATACCCGTGGATTTTTTTCTTTTTTTTCTTTTACTTTTATAACATTTTGCAATGGCATTAGTGTTAAAAGTCACACACTGTACAACCTAGATTTCGTTCACAACTGTTTATTTCTATATATTGTTATACGTTTTTGGGGTGATAGTTTATGAAGGGTGGATACTGAGACGTCTCTGGAAAGAAAGAAAATCATCACAGAAAGAGAAGCCATGGCTGGTATAGGGGAGGTGGGGAGGCCGAGGGCGAGAGGGGGGTGGAACACAGGGATGGGGTGGTTGACCTGGGAGCAGTCGGCCTGGGAGGTGGGGGGTTGGGAAAGCATGGGGAAGCCGAAGTATGTGTGGGGGAGGACCTCTTTGTCTGTTTTTTGTTTGTTAAAAAAACACTGATTATGTCGCTTATATTTTGCCATATTGTTTTCAAGTGCCTAATTTTTCCTGTTTTTTGTCTCTTGCATTCTGAGTCAGGTCAAATGTCTCTGAAGTCATGGGCTATATCATGGCAAACATGACTGATGTGGTGGCTGTTGGTGGGCAGGCGGTAAGGATCATTTCACTAAACACTGGTGGGTTAAATTCCTTGGTTAAACGGACAAAAATGTTGACACATATTAAAAACCTAAGCGCAGACATAATGTTTATTCAGGAGACACATTTATGCAACTCTGACCAAGGGAAGCTGAAAAGGCCTTGGATTGGACAGATTTTCCACTCTAAATTTAACTTGAAAATGAGGGGCGCTGCTATATTGATTAGAAAAAATTTGAATTTTACATTTAAGGATGTAATCATTGATTCGAACGACTGTTATGTCATAGTCATTGGTGTACTCTATCAGAAACCAATTGTATTAGCATCTATTTATGCTCCCAACTGGGATGACCAAAACTTTATGAAATTGCTGCCGTCTTCTATTCCAAATTTGAATTCCCATCTATTATTACTAGGAGGTGACATGAACTGTCACCAATTCTTGATAGGTCCAGTACGAGACCAATAGCACCCTCCAAAATGGCTCAGACTCTCTCTACTTTTATGGACCAATATGGTTACACTGACCCTTGAAGATTCCTGCATGCATCCACTAGACAGTACTCCTTTTTTCCCCATGCACACCGCTCCTTTTCACGCATTGACTATTTCATTGTTGATAAATCACTCATCCCATCAATTGTCTCCACTAAATACTCCCCAATAATAGTCTCAGATCACTCAACCATGATCTTGGATCTACACTTCGACCTTAAACCCAAGGGATTTAGAGTTTGACGTTTAGACCCCATTTTATGAGCAGAGGCAAACTTCTGCAAATACGTCTCTGAGTCAGTGAAATTTTTCTGTGAGACCAACAAAAATGAAGAGACTTCCGCATCCCTATTATGGGAGGCCCTCAAGGCTTTTATACGAGGCAAGATTATTTCATATACAGCTCATGCTAATAAACTCCGTAGAGCATGTCAGCAGGAACTAAAAACATCCATTGCAAATATTGACAATCTGCTCTCAACCAAACAACCACCCGATTTATAAACAGATAGGATGGCACTTAAAACCGAGCTTAATCTTCTGCTGACGGGAGAGGCCGAGCGACTCCTCCTCGACTCCCAGGGGTCCATGTATGAACATGGAGACAAAGCAGGCTGTCTCCTTGCCCATCAACTAAAAGCTAGGGTAGCTGCAAATCAAATCACTCAGATACGGGATGAGACAGGCTCCATTATATCTGACCCAAATGTGATAAACAACATTTTTAAAACCTTTTATTCCCGGTTATACACCTCGGAATCCCCAGATGATGATGCCCAGCTTGTTTCATTCTTTGAGAAGCTAACCTTTCCCAAGATTTCAACTAGTGATCAGCAGATGCTTGATGCCCCGTTAAAACTTAGTGAGATAAAAGAAGCAATACAGTCTATGCAAAGTGGTAAATCCCCAGGACCAGACAGATTCCCGGTTGAATTCCATAATAAGTTTTCAGACCAACTAACCCCATTGCTATTAGAAAAGTTCAGTGAGTCACACCGTCTGGGATCCCTACCACCCACTCTCATACAGGCCTCAATTTCTCTGATTTTTAGAAAGGCAAGGACCCATTGAGTTGTGCTTCGTTTCGTCCGATCTCGCTCCTACCGGTAGATTTCAAGATACTCGCAAAGATTTTTGCTCGGCGACTGCAATCAGTAATGGCTTCAATCATATCGGAGGACCAGACTGGCTTTATAAAAGGGAGGCCCTCCTTTACAAATATTCGAAGGCTTCTTGGCATCATTCATTCTCTGCCATCTTCTACTGAACCAGAGTTGGTTGTGTCCCATGACGCTGAGAAGGCCTTTGACAAGGTGGAGTGGGCTTATTTATTTTCTTCCCTAAGGCAGTTAGGTTTTGGCACTGGCCTCATCTCTTGGATCAAGCTACTTTATTCATCTCCTCATGTGGCAGTATGCACAAATACTCAATGGTCCGAATTTTTTCCACTCTCCCGTGGGACATGCCAGGGGTGCCCACTCTCCCCGTTATTGTTTGCTATAACTATTGAACCACTATCAATCACTCTGAAAGTGGAGAAAGGACTAAAGGGGATGCTGAGGTGGGGTGCTGAGCATAGGTTTTCACTATATGCCGACGACCTCCTTTTGTATGTGAGTGATCCTTTAGTTAGCATCCCTCATATTATTTCAATTTTGAATATCTTTCGGTGTGATTTCAGGATACAAATTAAATATCCACAAAAGTGGGAGTTTTCCTGTCAACGAATTGGCTACAGAGATATCATGATCATCCATACCCTTCAGGCTGTCTAATGCAGGATTTAAATATCTAGGTATTCCAATCACATGATCCATTCACACATTACGGAAGAGAAACTGGACTACTCTCACGACCACAGTCAAGGCTGACTTACAGAGGTGGAGTCGATACCACTCTCCCTGGTGGGAAGAGTACAGACAGTAAAAATGAACATATTACCTAGATAACTATACATGTTCCTGTGTCTACCTATCTTCTTGCCAAGATCCTTTTTTTATACCACAATTGACACAGTATAAGTTCTTAATTCATCTGGGCTGGTAAACATCCAAGAGCTGGTATAACATTACTGCAGAGGAACAGGTCCCTGGGGGGACTTGGATTGCCCAGCATCATAGGCTACTATTGGGCCACCAATGCCCACAAGATCATGCTCTGGTTCATCTCACCTCAAAACAGCTGGTGTAAGATTGAGGCAAAGTCATGCTCCTCTTCTTCACCCCAAACTCTTGCATGTAGCACCCTACCCCTTTCCCCTTCACAATTCACCTCTAACCCCATTGTAATAGGCACCTTGAATATGTGGGCACAGGTCAGGTGCCATTTTGGTTGGTCTTCCCTCCCCCAAGCCACTCTGATATGTAACAATCACTTGTTCATGCCAGCCAAGATGGATCCTTGGTATTCCTTGCTAGAAAGGACGGGACATTTTGTTTCTACTTAAACTGGAAAAAATAAAGCTTATATTGAGGGGCTCATCTGATAGGTTTTACACTCACTGGAAGCCATTGATTGAATATGTTGATTGCCTCCCTCCTGGCGAGGTGGTGCCACAGAAATCGGGCTTGAGCCAGCCTGGGTTGAGTGAGTACCTTTTGGCTTGCCCACCACATACACAGCCAGCAGTTACTCAACATCATAAAACCCCAAAAAAGCCATTAAAATGGCTTAGATGCAAGTACAGTAGTTATTCTTTTATTTATTTACTCGCTTCTTTATTTTATTTATTTTGTATTTTTTATCTAATTTATTTATTTATTTTTCCCCCTTTTGTTCCCTTTTTCATGTTTATATTTATCCTATTGTAATGTGGTTTAATTCTGTTCCGAGAAGGGGCCTGCAGGAAAGGGTAGGAGTAGATAGAGCGGAGCAGGATGTGTGTAAATGGGATTTGGGGATGTCAAAATGTAAAAAATATCAGTCTTCCAACTGTAATTGTTCAGTTCGATTTGTTTTCTTTGAAAAAAAAATCAGATATAGGCAGAGAATCGGAACTGGGCATCAAGACCTGCGGTGGAAACGTATCCCATGATACTCAGGCAGTGCCCATTAAACTGGCTGGTGAGTTTCATGAATAGAAAGGTGATGGTGTCTTTTCTAGACTGTGAAAAAAAATGATGTTAACGAAAGTAACCATCAAGGAGGAGAAATTTTACAAGCACTATTGTCTTTTAATTAATAAATAAACTGGACGTCATGAATTTCAGCATGCACTAATTTCTTTTTTCATTGATAAGAAACACTCTCTCTTCTATGATGGTGCCCAAAATACATGCTCTGCTGTAAAAACCTTATTAAATGCCACAGATGCACCAAAAAGGAAATACATGACCTTGTTCAAAGGACAATAGCCTGTTCACAACGATGACTAGTTATGCAGGCACTTACTAGGGGTAGGTGTTTTTGGTGTGTGTTTTTGTGTTTGTGTATGTGTGTGCATGTTTGTGCATCTGTAGTTTGTTTGTGTGTCTTCTGAAATGCAAGTAATGGAGATTTTCTTTTGTCATGCACAATCTGGAGGCTCGACTTGTTACATCAGAGCTGACTGTCTCTACACAAGAGGCTGGCATGAGTGTACATGTGCTGTGAGGCAGAGAGGAGGTAAAGTCAACCAGTGAGCACGTGAACATCCCTGTGTCAGTGAATGGATCTCCTTTTACCATGCATGTGCTTTTCTGCATGTGTGTTGATTAATCACATGCGGCAACACGTGTTTCAAAGACAAAGTGCAGGAAATTTGTATAGTTATTTGGTGGGTCAATTTCCATATGTGGATCCTTGGAAGGGTAATTTACTTCAATTCAACTTTATAAATCATCAATGTGCAAATTAAAGGCAGGAAAAGTACATTAGGAATAAAGAAAACTCTTTGAACAACACCCTATTAAATGTTACATGGAGGGGTTCACCTGTGGTTGGGATATTTTGGTGTTTTCAGGGGCTGCTGAAGAACAGTTGTCAACAGCTGTGTGTGTGTGTGTGTGTGTGTGTGTGTGTGTGTGTGTGTGTGTGTGTGTGTTGCGTGTGGGGTGGGGTGCTGATTGTATGCACATTTTGCCTGAAAATGTTTTTCTAAGAGCCAGGACTCGAATACAATAAGTAAAACTTGCTTTGCTGCACATCAATTTTTTCTTAAGACGAGACTGCAAGTAGGTTTCTTTATCTTAACTTCAAATTATCCTACAATGCGAAAAATCGAAACAAGATTTGCATTTTCATTTAAATTAGACATTTCTGGGATTTATTTATCTATGCATCCAACTGAAGGCTACCTTTAGAGAGAATGCTTTATTTTTAGTCAGCAAAACATCATTTATCTTGGTAGTGCTGCATTTGTAATATAACCCTGTATACAAGCATAAAACTTTTGCAAGATTTTGCATATTTGTGCAGAAGTACAGATTGTTTACCATCTGATTCTGCATTATGCAGCACCTAGATGCTCACAACAGGGGCCCATTGAATATGAGGTGTTTTTAGCAGTTGTCATTGTGATGGGGACATGCATGTGAGCCAGGTCTGTGCTTTCTGCCTGACTGTGGAGGAAGTGCAGTCACCTGGGTGCATGCCTATCAGTGGAGTGTGCCAGACTCGAGACAAATCAATGGACGGGGTGATCCCTGGCTTTTTTAATCAACTCCTCGCTTTGGCTCTCACTACCCTGATCAAATAGGGCCTAATTTTCTTAAAAAAAACTGATAAAATGAAAAACCATACTATTTAAAAAGTCTTTTGATTGAAACTGGACATTTACTAGATGTATGTTTATTATCGTATCACATATCTGGAGCCTTTTGTCGTCTTTCTCTTTGTCTTGATGCATGCTCAATCATCTCTTAGTTTTTTCCTCTCTCCCTGCCTGCCTGTCAGACTCTTACACACACACACACACACACACACACACACACACACACACACACACACACACACACACACACACACACACACACACACACACACACACACACACACACACACACACACACACTGTTTTCCGGTTGCGGCCAGACGGTTTAATTAATTTGCTATTTTGGGAAAGCTGATCCTGACAACCAGTGCTCTTTTTCTCACAGACATTAGTGAATGTATCAGTCTAATGAAGACCTGTGCTACATGAAATGTAAAGGTAATCCTTAGTGGGAGTTTGTACAAAGTAGAGAAAACCTAAATAGTCCGGCCAAGGCATTTTTCATCTGTACTGCTTCGCATTGGATCATTGAGATTTTCACCACGACATTGAAGTCAGACTTTATTAAAGGATAGTGATTTGTCTTCTCAGTGAGCATCTGAATTCCATTTCCTCCCATTTCGGTGAACACACAGCAACTATGTATATTACAATGACAATTCATAAAAAAGGAGCATTATATCAAAACTACCAACACTGGGAAAAGGTGAGACTGATTTTTTTTTTTTTTGCTCTTCTTTCTTTTTAGTTTTTGTAGATGTGACAAAATCTAATGAAATGACCAGTAAATATTCACTCAAGTCTAGGTAAAAGAAATAAGGATAAACAACACTGGATTTTGTCTTGATGGATGCTCAATAATCCAGACAAGAAAGTCAAAGAATGTTGAATCAGCTCATCTGGATACAACGTGACATCTTCAGATGTCACTTGATAATAATAATAATAATATAATAATAATAATACATTTTATTTGTGGGCGCCTTTCAGAGCACTCAAGGACACCTTACAGAACACAATAAAAAAACAAGCAGCACTGTATTAGACAGCACAAAATCAAAACAAAGCAGGGTAGACAATAAAAAGTTAATACAACAGCTAAGTATAAAATCAACTTCTGCACAAAACTCAATAAAGCGCAGATGAGACTGAAAATGCCAGTTTGAAAACGTACGTGTTGAGATGGGATTTGAAGGTTGAAAGAGAGTCAATGTTGTGAATTTCTTGTGGAAGAGAGTTCCATAAGTGGGGGGCAGAACGACTGAAGGCTCTAGTCCCCATGGTAGTCAAGCAGGCTGATGGTGTAGTGAGTTGGAGAGCAGAAGTGGATCTAAGAGCGTGGGAGGGCGTGCGGATATGAAGGAGTTCGGAGAGATATGAAGGAGCTAGGTTATTAAGGGCCTTAAAGGTGAGGAACAGGATCTTGAAGTCAATATGGTATTTAACAGGGAGCCAATGGAGTTGCTGAAGAACAGGAGAGATATGCTCTATGGAAGGAGTTCTGGTAATGATACGGGCAGCTGAATTCTGGACCAATTGAAGCTTATGAAGACACTTGAGGGGAAGACCAAAGAGGATAGAATTACATTAGTCAATATGGGCTGTAACCAGGGTGTGAGTGAGTATGGCTGTGCTTTTAGGTGTAAGTGACGGCCAAAGACGATTAATATTGCGTAGGTGGAAGTATGCAGACCGAGTAACATTGTTGATGTGGGCTTCAAAAGATAATGTGCTGTCCAAGATCACACCCAGACTTAACCTGAGGCGATGGGGGAACTACAGAACTGTCAATCTACTACTACTACTATGACTACTACTACTTTCGGCTGCTCCCGTTAGGGTCACCACAGCAGATCATCCGTTTCAATAGTAAGAGAAAAACTATCAGTTTTGGGCAAAGTATACTGCTAAAAAAAATAAAGGGAACACCTAAAAACACAATATAGACCTCGATGAATGAAATGTTTCAGCTGAAAATCTTTATTTATTAGACAGAGGAATGTGTTTAGAGCAAAATAACCTAAGAATGATCAATGGAAATCAAAATCATTAGCCCATTAAGGTCTGGATTCAGAATCATACTCAAAATCAAAGTGGAAAATGAGAACATAGGCTGATCCAACTTCTGTGGAAATTCTTCAAGACGATTCAAAATGGGGCTCAGTAGTGTGTGTGGCCTCCACATGCCTGTATGCACTCCCTACAACGTCTGGGCATGCTCCTGATGAGACGACGGATGGTCTCCTGAGGGATCTCCTCCCAGACCTGGATCAGGGCATCGGTCAACTCCTGGACAGTCTGTGGTGCGACATCGCGTTGGCGGATGGTACGAGACATGATGTCCCAGAGGTGCTCGATTGGATTCAGGTCTGGGGAACATGCAGGCCAGTCCATAGCATCAATGCCCTCGGCATACAGGAACTGCTGACATACTCTGGCCACATGAGGACGAGCATTGTCATGCATGAGCAGGAACCCAGGGCCCACTGCACTAGCATATGGTCTGACAATGGGTCTGAGGATCTCATCCCGGTACCTAATGGCAGTCATGGTACCTCTGGCTAGCACGTAGAGGTCTGTGCGGCCCTCCAAGGATATGCCTCCCCAGACCATCACTGACCCACCGCCAAACCGGTCATGCTGGAGGATGTTGCAGGCAGCAGAACGTTCTCCACAGCAATTCCAGACTCTCTCACGTCTGTCACATGTGTTCAGTGTGAACCTGCTCTCATACAGGGTGCCAATGGCGAATCTGCCAACGAAGATGTTCTCTGGCAAAGGTCAATCGGGCTGCACGGTGTTGGGCTGTGAGCACAGGCCCCAACTGTGGACGTCGGGCCCTCATACCATCCTCATGCATTCTGTTTCTCACTGTTTGAGCAGAAACCTGCACGTTAGTGGCCTGTTGAAGGTCGTTTTGTAGGGCTCCGGCAGTGCTCCTCCTGTTCCTCCTTGCACAAAGGACCAGATAGCGGTCCTGCTGCGGGGTTGTTGTCCTCCTGCGGCCCCCTCCACATCTCCTGGTGTACTGGCCTGTCTCCTGGTACCTCCTCCATGCTCTGGACACTGTGCTGGGAGACACATCAAATATTCTTGCCACAGCACGCATTGATGTGCCATCCTGGATGAGCTGCACTACCTGAGCAACTTCTGTAGGTTGCAGATACCGCCTCATGCCACCTCTAGTGGTGAGGGCACTAGCAAAATGAAAAACTAACCAAAGATCGGCCAGAAAAGATGAGGACAAGCAAATGGTCTGTGGCCACCACCTGCAAATCCATTCCTTTTATAGGGGTTGTCTTGCAAATTGTCTAATTTCGACCTGGTGGAAATTAGACAATTTACCAACAGGTGAAATTGAGTCACAAATCAGTGTTGCTTCCTAACGGGACAGGTTGATATCTCAAAAGTGTGATTGACTTGGAGCTACATTGTATTGCTTATGTGTTCCCTTTATTTTTTTGAGCAGTGTAGATTAGTACCAACTAGGAGGACCTCCATTTTATGACTATTAATTTTGAGGAAGTGGTATGAAAACCAGGATTTAATTTCTAGTAAGCAGTTAAAAAGGGAAGTGGGCAAAGAGTGGAGGTAGGTTTGGTGGACAGATAAAGCTGTGTGTCATCCGCGTAGCAGTGGAATTGAATGCCACATTTCCTGAAAATGTGGCCAAGAGGTAGTAGGTAAATAATAAATAGGAGGTATCCTGATACAGAGCCCTGGGGAACACCGGTAGCAACAGGAAAGGACTGAGATCTGAAATTTTTAAGTTGGACAAACTGAGTGCAGCCAGAGAGATATGAACTAAACCAGTCAAGGGGGGTGCCAGTTATTCTAATGGAAGCTAATCTTTCTAGCAGGATGTTGTGTGAGATGGTATCAAAGGCTGCATTCAGATCAAGGAGGACAAGTATGGTTAAGAGCCCAGAGTCAGCTGCCATCAAAAGATCATTAGTGATTTTCACCAAGGCTGTCTCCATACTGTGCATGGAGCGAAAACCAGACTGGAATTGTTCAAACAGATTGTTGTTAGTCAAGTGAGCATGTACCTGAGATGCGACTGTTCTTTCAAGTGTTTTAGAAAGAAATGGTAAATTTGACATTGGGTGAAAAATATTCAAATTGTTGGGGTCTGCACCAGGTTTCTTGAGTATTGGAGTTATTGCAACTGTTTTGAGAGATGAGGGAACAAGACCAGACCAGGAATGTATGATATCAGTTACTAAAGAGCATAGAGAAGGTAGACAGGCTTTTAGTAAATGAGTAGGAAGGGGGTCTAACTGACAGGTAGATGATTTGGATTTGCGAATAAGACCAGATATCTCTGCAACAGTTGGGAGTTTCAAACTAGATAGCGAAGAAGAGAGGGGAACATAGAAGGGTGAATAAGATAAACTGTATGCAGGCCAATTGCTGATGAATATTTTCAATTTTGGCATTAAAAAGGCTCATGAAGGCATTACATTGAGCAACTGAATACAGGTGAGGTGCAAGAGTGTCTGGTGGCTGTAAAATATTGTTTACCATGGAAAACAGGGTTCTAGTGTTCCCTTCAGCTGATCTAATTAAATTTGCGGAATAAGACGATTTAGCTGTGGACAGAGCCTCCTTATAATGACGTATGTGGTCATTATACATGTCTTTATGAACAACAAGGCCAGTTTTCGTGTAAAGGCTTTCCGGCTTTAAGCTGGCATAGTGCAGGTGTAAACCAAGGGGCAGAGTGGGTAAAGGAAACAGAACGTTTTTTTAAAGGAGAAAGATCGTTTAAAAGACTATAAAGGCCATCGTTGTAATGGGAGACCAGTTCGTCTGGGGTGGATAAATTGCCTTTGCTGGGGAGGTTATTGTAATGACCTACTTTTCACTCTCACAGATGATAACACCGTTTCTGAATTAGCCGTGGAACTTCGGCATGTTTATTTCACTCCATGCATAACATGCACATAATCTGACTGACTCTCGTATACCTTCCCGCTCCCCGTGGCTGCTCTGTTTTCTATCCCATAATTCCCTGTGTCCTTAAAGGTGTATTCCCCTAATACTGAACATCACATCCCTCCAACATTCCCAAGAAAGTAAACATTACATTCCTGCTATAGGATAGGGGTTGAAGTTTCTTTGTAACAAATCCCACTAGAGGTATCACAACATAAACATTTTTGTTTTGGTTTTTGTTTTGTTTTTTTAATTAACGGCACACAAAAACCAAACTAATGCTCCACTACGACACAGTCCAAGGTGTTATGTTATGGCACAAAATCATTAAGGTACTCTGGCCGCTTCACGGCAACCCTTCTTGGGTAGCGAGGGGCGCCTTAGGTCACTGGGCCTGACGTTGGGTTGGGTTCATTATTGTAAACAAAGTCATTTGGGTCAGTCTCACTCCGCATGCTGTCATCCTCTCCCAGTGTACCAGTTGGACCAAGTGTGGGGGACACTCGCTTGAAGTGCGACGCATTTCTTGTCACCACCTGTTGCCCCCGTTGAGCAGTGATCCTTGTTCCTTTTGCTGCAGTGACTTGAAACGGCTCCGGATGGAAAAAGGACTGGAATTTGTTCTCTAGTCGCAGTCTTTTCACCAGCACATGGTCACCCACTTTCAGAGCAGGGGATGGGCGACAGAAGTGTTTGTCGTGATGCCCTTTCATCTTATCTTTTGCTTGTGTGTCTCTGGCTCTCATGAGCTTGTCTGGAACTGTGTTTTGGACATTGGGTAGTGTTGTGCGCACCTGCCTACTAAAGATGGCTGTGGCAGGTGGTTTCCCAGTGGTGCTGTGTGGGGTTGTTCTGTATGCTCTCAGGAAGCGATTCAGTGCTTGTTGAGTGTTTTTGCTTTCAAGTGTGGCAATCTGGATCGTTTTTTTCAACGTTTTCATAAAGCGCTCAACCTCCCCATTTGCTTGGGGCCAATAAGGGGTATCTTTCTGTGGCGGAAGCCTAGGTATGAAGCAAACCTGGAGAAGTCCTCAGAATTGAAAGGAGGACCATTGTCACTCTTGACAACTTCTGGGATGCCAAACAATGAGAACATGCTGTCTAGCTTTGGTATAACAGCGTTTGCAGATGTGGTGGACACCTTCTCCACCACCGGGAACCTTGAATAATCGTCCATCACTACAAGTAAGTACTCTCCATTTGGCAATGAGCAGAAATCCACACTCACCTCAGTCCAGGGTGCAGCTGGAAGGGGAGTCATCTGGAGTGGTGCGTGAGATGTGTTGTGTTTGTCACTGCTTGGCAAGCAAGACAGGTTTTGATGCAGTCTTCTGTCTTTTGGTCTATACCAGGGAACCACACTTTTTCCCTCAAAAGTTTCTTTGTCTTTACCAACCCCTGGTGGCCTTCGTGAACAATGTCAATCACTCGGTTATGCAGAGATGAGGGTATTACCAGCTTGTTACCTCTGAGAAGGAAATCAGATGTGGACACCATGAGCTCTGACCTCTGTGCATGAAAACATCGGAGGAGTGATTTTTGGGCTGGAGACATGTCTGCTGTCTGTTCCAGAAGAGTGTGCCACAGTCCTGTTCTGGCCGCAGCTATGACCCGCTGGAGGCATGGGTCAGACTGTGTGGCAGTGTGGATCTCCTGCAGTGTCATAGCACGGGGAACATCATGGTCAATGATGAAACGCACGTGTGCTTCAGCCAGCTCGGTGGCATGTGTGCTATTCGACTCATGTGTGTGGACTGGGTATCTGGAGAAGTAGTCTGCTGGGTTACCAACACCTGCCTTGTAGGTCACAGATAAATTGAAGTTATGTAGCTTTAGTAGCCAGCGTTCAATTCTGGGAGGGGGAGAGGAAGATGGCTTGTTAAACATGGGCACCAGCGGCTTGTGGTCAGTAACCACTGTGAATGGGCATCAGAGTAGATATAGCTGGAAATGAAGGCAGCCCCAGATTATAGCTAAAGCCTCCCTCTCAGTCTGTGAGTATCGCTGTTCTACAGGTGACAGTGTTTTGCTGGCATAGGCAAGTGTGTGCAGTGTACCATCAGAGTCAGTTTGGGTAAGAACAGCCCCTAGGCCTACAGGGCTTGCGTCCACAACAACTTCTGTGTGTTTTGATTGGTCAAAATAGGCCATGACTGTGTCGCTGCTCAGTGCATTTTTGAGTTTGTCAACAGCTGTCTGGTGGGTTGGGGACCAGTCCCACAGCTGGTCTTTCTTTGTGAGCTCTCTGAGAGGCTGTGTCAGGGTGGCTAGACCTGGAATGAAACGACCACAGTATGTGACAAGGCCAAGGAAACTTCTGACCTCTCCTGGGTTCCATGGGGCTGGGGTCTCCTTGACTGCAGCCACCTTCTTGGGGTCCACTGAGATGCCTTGATCTGAGAATACATATCCGAAAAACTCCACCTTGGTCTTGCTGAAGTCACATTTGTCAGCATTGAGTGTGAGGTTACATTCACTGAGACGCGTAAGGACCGCCTCTAGGCTCTTGTCATGTTCTTCTTGGCTAGTGCCATACACCAGCATGTCATCACTGACGTTCAGAACACCCGGGATGTCAGACAGTGTCTCTCTAATGGTGTTTTGGAAAATCTCTGCCGCTGAAGATATCCCAAAGTTGAGTCGTTTGTAGCGCCTCAGGCCCA
Organism: Lampris incognitus; assembly: GCF_029633865.1. Taxonomy (NCBI): domain Eukaryota; kingdom Metazoa; phylum Chordata; class Actinopteri; order Lampriformes; family Lampridae; genus Lampris; species Lampris incognitus. The sequence goes on along the minus strand of NC_079217.1, from coordinate 28,315,634 downwards.
CATGTGTTGTGAAGGTTGTTATGTAGCGGGAGTCAGGATGGAGTTCAATTTGGTGGTAGCCAGCTGTCAGATCAAGTGTGGAAAACACTTTTGCCCCATTGAGGTCGGCTAGAATGTCGTCCACTGTGGGAGTGAGGTGCCTCTCACGCTTGATGGCTTCGTTTGGACGTCTCATGTCAACACACAGTCTGATTTTTCCTGGTTGTTTGGGCTTTGGAGCTACTACCACCGGAGAGACCCATGGCATGGGGCCTTCAACACGTTCGATGATGTCTAGCGCCTCTAGTTTCTCCAGCTCCTGTTCCACTAGCTGTCTCATGTGGAAGGGGATGCGCCTGTGTCGTTGAGCCACTGGTTGCACTGTAGTGTCAATGTGGATTTTCACTTGGTGATCTTTGAGCTTTCCAATGCCTTGAAAAACGGTGGTGAATTTTTTTGGAGCATGAGCGGCACACGTACATTGTTGACCAGGCGGACTAGGTCGAGGGCAACTGCTGTCTGGCAGCTTACTACAGGAATCGCTGGCTTGTTAACCATGAAGAATGTTTCTCTGACAATTCTGTCTTGGATGCCGAGTTGTGAGCAGAATTGCCCGCACATTGGCAGAGGTGTGCGGGAGCCATAAGCAAAAATCTGGACTGATGTGTTCTGCAGTACTGGGTGGGCTGGGAGTGATTGAAATGTGCATAGTCCATTACATTGACTGAGGCTCCTGTATCTACCAGCACTTAATCTGAATGGTCTGTTTTGGCGCTGTGATAGCTGGGTCTTTCAGTGTAAAAAGATATCTGGGGGAGTGGTCTGTGCTGTCTTCATTGGGACGCGGTGAGTGGGCTTTTGATTTTGAGGTGTCATCTGACTGTTGACATTGTACATAGTTCATACTTTGTCTTGGGCGCGACCGGCACATTTTTGAGAAATGATTTTGTTTGCCACAATTGCGACATGCAAGCCCACGTGCTGGGCAGTCACCTTGATGAGGGAATGAGCCACCGCAGTTGAAGCACTCACGTCCGTGCGCGCCTGGGGCCGTATGTGCAGGCTGCCGGGCAGAATGAGCAGGTTGCCTAGCCCGCTGATTCCTGCGCTCTCGGTGGCGCAGAGCCAAAATACCATCCGAAACGGTGTCTGATCGTTTCTCCATTTCACGTGCTTGTTGTTCAGACGCTTCTTCCAGCCGGGCTAGTTCCAGGAGTTTTGTCAGATTCACCGTGGGATCAGTGAGAGCTTTTCTCCTAAGCTTGTGCGATACGCAGGTTTGCACAATGTGGCGTCTTATTTCTGCGTCAACATCAGAGAACTCACAGGATACTGCAAGTGTACATAAGCGGACATAGTATTCCCCAACGGTTTCATTTTCAGACTGTGTAGATTGCCTAAACTTGTACACCTCAAATCCACATTCCTCTTTGGTGAAAAATAAGTCTCAAGTGCCTTAACGGCTTTATCAAAGTCTTTAGCGTCTCCCTTATCAGGCAGCGTCACAAAAATGTCATATATCTGTTCGCCCGCATAATGAAGTAGCATGGCACGTTTCCTAGTATTGTCTTTGATGTCCATGGCCAACAAGAAATTTTCGAAACGAGCCGTCCATTTCTCCCATCTAGGTCCCAACGTCCCCGGGGCACCTCCACGGATATGAAACACCGGGAATGCGTCGCTCGACGCGAAAAACTTTGCCATGATGAGATGGCAGATGACGTGGATGAACTTGTTGATTCGTGCTAGCTAGCTCAGCTAATGCAGTTAGCTGAACGTTACTACCCTTTTGTTACTACTGATTAGAGTTCATAATTAGGGATGGGTATCGTTAGGATTTTATCGATACTACTACTCTTATCGGTACTGCTTATCGGTTCGGTACTTTATCGATACTCTTATCGGTTCTTTTTGATTATTATGCAATAAAAAAGACACTTAATTAAGAACAGAATCGACATTGCTTTATTATTCTATTATATAATTTTATATAAATATAAACAAATATTATTTATTCAGCAGCAACAGCAGCAGCAATGTTTTAAATGCGTCTGAATTATAGACTTTATAATCAACATTCAACAACAACAAATAAGATAAAAAAATAAAAGTAGATAAAGATAAAGAAAAAAAATATATTAAAAATAATTTTTTACAGCAAAAGGCTAACGGAAGTTCAAACAAACAAGAACCTAGAACATTATCCTAACAGTTCTTCTGCAGAAAAATCAATATATCTGCCTTCTCCGGCAGGTGTCGTGATCTCTCCTGACTTATAGTGTCCCCGGCTATTAGCCTAGCTAACTCCGTATCTATGGCTTATATATTTGTAGCTAAACAATTAGCTAAGCAATTATATTTTATTTATTGGCCTATTCATAATAATTTGTTATTAGCCTAGCTAGCTCCGTATCTATGGCTCATACGGCTTACCTGCAGTGGACGTGGATGGAACACTACGAGCAAAGCAGTCGAAAACGCCGCATTTCTGCAGATTAATACCATGTTTCGACAAAAGATGTTTCGACAGATTGCTTGTATTGCCACCCTTACTGGCAAATGATTTGTTGCACTTGTGGCAACGAGCGTTGTTGTCATCGACTTTTGAAAAATATACCCAAACTTTTGAACGTTTAGTTCTCTCCGCCATGATGAGCCCTTGAGCAGAGCTGTCTGTGCGTGTGTGAGCGAGTGTGTGGAGCACAGCACAGCCCCGCCCCTCGCGCAGTAGGAGAGAGAGAGAGAGAGAGAGAGAGAGAGAGAGAGAGAGAGAGAGAGAGAGAGAGAGAGAGAGATGGAGAAAACAGCAAACAAGATTATGTTCGCGACGTTTAAATTCCTCGAAAAACACAATTGCCACAATATAAATCTCACTCCATGGTTTCTCGAGTACCTACCGACTACCGATAGCAGAACCGAAAACGTCGGATCTTAAAAATGCTCCGGTTTTTACTAATTTAGAACCGGTTCCCGTTTAGATTCGGGTTTCGGGGGGCATCCCTATTCATAATTCAATTCAGCAGTGCAGGTTCCGTCAATCCACAAAGTCCTCGTCGCCATTGTAATGACCTACTTTTCACTCTCACAGATGATAATGTGGTGGACACGTATTGGGGATAGAATTCACCCCAGCAACTAAGAGTTAAGTCAGGGTTGCCCTGGCAGGTTAACGCAGGGTTAAGTTATGGTTGTTCAGCCAGTTGTCTGGTTATTCTTGCCGCCTCCGCTCAGTCGAGCTGTGGTTTTGTTGTCTCCCTGATTTACGGTGGATTAAAGAAAGTTGCCTACACGGCTAAAGTGTGAACCTACGGTCTTCTCCGTTCCTTCGGCTCTACACTGGTGACCCCGACGTCGGTTTTCGGATAAGTTTTCTGAAACCACACACATTATGAATACGAACGCCGTTGCAATTAAACTGCCGGAGTTTTGGGAGTCTTCCGCGGCTACATGGTTCGCGCAGGCTGAGGCACAGTTCGCGCTCAGAGACATAACAGCAGACGAGACCAGGTACTACTACGTAGTGGCAGCGCTGGGGGGCGCTACGGCTTCCAGGATAAGCGGTTTCATAACCAATCCACCGGCCGATGGTAAATACGCCGCACTTAAAAATCTCCTCCTTGAAACTTTTGAACTGTCAACAACGGAGAGAGCACGTCGCCTCTTCGCAATTCAGGGCTTGGGAGATGGCAAACCATCGGAGCTAATGAGCAGGATGTTAAATCTACTGGGTCAAGAAAAGCCATGTTTCCTGTTTATGGAGCTGTTTCTGCGCAAAATTCCGCCCCACGTCCAGACTGCGCTCGCTAACTCCACCATCACTGATCCCCGGGAGCTGGCAAAGGTGGCTGACCGATTCTTCGTCGCTACACAACGTTCCTCCCATGCCGGGGTGCTGGCTCCTACCTTCACTGGCCCCCCGCCGACATCGCGGGCGTGGCCCGACGGTGGCGCCACAGCGTCAGACCGCTACAAGCCCTCTGGACTCTGTATATACCACGCTCGATTTGGTGCGAAAGCTAAACGGTGCCGTTCCCCCTGCAACTACAAGCCGACGGGAAACGAGAGGGCCAACACTCAGTAGTGGCCATGAGTGCTGGCGATACGAGCAGGCTACTCTTCATCCTCGACACCATCTCCGGTCGGCGATTTCTGTGTGACACGGGCGCACAGAGAAGCGTGCTCCCTGCTACTGATGTCGACATCATGGGCGGGGAGCGGGGCCCCCAGTTGGCGACGGCTGACGGCAGCCCTATCCACACCTACGGCGTGCGGTCTGTAGAACTGTGTTTTGGTGGACAACGTTTCACGTGGGAGTTCGTCATGGCCAATGTAACGCTTCCCCTCCTCGGAGCTGATTTTTTGTGCGCTTACGGTTTGCTAGTGGACATTCAGAACAGCCGTCTGGTCGACGCCTTAACCTTCTCCTCCTTCGCATGTACGCGGGGGGAAGCGGCCTATGCAGGTCTAGCCAACTCTCTCTCAGAGGCAGACAAGTTCAACCGCCTCCTCGCTGAGTTCCCTGACCTCACCCAGCCTACCTTCTCTGCACCCACCGCTAAGCATGGGGTGGAGCATCACATTGCTACGAAGGGGCCCCCGGTCTACGCCAGAGCCAGGCGTCTCGACCCCGCCAAACTCGCCATTGCCAAGTCTGAGTTCGAGCACCTGGAACGCATGGGGATCATCCTCCGCTCTGACAGCCCGTGGGCGTCCCCACTCCACATCGTCGCTAAGCCTGATGGAGGTTGGCGCCCATGCGGGGACTACCGCCGACTAAATGACGCCACCACGCCCGACCGCTATCCTGTCCCGCATATCCAGGACTTTTCTGCAAACCTGTCTGGCAAACGTGTCGTCTCAAAAGTCGACCTGGTCCGTGGTAATCATCAAGTTCCCGTGCACCCCTCGAACATCCCCAAGACAGCGGTGACTACCCCATTCGGCCTATTTGAATTCCTACGAATGCCATTTGGACTCAAAAACGCGGCCCAGTCCTTTCAGCGGCTAATGGATTCAGTGCTCCGTGGCCTTCCTTTCATCTTCGTCTATTTGGACAACATACTCATCGCCAGCGCCTCCGAGGAAGAACACCTGTCCCATCTTCACGCTCTCTTCACACGCCTCTGCCAGCATGGGCTGATCGTCAACCCAGCGAAGTGCCGGTTCGGGCTGACGGCCATTGATTTCCTCGGGCACCGCATCACTGGGGACGGGGCGGTCCCCCTGCCCTCAAAGGTGGAAGCGGTGGCGGCCTTTCCGCGCCCCCAAACAGCTCGTGCGCTCAGGGAGTTCATCGGGATGGTGACATTCTACCACCGCTTCATTCCCCGAGCCGCCTTTATCATCCGGCCACTGTACGAGGCGCTGAAAGGCAAGTCCCCCAACCAGGCGGTCGACTGGACAGCAGAGCGGGACCGTGCGTTCACAGAGACTAAAGCTGCGCTCTCCCAGGCTACCCTGCTAGCGCATCCTTCACCTACAGCGCCTATTTCCATAACCACGGATGCATCGGACTATGCTGTTGGTGCGGTTGACGAGCAGTGGGTGGGGGGGGGGGGGGCTTGGCAGCCTTTGGCCTTTTTCAGTCGCCAGCTTACACCCCGAGAGCGCAAGTATAGTACTTTTGACAGGGAACTCCTCGGTCTCTGGCTCGCCGTCCGGCATTTCCGGTTCCTGCTAGAGGGCCGCGAGTTTACTGCGTACGTGGACCACAAGCCCCTCATGTTTGCCATGTCCAAGACGGCCGAGCCATGGTCCGCTCGCCAGCAGCGACAACTCTCCTACATTTCGGAATTCACTACCGACATCCAGCACGTCGCTGGTAAGTCTAACCAGGTAGCTGACTGCCTCTCTAGGGCAGTGATTGGAGCGGTCCACCTAGGCCTGGACTATGCACAGATGGCCGCTGACCAGGCCACGGACCCGAACATCCTCCGTCTCCGGACCTCCGACACGGGGCTCCGCCTGCAGGACGTTCCTTTCAGCGACACAGGTGTCATCCTCCTGTGTGACGTCTCCACAGGACAGCCCAGGCCCATCGTCCCGGACAACTGGAGACGCCCCGTGTGTGAAGCTGTGCACGGCCTCTCTCATCCAGGTGGTAAGCCATCCGTGCGCCTGACCTCTGCTAAGTTTGTGTGGGAGGGACTTAAGAGAGACGTGAAAGTGTGGGCCGACTCGTGTGTTGCCTGTCAGCGGGCTAAGATACACCGCCACATTAAGGCGCCCCTGGAACGCTTCGCAGTGCCGGAGAGACGATTTGACCATGTCCACGTCGACCTGGTTGGTCCCCTACCCCCCTCCCATGGGTTCACCTACCTCTTCACTGTGGTGGACAGGACTACGCGCTGGCCTGAAGCTGTTCCCCTGGCATCCACGACGTCTGCTGATGTGGCCCGGGCTTTTATTGGGTCGTGGGTCTCACGTTTCGGTACGCCTTCCGACCTTTCATCTGACCGCGGGCCACAGTTTACCTCAGGGCTATGGAATGCTGTGGGTGAGGCTCTGGGCGTCAAGCTTCACCGCACTACCGCCTACCACCCTCAGGCGAACGGCCTATGTGAGCGCTTCCACCGGTCCATGAAGGCTGCGCTTCGGGCTACTCTCAAGGACTGCAACTGGGTCGACAAGCTCCCATGGGTCATGCTGGGCCTGCGGACCGCCCCGAAGGAAGACCTACAAGCCTCCTCTGCGGAGCTGGTGTACGGCACACCGCTGCGAGTCCCAGGCGATTTCATGCCCGACGCAACGCGTCCCTGGTCAGTTGTGGACCAACGAGCCTCCTTGCTGGACGGGGTCAGAGCTTTCACACCCGTCCCTACCACCCAACACGGCGCTCCGGTGTCCCAGGTGCCCCCAGGTCTGCAGTCAGCGGACTACGTGTTCATCCGTCACGACGCACACCGCCCCCCTCTGCAACCCCCTTATGACGGCCCCGTCCGCGTCCTGGAACGGGGAACTAAGCACCTGGTGGTGGATTTTGGGGGCACGGCCGAGCATGTTTCAGTGGACCGAGTTAAACCCGCACACCTGGACTTGACGCAGCCGTTGGAGTTAGCCCAACCTCCTCGTCGCGGTCGTCCCCTGGCTCCGCCTCCTCCCCCCGTGGAGGCCCGCGCTGCCTCTTCTGCTCCTCAGGCCGACCTCCACAGGCCCGCGTCAATGCCTCCCAGAGACACTCCGGCCCGTTACCCGGAGCCGCCGCGGACAGCCTGTCGTCCCCCCGCGCCCCCTGACTTCGATTACTAGGGCGAATTCTGGGGGGGCTCATGTGGTGGACACGTATTGGGGATAGAATTCACCCCAGGAACTAAGGGTTAAGTCAGGGTTGCCCTGGCAGGTTAACGCAGGGTTAAGTTATGGTTGTTCAGCCAGTTTTCTGGTTATTCTTGCCGCCTCCGCTCAGTCGAGCTGTGGTTTTGTTGTCTCCCTGATTTACCGTTGATTAAAGAAAGTTGCCTACACGGCTAAAGTGTGAACCTACGGTCTTCTCCGTTCCTTTCCACCGTTTCTGAATTAGCAGTGGAACTTCGGCATGTTTATTTCGCCCCATGCGTAACGTGCACATAATCCGACTGACTCTCGTCTACCTTCCCGCTCCCCGTGGCTGCTCTGTTTTCTATCCCATAATTCCCTGTGTCCTTAAAGGTGTATTCCCCTAATACTGAACATCACAGTTATCAATTTCACTAGTGAGAGCAGATACATCAATATTCTTAATATTACGGAATGAGATGGAGTGTGACAAATTTGTTTTGGATACTGTTAAATTAACATTGCAAGACACTAACTTGTGGTCAGAAATGGGCAAATCAGATGCGTTGCAGTTAAGAGGAGTTACACCAGAGCAACAAATCAGATCAAGTATGTGTCCTTTGGAGCGCGTAGGAAAATCAATATGTTGCTCTAATGCAAAACTGTCCAGGCATGATGAATTTAATTTTAGATTTAACAAAAAAATTAAGCTTTCTGATTGGTCGGGCCTGCATGTGAAATGGGCCCGCCCATAGCTACGCGCCTGGTCATTTGGTTGTTGCCACGTCTCAGTCAAGCATATGTAGCCGGGTGGTAAATCTGTTAAATATGTTAAATGTTTTCCACTTAAATTTAGTATAGTTTAACTGTTAATATATGTAATTGTTACACTGTCAAGCCATGTAAAATGTCATTTGATGTATTTAAATTGTGAGGCAGATTGTGAGTGTATTTTTATAGTTTTGGTTGTCATTGCATGTTTTGACCAGTAAGTGGCAGTGGCGGACTTTTATTGTAACTCCGTGCAAGTTATCCAAGTGCATCTTGGGTATTCTTTCTTTTTTTTCTTGTGTGGAGCGCCTGAAGATTGCGGTGTGACAGTGCTCTGACTCCGTAGTAAGTAAGGGTAAATATCTTGTGAAATATACCTGTAACATTATTCCAAACAATATTGTATGCCGGTAATTTGACAAGATGGTTTGATTTAGACGCTACTGGAGTTGATGTTCGGTGATTTTGGGCGCGAGCCGTCGACCGCTGTTCGCCATTGCAGGCATGACAAGGTAACTGACAGAGTGAGAAGTTGCGCGATCTTCAGGAAGTTCCACATGTCTTTGTTAAACCCTGTTTAACGTACATAGTCCACTGCCGTATTTTGCACCGTATTTTGTATTTATTATTTCCCTTTTTTTAAAAATCTTTTCTGTTAAACTTGCCACATCTGTGAACATTTATGATCTGTTTGCTCGAAAGACACAGGAATGTATGCACTCAGTAAAACGATCTGCATTCGAAGGTTCAAACAATAAAATTAAAGCTACAAGAACCCCGGAAGTAATTGTGTCCTGTGTGGTATCTAATTCCACGGGCTACATAATTTTGGTACCAGGAGTGGGGTGTAGCTAAAACTTTTTTTTTTAAATTGGCAACAGAGTGGCTTATTTTTACTTAAAAAAAAATACGGCAGTGGTGAAGATTGCTGGTGACGTCCGTTGGTGTTGAGTCTGAAGCCATCCTGCTGTGGAGGTGGTGACCAGCGAGAGACGACGTGAGGGCATCTAAGAGGTTCTGGTGCTTCCTGTTTCACACGACTCAGCCGTACCAGCGCAGAGGACTCCAGCGCTAACTTCAGCTACAAAGACCAAGATCCAGCAAGGCTCCAAGTTAAAGACTGTCCTTGTAGTATCCTTGAACCAGGTTTTGAACTAAATATCCTCATTTATACTGGACTGAGTAAAGATTAATATATTATTATGTCTAGTGATTCTGGTGATGAAGGGAGTTCACGTAATGATAATGGCCACACCTCAGGTGGCATAATGGGTATAGGTGAAGGTGCTACAAAAGAAATGCAGACCACCATGCAAGAGCTTGCCAGACTGCGAGATGAGCTCACCAGGTTAAATGGTGAAGCAAGGGCTCAGAGAGCAAGTGATAACAGTGCACCCACACATTCATACATCTACTTTCCAAGAGAACGCCAGATCCAAGCATTTAGTGGGGAGTGTGGTACAGACAGGAGATCTGTCGAAGAGTTTATTGAAGAGGTTGAAAGGGTTTTAAGATACAGAGAGCAAACAACAGAAGAACAATGTGACTATATACTATCTCTATTGCATGGCCCTGCATTGGAAGAGGTGCGACTATGCATGAGGGGTCAGTCAGTGGGGCCCAGTGATTTATACTCTTACCTGAGCAATGCATTTGGGGAAAAGCGCAGTTCCACACAGCTTTTGCAGACCTTTTACAACCGTAACCAAACTGATGGAGAAGACCTCCGTGACTACTCCCATGCACTATCCCAGATTTTGAGCTCTGTAGTGAAACAGTCCACAGATGTAATACCTAATGAGAAAACTGTGCTCAGAGACCGGTTTATTGAGGGTTTAAGAGAAGCAGCACTCAGGCGTGAACTCAGGAAAATGGTTAGGGACAAACCAGAGAGCAGTCTTCTAGATGTGAGGAACGAGGCCCTCCTGTGGGAGATGGAGGACAGCAGGTCTCATCGTCCCAGGGTCATAAAGAGCAACCAAGTTACATCAGAGGTTCCGGAAACCCAGTGCTCTATTATTAAAACAAACAATGACCAAGGTATTGCATTAAATGATGTTCGGAGAGCAGTAGCCCATCAAGAAAAACAGCTAGCAGAGTTAGGCAAAACACTCGCTGATCTAGCCTTTGCTGTAGGTGAACTGAGTAAGCGCAGCACTCAACAGACATTCCTAGAGCCCAAGCCACGACCTAGACCCCAGCCAAAGTTCACACCAGATGGTCAGCCTATCTGTTTCAAGTGTAGAGGCATAGGTCACATTGCAAGAAAATGCTCACAGGCCAGAGGGGGTCAAGGGGACGCAACACCTAGTTCTTATGTAGTGCAGGAAAACTCGCACCCTCAGTTGTCATGAGCCACACAACTCGAGGGGAGGAAGCTGGCTCACCAAAAGAGACTCCAGACAGAAGCAGGATCTTAGAGCGTGCAGTCGGAGAATGTAAAACTGTTGAGGTGAAACTACGAGGTGTTACAGTGTCCTGCTTACTTGACACTGGTAGCCAGGTCAGTACAATTTCTGAGAGTTTTTTCAGGGAACACCTGTCAGTGAAAGGTGAAGACATTCACCCGGCATTTGAGTGGTTAAAGATCACTGCAGCTAATGGATTAGACATACCCTATATGGGCTATGTGGAGCTTGATGTAGAAGCCATGGGTCTGACTATCCCAGAGCGAGGTTTTCTGATAGTTAAAGATTCTGAACACTCTTCCTCTGTTCCAGGTCTAATAGGGATGAACATTGTCAAAAAATGCAGAGAGCTAGTACACACTGAGTTTGACACCACACTGCAGGAGAGGTTTGACTCAAACTGGAGAGAGGCTTTTAATCATCTTCATGCAGTACATGCAACAGACAGACTCTCTTTCGCTAGGGTAGCTGGTAAGGATGTAGTCCATATACCTGCTTCATCTGCTGCTACAGTTATGGCTAGGGGACTCAGGACCGTGAGTGAGGATGGTTCTTTTTTGTTGCTGGAGTCTGTGGGTGTCCCCGTTCCTGGAGGTTTGGTTGTTGTGCCTACTTTGGTTTCATCGGGCAATCGCATTTTTTCCAGTCCGAGTCATGAACATGTCTGATGAAGATATCTGGCTAGGGCCACGGACTAGGCTAGGGGTTTTGACTCAGGTAGACTGTGTGAAAAGTGATGAGCTTTGTGAGGTACAGTTCCAGAGAATCTCAGCAGATACTGAACAAGTGAGTATCAGTGAACACCCCGAAACACCGACAGATGTGCAGGAAATTCTCGGCAAGCTCAATTTTTGTGGTAGCCCAGAACAGCAAGCACAGCTGACTTTGTTATTGGAGAAGTACTCTTTTGTGTTTGCAACAGAAGATGAAGATCTAGGCCACACTGACAAAGTACAACATGAGATCCATCTGACAGATGACATACCTGTAACACAGCCATACAGACGAATCCCACCCACACAGTACAGTGAAGTCAGGGAACATATTGGCAAGCTGCTTAAAAAAGGGGTCATTCAAGAAAGCTCTAGTGCTTATGCTTCGCCCATAGTACTAGTGAGAAAGGCAGATGGTAGTCTGAGGCTATGTGTCGATTACAGGAAACTCAACTCAAAGACAAGACGTGATGCATTCCCGCTCCCGAGAATTGATGAGAGTTTTGATGCGCTGAGAGGGGCAAAGTTCTTTTCGACCATAGATCTGGCGAGCGGATACCACCAGGTAGCTATGCATGAGAGAGATCGGACTAAGACTGCATTTACTACACCGTTTGGTCTGTATGAGTACGTGAGAATGCCTTTTGGTGTTTGTAACGGTCCAGCTACATTTCAGAGACTTATGCAAGTTACTATGAATGATCTCATTTTTCAGATACTCCTGGTCTACCTAGATGACATCTTGGTTTTTTCAGAGACATTTGAGCAGCATTTGGAGAGACTTGAGACTGTGTTTAAGAGACTGGCAGAGACGGGCCTTAAGGTGAAGTTGCAGAAGTGTGCTTTTCTACAACAGTCAGTAAAGTTTTTGGGTCATCAGGTGTCAGCAGAAGGTATAGGAACTGACCCCTCCAAGGTCTCTGCTGTTAAGAACTGGAAGGTCCCAACCACTGCCAAAGAGCTGCAGTCGTTCTTGGGTTTCTGTAGTTACTACAGGAGATTCATTCGAGGCTTCTCACAGATTGCCGGGCCACTGCATGACCTAGTCAACAAATGTTCAGGTGTGAAAAAAACAGGGAAAGTAGGTCACCAGTTTTGTAATATGTGGACACCAGAGTGTGACTCTTCCTTTGAGCAGTTAAAGGAAAAACTTACCTCTGCTCCCATTTTGGGTTTTGCCGATTTCACACAACCATTTGTAGTTGAGACAGATGCTAGTCAGCATGGATTAGGCGCTGTATTGTGTCAGCAGCAAGGTGACACCAGACGTGTCCTAGCATATGCTAGCCGCAGACTACGCCAGGCTGAGAAGAATGACCGAAATTATAGTAGCATGAAGTTGGAGTTGCTTGCCTTAAAATGGGCAGTTGCTGAAAAATTCAGGGGTTACTTGCTTGGTTCAAAGTTTGTTGTCCTGACTGATAACAATCCCCTCTGCCACCTCAAGACAGCCAAGTTAGGTGCTATAGAGCAGAGGTGGGTAGCGCAACTGTCTGTTTTTGATTTCGAGGTTAAGTACCGTCCTGGTTGCAGTAATGCCGCCGCAGATGCTCTCTCTAGGCAGGAGTTTGCAGGGGAGCCTGAAACAGACCCTGACTCGGATTTTGACGACTGTATCACTGTGTGTAACCTGATTGAGCGAGGAACAGTTCTGGATCCTGGTCTTGTCTCTAGAGGTCTGGAGTGTTACAAAGTGAGACAGATCCGTGCTGGGGAGTCGAGGTCTGGTGAGACAGTTACTAAACAGGGCAACACCCCCACACTGCCAGGTTATACCAGAGAGGAGCTGGTAGGTTTTCAGGCCGGTGACCCCACCCTAAAAGAGTTTAGGGCATTTTGGGATCGGGGGAGGAGGCCATGTCCCAGAGAGAGAGCAGCCCTGTCTAGTCAAGTGAAAAGATTGTTGAAACAATGGAGATGCATACAACAACGAGAAGGGTTGTTGTACAGGGTTATCACAGACCCACGTCATGGAGAAGTGTGGCAGTTACTCGTGCCTAGTTGTTTGAGGGACCAAGTTCTAGAAAATGTACATAACAACATGGGACATCAGGGCATAGAGCGCACTGTAAACTTGCTAAGAGGGAGGTGTTTTTGGGTAGGGCTATGCGAGGATGTGGAAAGCTGGGTTAAAAACTGCGAGCGGTGCATTTTGACCAAGATGCCTCAGCCAAAAATCCATGCTCCAGTTCAGGCATTCCTGGCCTCCCGACCTCTAGAAGTGGTGGCTGTTGATTTTACAGTGTTGGAGGCAGCTTCAGATGGCCGTGAAAATGTCCTTGTTGTGACCGATGTGTTTACAAAGTTCACACAAGCGTATGCTACCAAAGACCAGAAGGCTGACACTACAGCTAAAGTTTTGCTCAGGGAGTGGTTCATGAAATATGGGGTCCCAGAGAGACTGCACTCAGACCAAGGTCGAAATTTCGAGAGTGAAATTATAGCAGAGCTGTGCAAACTCTATGGGGTTAAAAAGACACGGACAACTCCCTACAGGCCACAGGGAAACGGTCAGTGTGAAAGATACAATCGCACACTCCATGACTTGTTAAGGACACTCCCACCAGAGAAAAAAAAGCGTTGGCCAGAGCATCTGTCTGAAGTAGTATATGCCTATAATGTCACTCCTCATTCCACCACAGGGTACTCGCCTTATTATTTGCTTTTCGGGGTACAGCCACATCTCCCAGTAGATGCTTTATTAGGGCGTGAGTGTGTGTCAGACAGGAAACAGGATTGGTTGTCTGTTCATCAGGAGAGACTCCGACAGGCACATGAGAGAGCCAGAGAGTACTCAGAGCAGTAGGCAGCTGAGAGGATCTCACTGCAAAATGAGAAGGTGTATTGTCCTCCTGTGGACATTGGTCAGTTGGTTTTCCTACGTCACAGACCCCCAGGTAGACATAAGATTCAGGACACATGGACCTCAACAGTCTACAAGGTAGTTGACATCCAGGGTACCACACACACTGTTGAACCTTTTGAGGGAGGTCCCATTAAAAGAGTTCATAGGTCAGAGTTGCGACCTTGTGCGAAACCAGTTCCCAAACCAAGAACTAGAACTAGGTTACAGACCACTACACAGCCTGTAGCTGAGGATGAGCCTGAGTCACCTGAGGCTGATTTTGTTATTGTTGAGGAAGTCATCCCTCGCCGGCTTGTGCAAGTACCTAACCTGCCTCTTGCAGCAGAAAGTGTTAGTTTACCTGTGACAGCACCCACAGATGAGAGTGACGGTGAAGGACCTGAGGAAGGTTATTCAGATATGAGAAATTGTGGCACAGAAACAGAATGTGTTAATGATGTGCATCCAAACGTTAGCGACAGTGACTTGCCCATTATTGAAAACAGGGACAGGCCCGCACTAACAGAGGATGCTGGTGGAGCAGGACGTAGAACCTATGCACCTAAACCTGCCATTAGGAAAAGCAAGCGGGAAATGGCTGGATCTCATTCAAACCCATTTCATCTGCCAAAGTCAGCCTGTAATGCAGTCTCAGTCAGCACAGACATGGTCTCTAAGGTTTTGACAAGCCTGGGTGCTGCTCTCTTTGAAAAGGCCTTGCAGGGAGTATTTGAGTCAGTTCATGTTTCGTAGTCACCGAGGACGTTGACTATATTTGCAGGGGAGTATGTAGCCGGGTGGTAAATCTGTTAAATATGTTAAATGATTTTCCACTTAAATTTAGTATAGTTTAACTGTTAATATATTTAATTGTTACACTGTCAAGCCATGTAAAATGTCATTTGATGTATTTAAATTGTGAGGCAGATTGTGAGTGTATTTTTATAGTTTTGGTTGTCATTGCATGTTTTGACCAGTAAGTGGCAGTGGCGGACTTTTATTGTAACTCCGTGCAAGTTATCCAAGTGCATCTTGGGTATTCTTTCTTTTTTTTCTTGTGTGGAGCGCCTGAAGATTGCGGTGTGACAGTGCTCTGACTCCGTAGTAAGTAAGGGTAAATATCTTGTGAAATATACCTGTAACATTATTCCAAACAATATTGTATGTCGGTAATTTGACAAGATGGTTTGATTTAGACGCTACTGGAGTTGATGTTCGGTGATTTTGGGCGCGAGCCGTCGACCGCTGTTCGCCATTGCAGGCATGACAAGGTAACTGACAGTGAGAAGCGGCGCGATCTTCAGGAAGTTCCACATGTCTTTGTTAAACCCTGTTTAACGTACATAGTCCACTGCCGTATTTTGCACCGTATTTTGTATTTATTATTTCCCTTTTTTTAAAAATCTTTTCTGTTAAACTTGCCACATCTGTGAACATTTATGATCTGTTTGCTCGAAAGACACAGGAATGTATGCACTCAGTAAAACGATCTGCATTCGAAGGTTCAAACAATAAAATTAAAGCTACAAGAACCCCGGAAGTAATTGTGTCCTGTGTGGTATCTAATTCCACGGGCTACACATAGGAAATCAAATTTAGGATCATTCAGTAGACCATGGAGTAGGAGTTCCTTGTTGGTTAGCGAGCGAATGTTAAATAACCCGATGGAGAGGTTATTTTTATTCTTTTATTTATTTTTTTCTTCCGGTTTTGATGCTAGCCGACCTGTCTAGGTTAGCTAGTGCACTGTGGTCAACAGTCCGTCGGGATTGTCTCGAGGGACGAGGAAGGAAGACCAGAAGCAACGGATTGGTTTTGTGTCATCGAAGTTGAAGCTCCGGCGGGATCCACGGTGAATGTATTTCCGACGAACATGACGAACGATATCTCGGTGAAGTTGCAGTGCTGGTGGTGGCTCAGAGAGGTGGGGCCGTAGTCGAAAAAGTTCCGCTGTGTATTGAAGTAGCGGTGTTACTGGATGGAGTATCAAAGGTAAAGTAATCCAGGTGAAAATAATCCATAGAAACAGCCCATTGATCCACATTATCTCCGGAGTAGAACGACAGTCGCTGGGGGAGGCGAGGAATCCAGTAGCCAGGTACAAAGCAATTGGTAGCCAAAAACACACGGGATTGTGAGATAAAAACAAAATGAAAACAAGCAAACGTTTCTGAAATTGTCAGCAGATTGAGCTACTGTCCATTTGGCAAAAGGAACAGTAGAGTCAACGACAGAGCAAAAATTAGCAGAGATCCAGCGGGCAGCGGCGGCTAGTTTCGCCAGCGTTCACCCAACCGGAAATGAGTACTAGGGAAGCTCAGATGTGGGACTTGGTTGAGCGATGAAACATATCCGTCAATGAACGTTGTATCCAGATGAACTGATTCAACCTTCTTTGAACGCTGGATTTTGCATACTGGATTTTGAATACTGGATTTTACTGCATAACACAAGGAGTGAGATATAACTAAATATTTAAATTTTGAGTATTGTCCTGACCAGCCTTTGCTATTTGCTATCTTTTGACTTTCCTCCCCATTTTTAACATCTAAGAATTTGCTCTGGGACTAAAGGTGTCTACATTTCCTAGAATGAGGGATGAAAAAACAAAAAAACAAAATCTATTACATCAAACTCGCATCTTAAGCTATCACTTTCTTGATAGTGTAACGGGGGCAGTCATATGCTGTTCTATGCTGGTCAGCCTGCTGCATGCCCGTCACTCTCATCATTAGCTCTGCGTTGTGTTCTATTTTCGGTGGGGCCCCAGGTGTTGTGGGGGGCCCTCAGTCTCTCATCATCATCATCATCATCATGATCAAGGAAGGAGGGGGGACACACAGGACTCTATTTGGCCCACCTTGCCATTTATTTTGGGTTCAAACCCTTCGACAAACGTCCAGTCCTCCAGCGGGAGCGGTGTTTCTTACGGACGTGGGGGTCGAAGTTCAACCACTGCCCGGACTTCACTCGTGTGCGTTAGAAGGAGAAACGTCCACGGGACTCCGATGTAAGAAAGGATAAACAAGTATTTTATCCCACAGCTTGCAGTATCTTCTTACAGGGATACTCAAGGTTACGTTCTCCTCAACCAGCAAAACTGTCCTACGGTAAGAAACACGTGTGGCTCGGCTCGATCGCTGCTTGAGACCCCTCCCACAAAACAAAAATGGCCTCTCCCGCGTTCCCTCTTCCGTGTACCCACAAGACCTCTCTCTTAAAGCGACAGTACACGTATATGACGGTCGTTGTAAAACACATAAAAGTAAATAATGACATAAAATAAAATGTAGTAAACACAAATAACAGCACACAGACAGGATTTGGTGATATTTCATACTCAAACAAAATAAAATAAAAACATTAATTTTAACCTGGTTACAATAGCATATCAAACAAAGCTAATATATGCAAAGATTTTATTGATGTTGTTGCCCTGAATATAAAATGGTTCCAATACATTAATCAAAAATATGGATGAGATGGCCTGACAGTCTGCTCAGTATGCGACAACCCTGACCGTCTTTTTAGAGCTGAAAACACTTGAATCAAACTACAGGCAGCAAATGTGACACTGGTCCGTATGCCTGCATGCTGTGGTTATTTCATAGCAGATGTCCCATTAAACTTGACTAACCTCGCTGGATGTAAACAAAGTCAGACACATGGGAAATATTTGGTACATGTTTCTCCGTCTTGACCCGTGGACTCTCTGGGCCAAATAAGGCTGCATAATCATCCTCCCTCCCTCCTGCTTAGTTTTTGTTCTCTGTTTTGACAGAGAGAGTTTTGTGCTCATACTTTCCAGTGTCTATTCCACTTGGCTAAGGAGTCAGTCAGTTTTGATGTTGTATATACCGCTCCATGGCCCTCCTCCATGTTTCACTCTGGTCTTTTTCATCCCCACTATTGTCTACCCCCACTAATCAATGATATGACTTCAGCAACTCGTATTTTATCCTCCCCACTGAATTTTTGTGTCTATCATTGTGTGTGTGTGTGTGTGTGTGTGTGTGTGTGTGTGTGTGAGTATGAATGCAACTAAGCAAGTATTTTTGTAAGCCCTCCCTTCTGCTACACCTCTAACCCTGCTACCATAAACTTTATGATATTTTCCAATAGGGCCCCGGTTGCTCCTCTGTCCAGCCAGCTTCGGCTGTCTCCACAACATGAGCCAAAGAGGAACATAAACAGCGAGCCTTGTCAGTCTCAATGGCATTATTCCAAAAATGATGTATCTGGCAGGCTGACTCAACACACTGATTATTACCAACATCTATTGCATGTCTGTCCATCTTGGAAGAGAGAGCCCTCCTCTGTTGCTCTCCCTGAGGTTTCTTCCTGTTTTTTCTCCCCGTTAAAGTCAAGAAGTTTGAATCAGTTCATCTGCATGCCCCTTTTTCACTGCATGGTACCGGCTCGACTCAGCTCAACTCTACTCGCTTTTTTTGGTTTTCCATTAGGCAAAATTTAGGGATAGTACCTGGTACCAGGTACTTTTTTTGGTACCACCTCCGTCGAGGTTCCAAGTGAGCTGAGCCGATACTAAAAGGTAACATGAAAATACCACTATAAATAAATAAATATATGCATATTTATTTAAATACTAATAAAATTGACCAGTGGGGCTTCGCTGTGAGGGGATACTATCTGCAGTGGAAAACTAAATCCCAAAAAGTAAAGTGAGCAGCGTTGAATAGTGTAGAGTCAAGTTGAGCCAGTGCCATGCAGTGGAAAAGGGGCATAAGTGTCTAAACTGACTGCAAGTATCCCCACCCCTTATAAACAATACAGTGGAATAACGACAAGGCAATGGAAAGAAGAACTGGGGTCCCTGGGCACTGTAGCTGCCCACTGCTCCTATACAACAGGATGAGTAAAATACAGAAGACACATTTCCTTTTAACTGTACAATGACAAAATAAAGTGGCTTGCATATGCCCCAGAAGTTGGGTGTGAGATGGAAGAGAAAGAAGAATTCTGGGGTGAGTTGGATGAAGTGGTAGAGAGTGTACCCAAGGAGGAGAGAGTAGTGATTGGAGCAGACTCCAATGGGCATGTTGGTGAAGGGAACAGAGGTGATGAGGAGGTGATGGGTAGGTATGGTGTCAAGGAGAGGAATGTGGAAGGACAGCTGGTGGTGGATTTTGTGAAAAGGATGGAAATGGCTGTGGTGAATACATATTTCAAGAAGCGGGAGGAACACAGGGTGACGTATAAGAGTGGAGGAAAGTGCACACAGGTGGACTGTTTGCTTGAGACTCACCAGTTCTGTGCATACCTGTATATATATATACACTCACCGGCCACTTTATTAGGCACACCTGTCCAACTGCTCGATAACGCAAATTTCTAATCAGCCAATCACATGGCAGCAACTCAATGCATTTAGGCATGTAGACATGGTCAAGACGATCTGCTGCAGTTCAAACCGAGCATCAGAATGGGGAAGAAAGGTGATTTAAGTGACTTTGAACGTGGCATGGTTGTTGGTGCCAGATGGGCTGGTCTGAGCATTTCAGAAACTGCTGATCTACTGGGATTTTCACGCACAACCATCTCTAGGGTTTACAGAGAATGATCTGAAAAAGAGAAAATATCCAGTGAGCGGCAGTTCTGTGGGCAAAAATGCCTTGTTGATGCCAGAGGTCAGAGGAGAATGGCCAGACTGGTTCGAGCTGATAGAAAGGCAACAGTAACTCAAACAACCACTCATTACAACCGAGGTATGCAGAAGAGCATCTCTGAACGCACAACACGTCGAACCTTGAGGCAGATGGGCTACAGCAGCAGAAGACCACACCGGGTGCCACTCCTGTCAGCTAAGAACAGGAAACCGAGGCTACAATTCACACAGGCTCACCAAAATTGGACAATAGAAGATTGGAAAAACGTTGCCTGGTCTGATGAGTCTCGATTTCTGCCGCGACATTCGGATGGTAGGGTCAGAATTTGGCGTCAACAACATGAAAGCATGGATCCATCCTGCCTTGTATCAACGGTTCAGGCTGGTGGTGGTGGTGTAATGGTGTGGGGGATATTTTCTTGGCACACTTTGGGCCCCTTAGTACCAATTGAGCATCGTGTCAACGCCACAGCCTACCTGAGTATTGTTGCTGACCATGTCCATCCCTTTATGACCACAGTGTTCCCATCTTCTGATGGCTACTTCCAGCAGGATAACGCGCCATGTCATAAAGCTCGAATCATCTCAGACTGGTTTCTTGAACATGACAATGAGTTCACTGTACTCAAATGGCCTCCACAGTCACCAGATCTCAATCCAATAGAGCACCTTTGGGATGTGGTGGACCGGGAGATTCGCATCATGGATGTGCAGCCGACAAATCTGCAGCAACTGCGTGATGCTATCATGTCAATATGGACCAAACTCTCTGAGGAATGTTTCCAGTACCTTGTTGAATCTATGCCACGAAGGATTAAGGCAGTTCTGATGGCAAAAGGGGGTCCAACCCGGTACTAGCAAGGTGGACCTAATAAAGTGGCCAGTGAGTGTACATGCACTTACCCACAAAGCATGCCCTGTTTATGCTAGCCATTCATGGCGGTATGAAATTCTGGCCAGGATACGTTTGTTTGGACCAACCACTTCCATGGCTACTTTACATATTGCAGTAACAAATTATTGGATGAAAAACTGGTATGTCACAATACTGTGTAGCATCAACA
Source organism: Lampris incognitus (assembly GCF_029633865.1). Taxonomy (NCBI): domain Eukaryota; kingdom Metazoa; phylum Chordata; class Actinopteri; order Lampriformes; family Lampridae; genus Lampris; species Lampris incognitus. Next base: position 28,294,974 of record NC_079217.1, on the reverse strand, counting down.
GGAAGATATAGTGTGCATGAGGGGTTGTGTGTGTGTGTGTGTGTGGGGGGGGGGGTTAGTGAGTGTGAGTCCTGTGGAAAATTGCAGTAGAGCCAGATGGAAGGTTGTTGTGATTTGTCCCCAGAAGGTGTTTTTGTGCATGTTTAAAGTCATAAGCATCTGGCTCTTGTCAAAATATCACCTTCAGCTGAATCAGGAAGATGCATTTAAACTGGCGCAAGAGGAAATCCATCATACTGGTAGACAAAAGTCTTGTCTTTTTGGAGGCTAGAGAGAGTCACATTGAAGGTGAGCTATTGTCCTTACTTGTGTGAACAACGCTCATTATTTGTTGTTTTTCTTGGAGGAGGTGGACATAATAGGAAAATATGTATTAAACGGTCAACAATACAAGTCAGTGTGTGTGGGGTGTTGAACATGTGTACCAGCTTGTGCATGTTCATGAATGTAATAAATCATGAATCACACTATTAAACACGACTGTCACCGGAATATTGTGCCTCATGTCTAGCAGCACAAACGGCACTGGAAACTCTCCAGTAACGGGGGGTTATATTTAGTCCCTGCAGTTCAGTCATGTGGAGGTCTGCCTAAGATGTAGGTTGTGTATATATGCCAGCTTGTTTTGCATGTGTGTCTGTGTATGTGTTTGTTTCTGTGCAGGCTGGGTGCAGCGTAAGGGACGGGGGGGGGCATGGCTGAAAGGCCAGGGAGAGAGATGGAGAGATTCGATATCTGAGAGCATGTGCCCTTTTCAAGAGGATCATAGGACATTGTGTACTTTACAGGGTTGTTGTTTTGTTGTCTCCTGGGAATCACAGGGGAGGGGAGAATATATGGAAGTTTAATTTTATTCAGCAGGGGGAACGTTTTGAGGTTGTGTATAGTCTTGGTGGAGTTATCTAATTTAGTGTGCGCGTGTGTTATTTTGTGAATGTGTTTATATGGCCATGTTGTTTGTTTATCTCTGTGTGTTTACAAATGTGTTGCTCCTCTGACTGAGATTATAAGAAAGAGGCATAGTTGTGTTCAGTTTGATCGCCAAATTTATTCTCTATATATAACAAAATAAACCAGGTATACAAATATTGACTCTATACTCAACACGTTGTCTGAATCAGTTACTTGTAATGAGTCCATAGGAGTCAATTTTTCTATTTCCAGGTGAAAACCCATTCAACAGTAAGTAATAACTATACAGGCAAGCTAAGCCTCATGAAACATCTTGCATTATATTCCAACAGTGTTTCCATTAATTATTCACAGTTTTGGGCATCCGGGTAGCGTAGTGGTCTATTCCATTGCCTACCAACATGGGGATCACCGGTTTGAATCCCTGTGTTATCTCCAGCTTGGTCAGGCATCCCTAGAGACACAACTGACCATGTCTGTGGGTGGGATGCTGGATGTGGGTATGTGTCCTGGTCGCTGCACTAGCACCTCCTCTGGTCGGTCGGGGCGCCTGTTCAGGAGGGAGGGGAAACTGGGGGAATAGCGTGATCCTCCCATGTGCTACATCCCCCTCGCGGAACTCCTCACTGTCAGGTGAAAAGAACCGGCTGGCAACTCCAAATGTATCGGAGGAGGCATGTAGTAGTCTGCAACCATCCCCGGATTGGCAGAGGGGGTGGAGCAGTGACCAGGACAGCTCAGAAGAGTGGGGTAATTGGCCGGATAAAATTGGGGTGAAAAAAAGGGGGGGAATCCAGTTTCTCTTTCAATGCTCTTTCAATGCTTAAAATCATTTATATTAAGTCAATAAACCAACTTAACTCTTGCTTCAGTAAAGTATATACATTAAACAGTATTTCTAGTAACAAGCAATTAGTTTTCTTTGTAATCACAAGTTCATCAAAACCTGTTACCATCCATCCATTATCCAAACTGCTTATCCTTACTCAGGGTCGCAGGGATGCTGGAGCCTATCCCAGCAGTTATTAGATGGCAGGCGGGGAGACACCCTGGACATGCTGCCAGTCCATCACAGGGCCGACAACACACACACACACACATACACACACATTCACACCTAGGTACAGCCTAGGTTTCTTGTCAAACATGTTACCAATAAAATTTATACCTTTTTACATGTCCGCCATGTCAGTTAATAACTTTACTGAACAAAATAAACTTAGCACAAAAAGTAAGGACATTTGTGTTTGGTAGATTATTTCTTTGTTGTAACAATGCTTCTTGGCAATAAATCTTATATCAGGCACCTGATTGTCAGCACCTGGGGTACCAGAAGCTCAAAACAAGAGTCAATAGCAACAGCAAAATAAGCTGTTTGGTGTTGGCAAAGAAGTTTTGGCAAATTTTTCATGGGCGCAACCCACATACTCAGCTGTGTTGCTCATCCCACAAATGCATGTTCCTTACAAATGTGGCACCATTTAAAAGAGAAATAAATAGGCTTTCCAACGGTATAAGATTTATTGCCAAGAAGCATTGTTACAACAAAGAAATAATCTACCAAACACAAATTTCCTTACTTTTTGTGCTAAGTATAGTTAGTTACTCATATATCAACATAACTCTTAGTACAGTATTTCCTCATCAACAAGAATCAACTTCAGCACTGGTTGTTCAACTGATGAATATTAATAATGATAAACTACGATAACCACTTCCACCTTTCCCTTGAGTCCTTGACTACATGAGTGTGGCTCACTAACTACAATACCATCAGCTTAGCTAAGACTGTTCGCATATATCGAGTCTTAATTAACATCATTCTCCACAAAAATATCACTTGACTCAACAAAAACCTTAAACCTGGGATAGACGACGCTTAATTCTCAGAATCCGCTACAGAATATGGAGGAATATTTACCAACCTGAGATTAGAAGAAAGAGGCAGAGCACATAGTTGTGTTCAGGTTGACCGCTGAGTTTGTTCTGCGGTTCCCTCCGCTATACTATATTGTATTCCTCTCAGTCAGATGTGTCATCCATTGGGTTATAGTGGTACACCGTCAGAAAAGACAGTTATTGATACAAGGGATTTGAATCAATTTCACAAGTAAACAGAAAATAGAACATTTATTGGGTGTCTGTTTTTAGGTTAACTTTTTACACGTCTTCCCTATTCTTAACCTTTTTAGCCTTAACTAACATTTCAGATTATTTTAACCTTTTTATCCATGGGCGATTTATCAATCTTTATAATATAATTTAAAATGTAGTTTTACTATAGCTCAGTGAGTGCCAGGTTGAGCACTCATTTGTGTACCTCTTACCCTCAGTACAGGTGCTCCTCAGGGCTGTGTTCTCTCCCTCTGGCTCTTCTCACTTTATACCACCCACTTTACATCCATGGGCAGTTCTGTGAAAATAATAAAATATGCAGATGACACAATGATTGTAGGTCTCATCTCCAACAATGATGAAACCCAGTACCGCACTGAAGTAGACCAAGCTGTCACTTGATGCACAAACAACGACCTTTTGCTTAATACAGTCAAAACCCAAGAACTTGTTATTGAGTGCCGATGCATGCCGAATCCCAAAACAACCATACAAATAAACAGAGACCCCATCACCATCATTGAATCTTTTAAATTCCTTGGAACATACATCAGCAATCAATCAGACTTTATTTGTATAGCACTTTTTATACAAACAAATGTAACACAAAGTGATTCACACAATAAAACAAAATCTCAAATTTTATAAAAGTACAGACAAGTTTAAAATTGAGTTAGTAAAATAAATAAAAGTGCCATAAACCTGGAAATAGCGAAATAGATGAGATCTAGGCAAATTGAATCCTTCAGACACATCTGAAAATGATGAGAAAGTCCCTTTGCTGTACAGATCTTCGACAGTTTTGATTCCCTTGTCAAACCAGGTTTGGAAGGTGAGATCAATACGCGATGGTTTAAACAAGTGGTTACGACATATTGGGGGATGAGGATGGTCTGTTAAGACCAAAGTGCCTGAAATAGATTCTATTAAGTCTGAGACTTTTAACCATCTTAAAGTTGCTTGGGAGCAGGTTTTGGGTGTGGAGCTGATGGATGGGACGTGGGACACTGTTGGGGCTAGTTCACACTGCCTCAGTATGTGCTAGACATAGTCTTATACAATGTTTATGTTAATGTTTATTTAGATCCCCATTAGCTGATACGCAAGGCAACAGCTACTCTTCCTGGGGTCCAAATTTAAAACTTCCTACAACAGCATCCATGTATACACATGCTTTCACATGCATGCATACATAAATAAACACAATTGCATCATTAAATTCAATTCATCCCCCACCCCATCCCACTCACCTCAATTAAACCAGCATTATTTGAGAAGCCAAACACATAACCCCCCCCCCCCCCACACACACACACACACACACACACTTACTTACAGTAGCATCTATCACAGACTACTCCTACCAACTGCTTTGAGCTACATATTTCAGAATAAAAATATAAAATGTTATGTATTGGACATTTTAGACATTGTGTGTCTGTACCCAAAAATAACCTCTTAAGTTGCTTTTTAAAACTTTCTTTACTTGTTGCTTGAGTAATAACATATGGCAACCTATTCCACTGTGAAATGGCCCTATACATAGCAGTTCTTTTCATTGCAATTGTTCTGGGTTGAGGAATTGTAACATGACCCGCTGCTAACTTGTCTTTTTCCATGTTCATGTTTGTCCTGGGAAAAAGTTATTCTTGAGTACAGGCAGTAGGGTTGTTTTGACACAACTATATTCCTGAATAACGTTAGAAGACTGCGTGTTAATCTGTCTTCTACTTTCAACCAGGCAAGATCACAGTGCATTTGGTCTATACCTTTTCTCACTGAACACCTGAGTGCAAGACGTGCTGCTCTATTCTGCACTATCTGAAGCTTGTTTAGCTCCTGTTTTGCTGCACATGACCAGAATGCTGGGCAGTAGTCAAGGTGTGACAAAACCAAGGTTTGTATAACCTGTAAGATGGTAGTTGGTGTAAGGAAAGAGAAGTATCTTCTTATCATAGATATTTTTTCCAGTTATTTTGTCTATGTGATTCTGCCACAATACTTGTTCATCAAGAATGACTCCTCGAAGTTTAGCCTCAGTAACTTCTTCTATGCAGCTGCTCTTGATATATATGCTTAATTGGTTCTGACTTCTTAATGCATAGTTTGAGCCAAAAACAATACATTTCATCTCTGATACATTCAAAACTAGATTGTTTTTGGTTACCCAGTCCAAAATTAATTTCATATAATTTTCCAATAGAACATTTAACTAATTCACACTGTTTAATGACATATACACTGTGGAATCATCGCCAAACATATCTAAGCTAGCATTACTCAAAACAAGTGGCATATCATTGGTAAAAATAGAGTAGAGTAATGGGCCCAAACAACTTCCCTGAGGAACACCACACTGTACTGTCCTTACAGTAGAAAAAACTACTGTTAAAGTAAACAGTCTGTGTTCTGTTTGATAAGTAGCTCCTCATCCAATTAAGGGTCAAATTATTAAAGCCATAAGCAGCAAGTTTCATTAAAAGCAATATCGTGGTCTATTAAATCAAACACAGCACTAAAATCAAGTAGCACAGCACCCACAATCCTTTTCCTGTCTATATCCCTCAGCCACTGATCAGTCATCTGCATCAAAGCAGTACTTGTGGAGTAATCTTTTTTGTAGGCATGCTGAAATTCAGAGTTAAGTTTGTTAACAGAAAAATAAGATAAAACCTGGTCAAACACAACTCTTTCCATAAGCTTGCTTAGCACCGGAAGAATGCTGATAGGATGGCTATTAGCACCTGTAAACATGTCCTTCTTGTTTTTGGGTAAAGGAATAACTTTTGCAGCTTTCCATACCAATGGATATACACCCTTCTGTAAACTTAGGTTCAAAATATGGCATATGGGTAATGCAGTAGGGCCAGAAACCATTCCTAGGAGTTTCCCATCAAGGTTATCTAATCCTGAGGGTTTTTCACTATTTACACTACTAAGAAGGGTTTCTACTGTATTCACTTGAACAGTTTGAAAGTCAAATTCACAATCTCTATTTTTCATAAAATGGTCATTAATCAATTGTTTTGAAAGTTTGTTATCTGAAGTTGTTGTTTATTTTTTTAGTTTCTCAATCTTTCCAACAAAATATTAATTAAAATAGTTAGTGATATCTTCCTTTAGTAAGGAAGGTACCATCTGACTCTAGGAAGGAGGGTGTATTTCCCCCGATCTACTCATTAGCTCGTTTAAAGTTTTCCACAGTTTCTTTCCATCATGTTTAATTTAATTTATCCTATTTTGATAATACCTTCTTTTCTTTTTTCTATTTATTTTTGTCAGTTGGTTTCTTAGTGAACAATATGACTTCCAGTCAGTTGCATTACCAGATTTAATTGACTTAGTTTTCATTTTATCCCTCTGGGCCATCAAGGCTTTCAGTTCCTCTTCAATCCAAGCTGCTTTTCTTTTCCTTACTGTGAATTTCCTAATGGGAGCATGTTTGTCAGACACTTCTAAAAACATATTTTTAAAAAGTTGAAGTGTTCCATTCACATCATGTATTTTACACACCTTGTCCCATTGCACCCTATTTATGTCCCTAATGAAATCTTTCTCACAAAAAGATTTAAAAGGTCTTTGAACAACAACTTTAGGTCCAACTTTTGGAACTTTGGCTTTCCTAACAATTGCCACCAAATTGTGATCACTGAAGCCAATTGGAATTGATATAGCCTTTGAGCACATTTCTTTAGCATTAGTGAAAATGTGGTCAGTACAGGTTGCTGATTTCTGTCCTGCAGTTTGTATACACCCAAGTAGGCACATTCACCACCTGAAATAAATTACACACCTTTGCAATATCACTCAGCTTCCTTTTCAATGAACATTTTGCAGAGAGCCAGTCTATATTAAAGTCCCCTAGAAAATGCATCTCTCTATCACAGTCTGCAGCTTTCTGCAACATGTAACATATCTTCTAAGTACTGAGCATTTGCACTTTGTGGTCTATAACAACACCCTAAGAGAAATGGTTTGGTGTGAGGTAAATGTATTTGAATCCATAGGGCCTCAATAGCTGAAGTCAAAAGAGCCCCTCTTATCCTGACAGGTATATGGTTCTGGATATATATTGCCACACCACCACCATAGCTGTTTCTATTATTTCTAAAAACACTATATCGTGACACAGCAATTCCATGTACATCTACTGATGGATCTAAGTGAGTTTCTGAAATGGCAAGTATGTGTAAATTCTCATTTTCGATTAAGGAAGTCACCTCATGAACTTTATATTTAAGACTGCATATATTAAGATGTGCTAGTTTTAAACCCTTCTTTGGTAATTTAAAAGACATAGTGAATAATTCATCTAATCGTCCATTTGAGAAACAAACATCACAACATTCAACTCTTGTACAGTTTAGTGGGTCTCAATCCTCCTTCCCTCCCTCCTTGGTTTCACAATAAGGCGATCATAGCTAATAACTGCATAGTACCCTCTAGCGCTTGCCTCCTTCATCACTGGCAGCAGCTCAGTACGCTTCTTGCGCAGTTGATCTGAAAAGTTCTTTGTTTATATACACTTAAGTGTTCCTTAGGTTAGCCCTTGCCCTTGTCATGATGAGTTGTCTTTAAAGCATAAAAGCTTAACCACAACTGGCCTTGGCTTCTCAGGATCACCCCTGAACTTTCCACTCCTGTGTGCACGCTCGATCTCTATAGTGTCCGGGTCCAGTTTGAGCTTTGAGGTGAATAGCTCTTGGACCTTGGTCTCAGTCTCAGCCCAAGTCTCATCTGCTTTATTGGTCTTCATGCCTTCAATGACGAGATTGTTCCTCTGGGTTTGGTTCTCCAGATAATCCACTCTCTTAGAATTGTCATTTGAATCCAATGGCTTTGATTTGATTTGTGGGACCTGCTTTGCAAGATCCTTAGCCTCAGCTGAATGCTTTGTCTGGTCAGTCTTTATTTCATCAATGTCTTTTTGAGAGTATTTCAGACTAATCTTTAGCTCTTGAATATCAGCCATCAGAGAATCAGTTCTCTTATTTGTTGACTCAAGGATCAATTGAGTAAAAGTACTAAAAGAGGCTTCTTGTCTTTTCAGTAATTCTTCATAAAAGTGTTTGTGTTGCTCCAACATGTCCTTGAGTATATCTATAGTTACAAAATCAGGCTCCTCACCTTGAGTCTTGTTTGTGTGTTCCTGCGAGACATCTTCAGATGTAACAGTATTTTAACTCCATAGCAGCAATTACTTTCAGATATATTTAAAATTGAGGTCTTACCAGGATGTACCAGCTACTATAGGCAGGAATCACTCCGGATATACAAGATCTTCTTTGTAGACTCAAGTCCAATAGTTTCCTCCTCTTTTGCTTAGGCTGTATCAAACACAGCAGATTATTTAAGCGATCTAATGAGATGGTCCCGAGAGTTTTACACGATTCTGCTCTGTAGTCTTTTTTTTTTTACCCCGAGGGTGTCGTGTTAACTTTTCTCTGCCCCAGCCGGCTCTCCCATCCCAGATGCAGGCTCCAGGAAAACACGAGGGGGGGACCCAAAGTTGGCAGAGTCAAACACAGGCCTGATCCAGCCTTTCTTTGGCAAAAATATGTTAATTCAAGTTTAGTTTTACACCAGTTACCACCGTGTATACATTGTTTTCTGCTGTTGGGGATATGTATGGGTTTAATGTCAGACTCTTCCCGGATAAAAGTCTGTAAATGGGACAGTCCAGACTGCGACACGACGTGACGCAACGTGACGTGACATGACGCAATGCGATGCGAGATAGACGTCTGGATGCAGGTGTATCGCTGTATAGCTTTGGACTCCAACAACGTTGGAGCAGCGTCTTCACTTCCTGCGGTGTCTGAAGAAGGTGAGTCTCCCCCCACCCGTCCTCATCACATTCTTCAGAGGCACCATAGAGAGCATTCTGACCAGCTGTATCACTGTCTGGCATGGGAACTGCAAGGCCTCCGACCGCAAATCGCTACAGCGGATAGTGAAGACAGCTGGAAAGATCATAGGAACTGCTCTCCCATCCATCCAGGCCATCTATGATGCACGGTGCACCTGGAAGGCTCTCAGCATCGTGAAGGACCCACCCACCCTTCCCACATCCACTTCACCTTCCTACCCTCTGGCACGAGGTACCGGAGCATCCGTGCTGCCTCCACCAGACTATGCAATAGTTTCATTCCTCAGGCTGTGAGGTTCCTCAACATTCTGAACACTTAGACCTTCCACAAAATGACTTTTTGACCATCTTTCTCACTGGCCGTGTCAGGTGTGCTTGTGATGTTTAGATTTGTTAAGTAATTTTGCTTTTAATGCACGTTATTTTTAATATTTATTGTGTGTTATTTGTTTTTATGCGACGCCGTGGTTCTTGTGAAACATCATTTCGTTCCCTTGTATGTATGAGACATGCATAAGAGGCAATGACAAAAAAGTAGTCTAAGTCTAATTAGGGAATTTATGGGATCTAGGTCATCAGGAGATAGGGATATGTACTGTTGTGAATCACCTGCATAATCATGATCATTTACTTGTTGTTTCTATATAACATGTGTGAGTGGGCACATATAGAGATTGAATTGTAGTGGTCAAAGAATCGAACCTTGAGGTACCCCTCACATTATACCCACTTTGTCCGAGGAAAAGTCTCCAATAGACACAAAGAACTGCCTGTCCTGTAGGACTGTTCTAAACCGGTTGAGAACCGGGCCAGAAAGGTTGACCCATTTTTCTAATCTCGCGAGCAAAATATCAAGAGCAACAGTGTCAAAGAAAGCACTGAGATCTAGGAGCACAAGAATAGACAATGTATTAGAATCTGTGTTCATATGCAGATCATTCACAACTTTGATAAGTGCTGTTTCTGTGCTATTGTGAGATCAAAACCCGATTGACAAATGGCTAGAAGGTTGTTTGATTTTGAATAGTTATTGAGAATAAACTGTTTTTTGAAGTATTTTGCTGAGGAATGGTAAGATGGAGATGAGCCTGTAGTTGGCAATAGCTGTCGCTTCATGATTGCTCTTCTTCAGAAGTGGTTTAATGACAGCTGTTTAATAATGCTGCTGGAAATATACCTGACTAAAGAGAGTAGTTAATAATTTCTAAAACATCAGCAATTAAAAATATTTTTAAAAAATGTGGTAGGGAGAGGATCCAAGCAGCAGGTGGAGGACCTGAGCTGCCTAACAATAATGTCTAGACTTTTAAGGTCTAGGGTCAAAGTGAGATATTATGCCAGTGATATTTCTGGAGAACTGGAGGGTAGGTTCATTACTGGATCTTGAGGCACTAATGTTCTGTCTAATGGATGTAATTTTGTTATTGAAGAATGTAAGTGAATTGCTCACATTTTTCAATGGACAGCATCTCTGATGGGTTTGGAGATGGTGGCTTAATAACTCAATCAATAGTAGAGAAAGGCACTTTACTATTGTTAATATTTTCATTAATAATTTTAGAGAAAAAAAGACTGTCTTGCCCATTTTAAGTTCTTTGCTGTACTTGTTCAGTCTACCATTGTAAATTTCGTGGTGAACCTGAAGTTTGGTCTTTCTCCACGGTCGTTCTGCCTGGCGACACTCTCTCTTAAGCTGCCTAACCACCACTCCATTTCTCCAGGGAGCTTTTGGTTTTTCTGTTTTTAGTTTTAACAGGTGCAATGTTGTCAAAGATATTTTATATTTTTGAGTTGAAGTTGTTCACAAGATCCTGTTTGTGATGCCATAAACAGTGACAGCTCATTTAGTTTTCCTAAAGGTTTCAATTGTATTATCAGTAATGATGTGATTTTTGATTATTTGAGTGCTCTTCTGTTGTACAGGAAAAGCAGACACATAAAAAAATATACAACCGTGATCTGAAATAGCAACATCCATGACACAGGGTACGGTAATATTAAGTCCTTTTGATATGACTAAATCGAGAGTATGCCCCTTATTGTGGGTGGGTCCAGAAACATGCTGAGTGAGGGCAAATGCCTCCAGTAAGCTAATTGGGTTTCTAGCATTGAGGTCTGTATGATTTTCAACATGAACATTAAAATCATCTAAGGCGATGAAACAGTTATAATCAGTGGAAACCACAGACAGTAGCTCTGAAAATTCATCAAGAAAGCCATGTTTAGATTTTGGTGGCCGATAAACAGTAATTATTAAAATGGTAGCATTACAATGTATAGTAAAAGCAAGGTATTTAAAATATGTGAATTCCCCAAGTGGGATTTCTTTGCAGCTATAGGAATCAGAGAAGACAGCAGTTATTCCACCGCCTCCCTTATCAGATCTTTGTGGTATGGATGAATTTGAAGCCAGGAGGTGCAGTCTCAATGAGTGCGACTGCGCCATTTCTATCCAGCCAGGTCTCGGTCAGGAGGGTGAAATCCAGGTTATAGGGTACTTATAAGATCATTAACTAAAAATTACTTATTAGGGCCGCTCTGATGGCCGAGCGGAATAAACCGCCGTTCTTGCAACCCGCTCGTCATGTGGCTGGGAGGTTCGTATCCCAGACTCGCCGTAACCGGTGACGGCCAGAGCCTCCACGGGGTAAGGTATTCATTAGGCCACCCTTACCCGAGGGATAGTGGGTTTAGATCGGTGTAGTGTTGGGGGACTCGTCGGTTTCCAGCGACCCCTCTGGCCCATCCGGGTGCCTGCAGCCAAGCAACCGAAAGCATTCTCCTTACGTCTCCTTCGCGGCCTGAAGGTAATGCGATCCATGCGAGGCTTCAGCATGTAAAGTAGCGAGAGCAGCCGACACGCGTTTGAAGGAAGCTAGTGTTAAGACTATCTCCTTCCTGTGAAAACGTGAGCCAGGGGAGTTGTTCGACAAGAGATCCGGCCATATGCCATTGGGTTAATCGGGTAGGATAAGGGGAAAAACTAGAAATAAATTTATATATATAAAAAAAAACTTATTAGTCAGCAACCTGACGTTTAATAAAGCCATTTTATTGTCTGAGGTGCAGGGGCTTGTGGGGGACTGATTATTGAAGTCCGAGCTGGCAATAAATTGTTTAGCCCCCTGTATGTTACAGGGGGGCGGCACAGTGGAGCAGTGGTTAGCGTGGTCCCCTCACAGCAAGAAGGTCCTGGGTTCGAGCCCTGGGCTAGTCTAACTTTGGGGGTCGTCCCGGGTCATCCTCTGTGTGGAGTTTGCATGTTCTCGCCGTGTCTGCATGGCTTTCCTCCTGGGGCTCCGGTTTCCTCCCACAGTCCAAAGACATGTAGGTCAGGTGAATCAGCCATACTAAATTGTCCCTAGGCATGAATGTGTGTGTGTGTGTGTGGGGGGGGGGGTATGTCGGCGCTGTGTGATGTCCTGGCAGCCTGTCCTGGGTGTCTCCCTGCCTGCCGCCCAGTGACTGCTGGGATAGGCTCCAGCATCCCCGCGACCGTGAGAGCAGGATAAGTGATTCGGATAATGGATGGATGGATGGTTAATGCAGGGAGATCACAGGGTCTGTGTCTATGGTTTATTATTACAGGAATTAGTATAGCAGAGTGATAGTCATTAGTATGATGGATCGAACTCACCAAAAGACTTGAATAGGTATGGTCTACCGTAGAACCAAAATTGAAAGCACTCTGCTCCTGTGGATGTCAATTAGTGACAGAACTGTCTGCACCCTTGTGCGGGTACCAAATGTTGTTGTCCATAGCACGAACATGAGAGATGAAGACAATGGAATAAAACACGTTTTCAGCCAGCAATAACCTGAAGTGGAAAATTAACATTGAACACATCATTTCAAAAGCTCAACAATGACTTTAATTCCTTAGGCGGTTTAAAAAATACCGGCTCAAACATCAACTTCTCGTTCTGTTTTACTCAGTCATTATCGAGTCCATCATAACATCTTCTATTACAGTATGGTACGGTGGCACGGACAGTCAAACACGGAAAGAAACTGCTGCTGTGCATCACCCAGGTGGGTGCTACACATTAATGGTGGTTGAGGTGAGTTCCCCCCATCAATGTGAAGCGGTTTTGGTGTCTAGATAAAGCACTTTAAAATTAAATGGCATGGGAGGGCGCTATGGTGCTTGCAACAGGTGTTAAGACTTTCTCCATGCTCTTGGTCAGAGCTCAGACTTGTGTTGTAAGTTCATTTATTGCCATGCGGTTGGCTTGTACTTCTGCTTGTCTGCTGTGCACTGGCTTGCATTTCAGATGAGGCTTGAGTAGCATTCTGTCTGTCCCCATGTTGTGTAGCGTTGACACTGACAGTTTTAGTTTTGTTGGTCTGACCTAGCCGTGTTTGTCTCTCTAATTCCTCACTGACTGACTGTGTCATCTCTAACACATAGTTCTCAGTGACACTTAAGTTAGAGATAAGGGGTTTTAGGTCATGCCTAACATAAGTGGATTTCTAATTTATGCCCTGATACACTGCAAACATACCCTGGATTAACTTGCTGTCATACTAAAACTCTGCTCTATTCCGTTGTGCAAAAAAGAAACACTGTTTCAACCCCATTAATTGATACATAAACTGTTAGGGACTTTCTTATCCTGTAGTTTTGCATAACTAAGGATCTGAAATTTGTGCCCCGAGAAAACATTTGCGCTTAGCTACACTCAAGTCATCCTTAGTGGGATAGTAGTTTGAGGCGGCATGGCTCAGGAGGTAGAGGGGGTCGTCAAATAATCAGAAGGTCACTGGTTCGATCCCTGGCTCCTCCAGAAAGCGTGTCAAAGTGTCCTTGAGCAAGACCTTGAATCCCTAACTGCTCCTGATGAACAGGTTGGCACCTTGCATGGCAGCTTCCACCATCAGTGTGTGAGTGTGACTGTATGAGTGAATGTGAGGCATACATTGTAAAGTGCTTTGAGTGGTCGGTAGACTAGAAAAGCACTATAAATGCAGTCAATTTACCATTTTTTAGGCAGCACAGTGGCCCTCATAAACCCCAGGCCATCCCAGGTCCTTTCTGTGTGGAGTTTGCATGTTCTCTCCGTGTCTGCGTGGGTTTCCTCCAGGTGCTTCGGTTTCCTCACACCATCAAAAAGAGATGCATGTTAGGGTTAATACTCCTGTCTCTGCCTCTGACCAAGGCAATGGAAAGAACTGAAGTTGGTCTCTGGGCACTGTGACTGCCCACCGCTCCTATACAATAGGATGGGTTAAATGCAGAGATGAAATTCGTTGTAAGAATACAATGACAAAATAAAGTGGCTTTCTTTCTTGTCAGCACATCTTTGAACATACATAGTAATCTTCAACACTGTACCTTAGCCTCTATAAACCTTCAGCTAGGTCTTCATCAGTTTGTTTACAAACATGACCATAACTCAGATCAGAATCTGAGTCAGAAATCTGACCACCATATATTTTGATTTCTCTGTGTGGCAGTAGAGCAACAACATTTTCAACCTCATCAACTCATTAGCCACTACTGAGCTTTAAACTGCTTTAACACTCTGTTCTGATACTCTTACTACTTACTTGGCTGAGTCTCTGGTTCTCTCTCGGGCTACACATTTCATCAGATACTGAAGCATGATGCAGTTCACAGATGAGATCTCGAGAAGACAACAGCCATGCCCTACCTTGATCCTCCAGACTTGACAGTTGTTGACTTCTCAAAAAGTCAACAATGAAGTCAAAGAGTTCCACTTCTGTTGCATCATTGCCTGGGTTGTAGTCAGTAGTCTCATTGCTGATGGCAGCAGCAAGTTGATGAAGCGCAGATACGTCGCCAGAGCTCATCAGCCGATGAAGCTGTTGCTGAACCTCTCACCATAGTTCTTGGAGGGCCAACATTGCTGATTCCCTCATCTTGCAGTCAGGTCTGGAGCATCAAAATCTGTAATTTGAGCACTCTGGTCTGGAGCTCAGGATGAGATAGCTTAGATAAGACTGTTCGCAAATATTGGTCGACTCAATTAACGTCATTTTCCACAATTTGACTCAACCAAACCTTACACCTGGGATAGACTACATGCTTAACTCTTGGAATCCGATACAGAATATTGATATTGAGGAATATTTACCAACCTGTAATTAGAAGAAAGAGGTAAAGAGCACATGCTTGTGTTCAGGTTAACCACTGGGATTA
Organism: Lampris incognitus; assembly: GCF_029633865.1. NCBI lineage: Eukaryota > Metazoa > Chordata > Actinopteri > Lampriformes > Lampridae > Lampris > Lampris incognitus. The sequence goes on along the minus strand of NC_079217.1, from coordinate 28,279,915 downwards.
TTCTGCGGATCCTGCCTCTGTACTCTATTTGTCTTCCTCTCGGTCAAATATGCCATCTGTTGAGCTGTAGTGGTACACCATCAGAAAAGCTAGTTATTAATACAAAGCATCTGAATCAATTTCCCAAATAAACAGAAAATAGAACAAAATTCATTAGGTGCCTGTTTTTATGTTAACCACTTACACTACCGTTCAAAAGTTTGGGATCACCCAAACAATTTTGTGTTTTCCATGAAAAGTCACATTTATTCACCACCATATGTTGTGAAATGAATAGAAAATAGAGTCAAGACATTGACAAGGTTAGAAATAATGATTTGTATTTGAAATAAGATTTTTTTTACATCAAACTTTGCTTTCGTCAAAGAATCCTCCATTTGCAGCAATTACAGCATTGCAGACCTTTGGCATTCTAGCTGTTAATTTGTTGAGGTAATCTGGAGAAATTGCACCCCACGCTTCCAGAAGCAGCTCCCACAAGTTGGATTGGTTGGATGGGCACTTCTTTGAGCAGATTGAGTTTCTGGAGCATCACATTTGTGGGGTCAATTAAACGCTCAAAATGGCCAGAAAAAGAGAACTTTCATCTGAAACTCGACAGTCTATTCTTGTTCTTAGAAATGAAGGCTATTCCATGCGAGAAATTGCTAAGAAATTGAAGATTTCCTACACCGGTGTGTACTACTCCCTTCAGAGGACAGCACAAACAGGCTCTAACCAGAGTAGAAAAAGAAGTGGGAGGCCGCGTTGCACAACTGAGCAAGAAGATAAGTACATTAGAGTCTCTAGTTTGAGAAACAGACGCCTCACAGGTCCCCAACTGGCATCTTCATTAAATAGTACCTGTTAGAGCCTGTTTGTGCTGTGCAGACAGTGCAGTTTTGAGTCATAAACTGGAGTGTGTGTTTGTGTGTTTTTGCCAGTGTGTGTTTGTGTTTAAGTAGAGGGACCTGCGGTCACAAATAAGACTTTGAAACACTTGGAGACATGGGTGAAGGCTCATGGGAAAGTCAAATCCTTGTGATACTATAATGGCCTGAGTAGAGAGGCTTGTTTACATTGCCAGTCATTCCAGTTTTCTGCTAGAGGTGATCTCTAAAAAGCAAAAGCAAAGATAGGTAATTAGTGTTTTGAGCTCAAGTTACTTAGATAAACTGATTGGTTAATAAGCAAAACATAGGCAACAAAAACAAACAAATGTGAATATATTGTTCTACCTAATCAGTCTATTCTGGGGCACCGCACAAGATTGTTGAGCTTATTTTGAACTGTAGAAATCATATTGTTCCTAAAAATTGAGTCACAATGCAAAATAACAGGGGAAGGCTGTGACCTTATGTTTGCTTGTTCAGTCAACACTGGCGTCAGCAGTGATCTCCCACTCTGAAAGGGCAAGACAGCATTCATCCATCACGACAGAGGGACACTGTGGAATAAAATCTTTTCTTGTAGGATTCAGGACTAAGAGAGTTTCTTGTTTTCATTGTTGGAGAGCTGCTTCAGCAAAGCTTGACAAGTTGGGTTGAAATCTGGATGACTGCTCCATTACAAATAAAATGTCTAGAGCAGAGAGGAAACGTTTTACTGTATTCCCCTGGATGTTTGTTCTGGTTCACATACATGCCAATCCTGGGGGATCTGTCCATTCTGTCTGCTGCTATGGCACTGTAGTCCCCCTTCCCATCCACGCCTGTATGTTTGTTTATGTTTATCTGTTGTCTTGTTTCACCCCATTTATTGTAAAGTGAATTTGAGTGTTAGAAAGGTGCTGTATAAGTTTAATTTATTATTATTATTATAAATGTTGTTCTTTATCACATCATTTTTATTTGTATAATGTGCTGCTCCAATCTTTTCTGAAGGACATGGTGCATTCATCCCTCCATGTCAGAACTTCCTTCCTGCCATTCAAAGGTTTTTGTGCTGTTTCTATTTCTGAACATCTTCAAATAGTGATCATTATGTGACTCCATGACAATGGCAAAAAGACAATTAGACTGAAACAAGTGTATTTTAATTTATATCCCCCAGTGCCCGAGGTTTGGGTGTGGTGGCTGTACCAGAATTTAACTAAACCAGAGCTTGAATCAACTCTGAATGATGGGGATTGCACCTCATTGCACCATACTTTTATTTTCATTTTATTTTATATTGTATATATATTTTTACATGGGTTAGGTTAGGGTTCTTTTTAACTTTTATCCTCACTATTTACTATTAATCTTTCCCTCTTGCACAAAAATACCGAGACAAATGCCTTTTATGTCTTGTACTTGACAATAAATATGATTCTGATTCTAAATGAAGATTCCAGTACTATATATATCTGCCCCCCATACCAAGAAGCATTACAAAAGAGCGGCAACAATTTTAAGCTCAAGTATAACCCAACACTAAATACTGACTGCCAGCAAATCAATAAACGTAGTAGAAAACGAAATATCACCTGGTACAACCCGCACAACAGTGACACCGTGGCCACAAACATGGGTAGGCAGTTTTTTGAGCTTTTGGATAAGTGCTTCACCCCAGACCACCAATTGAGGAAGATGTTAAATAGGAAGACCATCAAAATTAGTTACAGCTGTATGCCTAATATTCAACAACTAATATCGTCCCCCAACACAAGCATCATGAACAAATCAAAGACACCTTCATCACAAATGGACACCCCCAACTGCAACTGCCATGTGAACGAGTCATGCCCCTTCGAAAGAAAATGCCAGATGAAAAGAGTTATTTACCAAGCTACGGTGACGAGAAATTGCAATGGAAAAATAGAGACATACATTGGAAACATTAAAAAAAAAAGGTTTAATGCACATGTGTAGCTTTAGAATTAAGTGTCTAAGGAAAGTAACATCTTTAAGCTGTTATATTTGGTCATTGGTGGACAGAAACATTAATTATTCAACCACCAGGAAAATCCTCTCAAAAAACAAAATATATTCAACCAGTAGCAAAATGTGCAACCTATGTCTAACTTGAAAGTATTTTATCATTTGCAAACCAAAAATGTCAACATTGAATAACAGGAATGAATTGGCCAGCAGTTGCAGACACAGATATAAGCATCTATTTTATAATTATAAATAGATAATGCCAATAGACGAATGCCATTAACTTAGTATGCAACCTCCCCCACCCCCTACTACTGGACAGTCAGCGATCACATGTATTCGAATGTGGGCACCTCCCCCTACCCCATTGGACGGTGTGCACATGATGTGCATGGTGAGACAGTTAAATATATGTTATGTTCTTTGCCGTTTCGCTCTATTGACAGCTGATGATTGCATATAGCATGAAACAGGTTTGTACGGTCTGATTAAAGAATTACTTGAATCACTGGATTATATATATATATATATATATAATCTTCAATATAATATATATATAAGCTTCAATAGTAGTCTACATTTACTGCATTGGATCTTTGTTGCTGGGACCGCTCACACTACTAAGTCATATTGCAGTGACATCAGATACTGCAGTGCAAAGTCATCATACAGTAGCTTGAAATTTAAATGCAGCTCATTGAGTCAGGGCATGAATGGCTTCAGTGATGCCATCAGTTGAGCAAAATCAACATCCTCATCTTCAAAGAGCATTCCAAAGATGACTCTCAGTCACTAGCATTAACTCAGATTTCTTTCTTCCTTAGAAGAGGGTACAGACTGAAATATATTTTGCAACACAGAATATTTTTCCTCCAGGAAAAGAGACACCAATGGTTTTTATATCACCTCCACACTTATAAATTCCCTATAAAATATTCAAGAGGTGTGAGAAATTCATGTTGGAGCTTTGTGCTGAGATAAAGTAAACTCGGACTGATGCTAGTAACAAAGGCTGGCATCACTCTAGTAGGGAGAATTGCAAATATTACTTGAGAGCAATTTGGAGAATATAAAACAGAGTATCACGCAAAAATATTTAGGAAGGCTGGTGCTCTGGGTTGCTTTCTCTTTCTCATTTGTAGCAAATATAAATTTGGAAGGGGTGCTTCCATCTGAAATCAAAGAAGGACTTTGCATTTCCAATTTAACTGGGAAACAGAATAAATGATCAATATTCTTTTGAATGACACTATGAGTAATAATGACTTGTATAACTAGCATGAAGGATATTAAAGCAAGAGAACACAACAGGGAGTGTGTTATTACAAATAACACCAGGGCATCGATTTGTTCACAGTCCCTAGGTGAAGGCGACCACCGTAAATTATCAAAGCAGTTTGCAGTTTATATTCATAATTGCACCTGCAGTTGTTGTCATGGAAGATATAGGTGAATGTTCATTTCAGTTTGAACAAGCTCTCATTTAACCAAATTCGGATTCAGTAAAATTTATTTTTCACTTGTGTCTTTATGCGTGTTCAATAATCCGGGTAAGAAAATCAAAGAAAGTTGAATCAGTTCATCTGGATGCAACACTTACTGGCAGAAAGGTAGGCAGTAATGAACACCACATACAGAACACTATGGATAAGGTGAGGGACATCGTTATGGAGAGGGATGAAACAATGATATCTTATGATGTTATGTCCCTCTTCACAGGCATTCCTTTCGATGAAGCAGTGGAGGTAGTCCATGTGAAATTACAAAATGACCCCACCCTTAGCAACAGGACCACCCTTAACACTGATCAGTTGTGTCTGCTCCTGAAGCTGTGTCTTCAGTTCATGTACTTCACATAGAGGGGGCAGTACTTTAGGCAGAGGCTAGGGTGTGTTATGGGTTCCCCAGTTTCACCTGTAGTGGGCAACTTGTATATAGAGGAAGTGGAAAAGAGGGTTCTGATGTCCTATCCAGGGACATCACCTAACCATTGGTTCAGATTTGTGGATGACACCTGGGTTAAAATTAAATCTCAGGACATACCACACTTCACCAACCACATTAACTCTGTGGAAAACCACATCAAGTTCACCAGAGAGGATGTGAAAAATAACAGGTTAGCCTTCCTAGACTATGAAATTGCAGTTGGTGATTGGGGACTTTGATTGTTGATGTTTACCGTAAACCAACACATACTTATCAGTACTTAAGGTTTGACTCTCATCAGCCACTGGAGCACAAACTAGGAGTCATCAGGACGCTGAACCACTGAGCTGATAACGTCCCCACCAACACAGCAGCCAGGGAAGGGGCGAAATCCCACATTAAATAGGCCCTGGGTACATGTGGTTATCATAACTGGGCATTTGTCAAAGCCAGAAAAACGGCCAAACAGTGCACCAGCCAATCAAAGAGAGGCGAAGGACAACAGCTGCCTAAGCATAAACCAGTGGTGATTCCGTATGTGGCAGGAGTGTCGGAAAAGTTGAGATGCGTATTTTCCAAACACTGTGTCTCAGCTGCTTTCAAATCCCAAAACATGCTGCGACAGAAATTGGTCCACCCCAAGGATTGGGTTCCCCGGCACAAACAGAGCAATACAGTGTACGCTTTTAAGTGCCAGGAGGATTGCCGTGACTTGTACATCAGCGAAACTAAACAGAAGCTGGCCAAGGCCCCGGCACAAACAGAGCAATGCAGTGTATGCTGTTAAGTGCCAGGAGGATTGCCGTGACTTGTACATCAGGGAAACTAAACAGTCAGACTCTGCAGTCTACACCCATCTACAGGCCAGTGGCCACTCTTTCAAAGATGAGGCTGTGCACATCCATGAGGAACGCTGGTTTGAATGGAGAGTCAAAGAGGCCATCTATGTGAAGAGAGAACGACCATCCCTAAACCGGGCGTGGGGGGGGGGCAAGAGTACATCTTAGAATGCTGTGATTCCAATCATTCCCCAATCCTCTGTGAATTATACACATGGCCATTGAAACTCTAGTTAACTCTAGTTAATGGTCCTATTTGCATATGAAATCGATTGCTGATTTTGTCGTTATGCAACTGTATTTTTTACAAGGGTGGGGATACCTTTAGTCAGTTAGACTGAAGAGGTCACTTAAATGAGTGATGAAACAAATATGTCAGTAAACATTGTATCCAGACGAACTGATTCAAATTTCTTTAATTTTTTTTTGACTAGTGTTTTTAGTTTTCACATTTGAGGCAAATTCAATTATGAGCGCCTCCTTTTTCTGGTTTTTGACCCAGGCAAAAGGTAGTTTTCTGTATGTCTGTATGTCTGACTTTGCTGTAATTTGAACCACTGAGATATATTAAGAAAGTGTGCAAGTGTATACCTTTATGTACCCACATATGCTCATACATTTTTAATCTGTGTTCACTTAAAAGTACAAGCACATGATGGCGTGTATGTGCCTACATGTACATGGTCCTTCCATGCACTGGACATGTTGTTGCGCAGAGCCTGACCAAAGAGGAAAAAACAGAGCCTCAGGTTCATAAAATTAAACTACCAGTACAAATGCTTTGTCCCTATTTTAGCTCTGTCATTGTCAATCTGGAATTTTCCAAATCCCATGGCAGCCCTTGTCATGGAGCCTTTGTCCGCATTGTTGGGACAGACGTAATACGGGCATCTTGGAAAGGAAACAAACAAATTCCACCGAAATTGCCATTAAAATTCAATAAGATTCATGCAAAGAGATCTGCATATTCAGAGAAGATAGATGGTTTGAAAGAGGGGTGAAGGAAGCCATCTATGCGAAACTGGAAAAACCATCCCTCAACAGAGGAGGAGGTCTGCGACACCACCTATCTCCCACTTACAATGCCGTCCTTTCATCTCTACCCAGGAGACTCAAGAAGCCTAGTCTCCAAGAACAACAGCCGGTCACTAACGGCTCTAAAGACTCTCATGACCACTGAACAATGAAGTCGAAACTAACACCCCCAACCACCGTCGCTGCTAAACAAATACAAATCAACAGCTCCGATGGCGACGGGCGCGGCTGGACACCGGAACACAGGAGAGCCACGCATATCAATAGCTCCGATAACGACGGGCGCGGCCAAACATCGGTACACAAAAGAGCCACTCATATCTATGGCTCTGTTAGCGACGGGCGTTGTTAAACATCGGGACACAAAGAGCCACGCATATCAATAGCTCTGACAACGACTCCTAGAGGATACATTTCTGAGTCTCATCACCAGCCAGTCAGACTAGCTTGCTCTAGTCAGAAAGGCACGAACTGAGGAAGCCTCTTGGATGAGAGGCGAAACGTCTTCACGGATATATACCAAGTCCAGTTGCGCTTGATTCAACTCCTTTGGATAACCATGACCTGGATGAATGAGAGCATTCACAGACATGTAGGCAGTGCACCTCCTCTGCCCTTATGAACTGACTGGCCTCTTCTACCATCATACATACTTGGGGCTGAGGGGGTCATATTTTGTTTACAGTAAATTCAGTGCTGGTACAAAGGGCGTACTTAAAGACTAACACTCACACAACATATACACACTCATTCACATGTAAACAGAACATGGCACCCTCAACAAATGCCTGGTTAGCTGGGTCTCTGAAAGAGAGTGACCAACTGTGAGGAAGACAAACAAAGCTGCTTGGACTTGCCAATGGCATTTCAGTGATAACTGGATGAGTTCCAGCATCAAAGCATACAGGATGGGCTTTCATCTTGTGTACTGTAAATGACAAACTGACAGAGGTGTGGGAGATCTAATGATCTTCAAACTCAGTTTGTCCGTACATGAAAATGTCATGTAGCATTTAGCTGGGGTAAAGTTGGGCTTTGACCTTGATCTTGAAGGGATTATTTATCTTCTTTATCCAAGGTATGATTCTTAAAGCTGCAATGAGGACTTCTGGATTTTTGTTGACTTTGCCCACCGCTGTGGACAAAGTCAGAAATGTTTTATAGAAGAATGACTTCATTTCTCATAAGCATTGCCTCTTGATGCATACACCCTTTGTTACATCCACCCTTTGTTAGCTTGTGCATTTGTTTTGAAGAGATGAGTAAGAAATGTGTTGGTGTTTTGGAAAAACAGGTGTTGGCAACATAGACAATGATGAGTTAATTAGGGGTGGGGCAAAATATCGATACTGGAATATATTGTAATACTTACTCTTGCAATAGCTTATCGATGCACTGGTGCAAAATGTCAGTATTTTTATTAAAATACTTATTTTCTGTAATTGTATCCCCAACTTAATTGATAACAGTCAAACTCAAACAACAGTAACATATACAGAAGTTTAAAGAACATAAAGAGGAAACAAACTGCCAGGGAATTTTATTTTACATTGGAATGGTGGCACACATGGACAAGTTGCAGTCAGTGTGAGTGTGAGTGTGAGTGTGTGTGTGTGAGTGTATGTGTATGTGTATGTGTATGTGTGTGTGTGTGTGTGTGTGTGTGTGTGTTAAAGAGGCAATAAGCTAAGACTATGCACTTTGTTGTACATTGTTTCATCGTAGTTGTTAGAGATATTTTTTTCTTCAGCAGATATCGTGATGTATCATACATGATTCTCTTGCAATGTATAGAGTATTACAGAATCCCTGTATCATGATACCATCGTTATTGTGGGCAATGTGTTGTGATAGTATCGTAAAACGAGTTACTCTGTGATTCCCACCCCTAGAGTTAATGGATTGGTAATTGTGGCTATGTATCCTGTGATTTGTTTTGTCAGATTTTGCAGCGAATCTGACCAGGAGACAAGCATTTGGTATTATTATATGGCAGTATCTGATCTTCTTCCTGAGAAGATTAGATATTGCATGTTCATGGTCTCATTTGGCCACATAGAGGCATCCAAATTAAATTGAAAAAGATAAATACTCAGAAGTGGGGTTTCCAACAAGCCAGTTTTTGCGAAATTTGATGTTCCGAATGGAAAAAGGCTGAATGGAAGCACCACATTTCGAAAAAAAATAAAAAAATAAAAAACAAATATCGCAAAAAGGTTTACATGCTCTTTTGTCAAAAAAGGGTTCATGCACTAAATGGCCGATGGAAATAATTTTTTCGAATCAAAAAATGAAATGCGAATATAATTTATTCACAAAATCATCTGTTTTTGCGGATTCCGTCCTGGCTGTGGAACAACGGACCAACTCTTTACCCTTGCGGCAGTGCTAAGGGGGGCATGGGAGTTTGACCAGCCAGTCTACATGTGTTTTGTGAACTTGGAGAAGGCTTACGACCGTGTACCCCGGGGCACTCTGTGGGGGGTACTGCGGGAGTATGGTGTATCGGGGCAGTTGCTACAAGCCATCCGGTCCTTGTATAACCAAAGTGAGAGCTGTGTCCACATTCTTGGCACAAAGTCAAACATGTTTTCGGTGGGTGTCGGACTCCGTCAAGGTTGTCCCTTGTCTACGATTCTGTTTGTGATAATCATGGACAGGATCTCAAGGCACAGCCAAGGTGAGGAGTGTGTCCATTTGGGGAACCTCAGAACTGCATCTCTGCTCTTCACAGATGATGTGGTTTTGTTGGCTTCATCAGAATGCAACCTCCGGCGTGCACTGGGGCAGTTTGCAGCTGAGTGTGAAATGGCTGGGATGAGAGTCAGCACCTCCAAGTCTGAGGCCATAGTTCTTTACCGGACAATGGTGGATTGCTCCCTCTGGGTTGGGGATGAGTTGTCGCCTCAAGTGAAAGAGTTCAAGTATCTTGGGGTCTTGTTCACGAGCGAGGGTAGGATGGAGCGGGAGATTGACAGGCGGATTGGTGCAGCATCAGCAGTAATGCGGACATTGTACCAGACTATTGTGACGAAGAAGGAGCTGAGCCGGGAGGCAAAGCTCTCAATTTACCAGTCAATTTTCATTCCAATCCTCACCTATGGTCATGAGCTTTGGGTAGTGACCAAAAGGGTGAGATTGTGGATGCAAGCGGCTGAAATGAGTTTCCTCCGTAGGGTGTCTGGGCTCAGCCTTAGAGATAGGGTGAGGAGCTCGGACATCCGGAGGGAGCTTGGAGTAGAGCCGCTGCTCCTTCGCATCGGAAAGAGCCAGTTGAGATGGTTCGGGCATCTGATTAGGATGCCTCCTGGGCGCCTTCCTTTGGAGGTTTACCAGGCACAGCCAACTGGGAGGAGACCCCGGGGTAGACCCAGAACTTGCTGGAAGGACCACATGTCAAATCTGGCCTGGGAACGCCTTGGGATCCCCCAGGAGGAGCTGGAGGGCGTTGCTGGGGAGAGGGACGTCTGAAGTGTCCTACTTAGCTTGCTGCCACCGTGACCCGACCCTGGAAAAGCAGCTGAAGATGAGATGAGGTGAGATGAGATGAGCTGTTCCTTCATCTAAACTGGTCCATCTTTGTCATGGGTGTTTAAGTATGCACATATGGAGTAGGACATGTAAAACTACGTTCATGATTTAAATAGAGCTGATGGGAAAAAAATAATTTGCACTGTATTTTTTTATGAATTTAGAAAAAAAATCACTTAAAATTCACCTAACAGTTGAATGGAAACATACCTAGTGAAATACTCCTCATAGCAAGTATACACGGAGAGCATTTGTGATATAATATTTTGACATACTGGAGTAATAACATTTTAATGATGCCTACAGTGCTTTACAAAGTGCGCCACAATAATTTGTACTTTTAATGAATTTTTCTGTTTTTACCGCCTCAATAATCTTCAAGGAGCTCTCTGGCATAGATTTTTTTGCCCTTTGAGACCAAGAGGCATCATTAGCTAATGGAGTTTTCCTCGCAGTGAGGGAGATTCCCCTAGGAGAACTGGGACAACTGCTACGAGAGGATTTTCTCAAGACAACAAAGATTCCTCACTCACTCCCATGCTGTGTCCGTGTTCACTGAGTAAACTCTTAGATGCTTGTTTAGAGAGAAGATGCACTTGTGACCTCTGATGACTAGTAGTTCTCCTGGTTTCCTACATTAAATGCACTTATTGTAAGTCACTTTGGATAAAAGCATCGGCTAAATGACTGTAATGTAATGTAATGTAGACACAGCAATTCACACATTCTCGTGCCATATTAATAGGTGTCGTGTCAAAAACCATCATCATCTCCAGTATCATAGTTTGATGCAAAATGAGCTTGTGAGCTAAGACCAAGTAATCAAAGCCTACTTTAACTGGATTTTTTTTATTTGGAGATAGCTTTTAATTGTATTAATTACCCACAGCATCAGGTCAAGTCAAGTGTAGTCAATTTTATTTGTATAGACCAATATCACAAATTACAAATTTGCCTCAAGGGGCTTTACAGCGACATAACATCCTGTCCTTAGACCCTCGTATTGAATAAGGAACAACTCCCTAAAAAAAAAACCTTTAACAGGGAGAAAAAAGAGGAAGAAACCTCAGGGAGAGCAACAGAGGAGGGATCTCTCTCCCAAGATGGACAACGTGCAATGGATCCTCTGATAATTGAAATCCAACTGAATCAAAATCTTGGTAGTCTAATACGTAATGTTTTTTCGGTGGCTGAAACACTGGCAAATCACTATGTTTCTAACTCATACTCAGTGCCCCAAAGAACAATGCAAACCAAAAAACTTCAGTCAAAGAAATCAAACATGGATCAAAGAAAAAGGACCTGGACTCTTATTGAAATGCTGTAAAACAAAATTATTCCAGCATGGTTAGCATTTCAACGAAATAATCTTCATCAGAACCAAATATAACCCAGATTTAAGACCAAAACATTCTCAACCCATGGTATCATATATCAACATTTTGCCAAAGCATTAATATATGACATGTAAGGTACCCTCCGATGACTTTATAGAGATGTAGCAGGTGTTCCATAGACTCCATTGATAAACTTCTGGCCTGATATATGACTATTAAAGACACAGATTATATTATTATATTACTGAACAATTCCGTTGTGATCCTGCTCATTATCATTGGAAATACGTAAACATTATTTCTTCAAAGGCAAGTACCTCATCATTTTCATGCCATAAAAAAGGAGGTCAGTTACTCTCTGTAAGAGAGTAACTGACCATTCATTAAAAAGGCATTAAAATGTACTCTAAAGCATACAGCTCTTTTATTAAGGGATCCAAAACATGTGCATTAAAGGATTCTAATGCATGATTTGGAGGCAAAGAACCACCCCATTTGACAGGACGCATGGTTGCCTCCATGGAATAAAAGTCGGAATTTCACTACACTGTGATTTTTTTTCTTTTTACATGTATGCCTTAGCTACCTGATAACATTGGTAGCCGTCTGCTGTCCCACTGTGCTCTTCAAATAGGCCCTATTTTCAATTATATTTTCAATATGTCACTCTGTCATCAAAAGGTCCCCAATCTTTGGAAACAATCTACAGTAGTTCCCATTGCAAAAAGAGCCATCCTCAGACTTTGAATAACTATAGCCTGTAGCTTTAACCTCTCTTGTTATGAAGTCATTTGAAAAACTGATTAAAAAGGGACTTCTGGGCAGGACGGAGCATCTTCTCGACCTGTTACAGTTTGCATATCAAACCAACAGGGGGGTTCAGGATGCAACCATATCTCTGCTTAACTTCATTCACAGTCACTTAGAGCAGGGGTCGGGAACCTTTTTGACTGGGAGAGCCATAAAAGCCAAATATTTCTAAATATATTTCATTGAGAGCCATATAGTATTTTTAACGTATAATAAATTAAATATGTCTTACTTTTAATGCGACTTCTGGTGCTGCATGGTTTTGCTGATGGCCTTGTAGTCTGGTTCATACGTGGTGAGGTTGAGCTTCATGCAGGCGTTGAGGCTTCCATCAGTTAAACGTGAGCGTAGGTTGGTCTTAATGTTCCTCATATGCGAGAAAGACTGTTCACATGCATATGTAGAGCCAAACATGGTCAATACGGCAATACTCACACGCTGCATTGTGTGGTATGTCACAGGAAGCTCGTTCCAAGTTTTAAGAATCAGCTGGTCTTCAGGTTGAAGATTTTTAATTTCTGTCCACTTGTGTTCCCTCGCCAGCTCTGCTCGCTGTCGCGCAAGACTTTCCAACTCTCCATTAAGTGACTTGAACTTACTCATCCACATGTCTGATGCCTTCAGGTCAGCAACTTCCAGCTCAAAGTCTCCGATAGAGACCCCGGGGATGCATGTCAGGTCGATTTTGTCCACTGCACACTCATGTGGACAAGTGATGAACTTGAAAAGACCAGTGCGCGCACGAAATTCTCCAAAACGTGCTTTGAATGACTGCAGGAGATTGAACGTAAAGCCAGCTAGCTGCTGGAGATCCAGGTGTTGAGTGGAGTCACTTGCTAAGCATGCATCTCTAAATTGTTGCAGTCTTTCAAAGTGCAGAAGACGACCTGTTTCAATGTCCCTGAGAAAGACTTCCAGCTTGCTTTCAAATGCAAACACTGCTTGTTGAAGGGATGAGATTGTATTTCCAATACCTTGCATTTTCACATTGAGTTGGTTCAGATGGCCAGTTAGGTCCACGAGATAGTGAAACTGCAGGAGCCAGTCAGTGTTGTCTAGCTCAGGATGCTTGACGCCTTTCATTTCAAGAAAAGTCCGGATTTCACTCAGGCAAGCTGCAAAACGGCTGAGCACCTTCCCCCTTGACAACCAACGCACGTTGCTGTGTAAAAGCAGACCGGGATAATGATTCCCAACTTCTTCTAACAGAGCTTTAAACTGGCGATCATTTAAAGCTCGGGCAACAATAAAGTTGACCACTCGAATGACCAGCGACATCACCTCACCAAGCTCCTGGCCACACGTCTGAGCGCAAAGCGCCTCCTGGTGCAGGATGCAATGAAAACTTAGGATGGCTCTCTTTTCATGTTCACGGAGAAGCGCTACAAATCCTTTGTTCTTCCCCAAAATACAGGGTGCACCATCAGTACAGACAGAAATAAGTTTATCCATCGGTAGTTTTTTTTCTTTAGCAAACTCCATGAAAGACATGAATAAATCCTCTCCTCTTGTTGTCCCTTTCATTGGCAAAACAGCCAAGCTTTCCTCACGCAGTGTGTCACCTGCAGCATACCTGGCAATGATACTGCACTGAGATAGATGGCTAACGTCTGTTGACTCATCTAACGCGAGAGAAAAGTATGTCCCGGCGTTTATGTCCTTAATTTGTGTTTCCTCGACTTGATTTGCCATCATGATGCTACGATCGTGCACAGTTCTTGCTGACAGGGGCATGTCTTTTATTCGTTTGATTATCTTGTCTTTATTTGGGAAGTCATCAAACAGTTCATTGGCCACATCAAGCATGAATGTTTTGGCATACTCGCCATCTGTGAATGACTTTCCATTCCTTACTATTGCCAAAGCCCCCGCAAAGCTAGCGGAATTCCCGTCACCTTGCTTGGTCCACACACGTAGTTGCTGCTGACTCGTCTGCACTCTCCGCTGTAGCTCCTCGCATGCCCTTTTCCTGCTGTCCCCCGCTGGATATTTCGATGCAAATGAAGCATGGTGCGTATCGAAGTGCCGCTTTATATTTGACCGTTTCATCGATGCAATTTTATCATTGCATATTAGACATACCGCAGATCCTGCTCTCTCCACAAATGCAAATTCCTCTGTCCACGCAGCCTGGAATGCACGGTAATCATCGTCTTTTTTTCTTTTCGCCATCTTTTCCGTTACAAGGGTTGAAGCGGATAAACTAGTTGGCTATCTGATAAAATTGATTTCTTCACCTTTGCAATGACCCGGACATGCTCGCGAGCCATTGGTTCCCGACCCGACCCACGGGTGACCCGTGAAATTTATCTTCAAAACTAATTTCTGTTTACTTTAAAATGACACAGTATTATTAAGAAATATCACAAGTATTTTAAAATCAGTTCCAAACTGATTTTTTTGAAAAAAAAATAATTTTCAACTCAAAATTGTCTGGGAGCCATATGCCGTCACCGGAAGAGCCATATATGGCTCGCGAGCCATAGGTTCCCGACCGCTGACTTAGAGGGTAGTAAGACCCATGCCAGATTGTTGTTCATAGACTTCTCATCAGCCTTCAATACCATACAGCCTCACCTGCTTGTGCAGAAGCTTGTGGAATGTTTTGGGTTGGACACCAACATTGTTGGATGGATTTTGGACTTCCTAACCAACAGATCTCAGAGAGTGAGAGTGAATGGAAACTTCTCTGGTTTGACTTCAACATCAACCAGCTCCCCTCAGGGCTGTGTCCTCTTCTCCTCTCCTATACATCCTGTACACTAATGACTGCCGCAGTGAGTTCAAAAATCACCACATTCTGAAATTTGCAGATGACACAGTGATAGTGAGCCTGCTGAAGGAGAATGAAATGTCCCATGGTCCTGTGTTCTCGCATCATGCACAAGCTTACAGAGATGGACAATAGTTAAGCCTATGGAGCCTGGCATGAAAGTGGTTTTTCATGTCCCAATCCCATTACTCAGTAAAAATAAATTATCTCACTCTGTTCTGCTCACAGGACTGATGGTGAAATTGACTCCTGTCTCATGGGATTCCCAACCAGAAGTCAGGCTCTAGTATAGAAAGCTTATAGTCCTGTACATTCACTTTGTAAGGTTAGGCTGAATTTTCCATGAGCCAGTATTTACAGCAATAGATATGGCCTCTACCTCACATGGTAGCCAAATGGATTGGTTCTTGTGAAGTAAAGCACTAAAGTAGCCTGCAGCCTCCACTGAATTTTGACGAGTGATATAAACTGTGGCTCCTAGACCAGGTTCCCCTGACTACATCATCAGTGACGATCCAGAGCTGGTCCTCTGGCTGAGGCGATATGATTGAGTGGTTAGTGACCAGGCTTTCCATGTATTGTTGAAGGCGAACAGAAGTTTATCTGACCACATCCTTTGACTGGCGACCAGCAATGATGTCATCCAGTGGGGCCAGGATGGATGCACAGCCCTTAATTTTGTGGGCAAGTACCTTGCATGTGCCAATGAATGATCGAACGCTAGCCAAATTCTAGGGAGGGGAGCAGGCAGCTAATGCAGCAACACGGTGGGGGACTGGCCTGGATGGTGGTACCATGATATCACAACCAGCCCAGAATGTTTGCTTGTTGAGAGGCAACAACAGTCTCGGCAGCTGATAAGTCTAGTCTAAAGCATCTAAGTGCTGACAACACTTCCTTCCAGACATGAAGCAGATCTTCAAGAGTACTTGCCCTGCAGTACAAGTCATCTGCAACACTGGCCCCTTTACCCTGTTCCATGAGTTCCTCAAAGACCCAGCATGTTAGCTCTTCTAGGGCAGTCTCTGAGCCAGGCATTGAGCATAGACACAAACACCCTTGAATGGTGTTGCCACCTCTCAGTATTTGATTCAGTCTTTGGATAATGGTATCTGGTAGAATGCCTTGGTGAGGTCAGTTGCCACAATGTATTTCCATTGGGCTATCAGGCTCAGGGCTGAGTCAATGTTCAGCATGAGAGAAGGCTGGGGCTTACTATACCTGTCTACATCTGTAAAGGCAGTAACAAGGTGAAATCCCCCATTTGTTTTTTACTAGAAACGATGGGTTGATGTACTCCACACAGACATCAGCATTCTCATGCCACTTAAAGACGCTCATCTGTTCCAGTGTGTCAAACTGGGCCTGAAGCTCCTGTAACTGGCCTCTTGCATACTGGGGGACTCTGCCCTTGTGCTGCAGCAGCTGAATATGACCCATGTTAACTTTTACATGGAAGGAACGATGGCGCCATTATACCTCTTGAAGTGTGGATCAAACGCCTCATCAAAGTCTTTGTGCAGTGTCTGAAATGTGTTCCGTATGTCAAGTGTCATAATATTATCTGGGTCTAGCCCCAACTTCTCTGGAGAAGGGTGCAGATCATGGTGGAGTGACAATATTAAGATGGGGCGGAGGGGGGGGGTCAACTATCGCAGGACTCAGGGGCAAAGGTTGTGCGAACAAGGCATTACAAGGTCTTTTTTTTTTTTACATACCAGGGTTCATTAGTGAAATTGGGAACATGAATCTTCCCTGATACACTAGCCAAAAAGATGGAGCAGGCCAGGCATTCGGGTGGCGTGCCAGTCTATTCTGTTACCTACCAACATGGGGATCGTCGGTTCGAATCCCTGTGTTACCTCCAGCTTTGTCGGGTGTCCCTATAGACACAATTGGCTGTGTCTGCAGGTGGGAAGCTCGATGTGGGTATGTGTCCTGGTCGCTGCACGAGTGCCTCCTCTTGTTGGTCAGGGCACCTGTTCGGGGGAGGAGAACTTGGGGGAAATAGCGTGATCCTCCCACATGCTATGTCCCCCTGGCGAAGCTCTTCACTGTCAGGTTCAAAGAAGCAGCTGGCGACTCCATATGTGTCGAAGGAGATATGTGGTGGTCTGCAGCCCTCCCCAGATCGGCGGGGGGGGTGGGGGGGTGGAGCAGTGACCAGGAAGGCTCAGAAGAGTGGGGTAATTAGCTATGTACAGTTGGGGAGAAAAAGGGGACAAATCCAAAAAAGGATGAAGCAGGCCAACAGGGAACAGTGTCCACTCCATGTAGTGTCCCCACGTGTGGTGGCACAGCTGGCATTCCCTTCTCCATGAAGGGAATGCCAGCCAGGATATCAGAATCCAGATTTTCAACCACAAGGCCTTCAAAATAATGATTGTTCCTGTCTCTGTTAAGCTGTGTGCGTGTTTCCCCGCCACTCTTAGGAGAGAGGAGCCAGCAGCCTGATGGTCAGATTGTGTGCTGCTGGTAATTTTGATCTCCAGTCTGGTTGCACATAAGGCTCTCATCATGTTGCCTGTGGTACCGCTGTTGATGGTGAGCCTCACAGGAGTGTGGTAATGGAAAACATCAAGGTATGGTTACTGCCAGATAAGCACATGCTGCATGAGAATGGAAGTAGCTGTGATGTCACCCTCACAGTCCCCTGGCTCACTTCCCATGCCCCTGCCACTTGCCTGGCTTTAGCAATAAACACTATCCTGAGGTGGCAGGTATGAGCACCCACTTAAAAAGTGGTTGTCGGGTATCTGAGTCTCCTTGCACAGCAGACAGGACCTCCTTGTTCTCACCACAGGGGTCTGTTTTGGCCTGGGAAAACCAGACACAGCTGCATGCATGTCTCTCACATCCTCTGAAGCCTACAGTTCTTCCAGCAAGTAATCAAGTGCCTGGGAAATCTCAGGTTTAATTGAGGCCAATGTGTGTGACCGTAACTCTGTGGCATAAGGTTGTTTGAACAGCTTTGGTAGGTCAGAGTGTATGAGGCAGAGACAAGTGAGAACAATGAAATTTTCTACAGTGGGCGTGAGCTCCTCATCTTCAGTCACAGGAGCACCTAAATGAGTAATAGCAGATTTTTGCGAGGTAAATTATCCTCCTTAAAGTAAATAAACCTCTGAAACAGGTCCTCTGGTCTGTCATTTGCCCTCAGTGTGATTGTTGCAAAGTCTATAAAGTGAGCACTAGTCCATTGTGTACCTGAATAGTCTTCCAAATGTAAGCTACAGACGTGGAATTTCTGACAATTGTGTTGCGTGAGACGATCAGGCACTAACCGGCTATTTGCCCTGCATTAACTCCAGCATATTAACTTTTTGCTGTCTGGTACATCTCAGAGCACCTGGAACTTCTTCACCATCATCTGTGAAACCTCTGAATGGAGATACTTTAGACTTTTCTCCCAGTGCACACCCTCAAAAAGAAAAGGGGCAAACTCATTATCTAGCGACAGTGTGTAGAGAAGATTCTGACGCCAGTTTTTGAAAGAATTCACATCACGGACTCTATTTTCAGTAGGTACCACTGCTCTTCATTTTAGCCATTTTAATGATCGCTTCCCAGTTTGTGCTTAGCAGTAGTGATAATCTACACTGTGACTCACAAGAGTATGAGTGCACTGAACTCCTGCACTGATAATCAGTCAAATCAAGATCATAAGTTTGTTAAACGCTGTCACCACACCATTATTTAAGTGAAGATACTCACAAAGCCATAGACACAATCCGGTAAGTGCACAGATGATTTACTGAACAAACATCAAGGTACCGGAGAGAGAGGACAAATTGGGTTGCCCTGGAAGTACACAATACAGTCCTGACGATGCATCATGAGTACAAACTGTTTTTGATTCATATTCTATTCAGTTTCATTAGTCACATATCAACATTTTCAATGATCAACTTATTCATAACATTGCATTCAGTTAGTTGTTGCAATTGTTTTATTGGTTTATTTCAGTGGGGTGAACAACAACGTTCCCATGCTTCCTCGCCTAGACTGGTGCACAAAAACAACTCACTGATACTACGTCTGTACTTGGATGTGGTCTGAGCTGGCGGAGGCGTAAGTGCAACTGCAAGCCAAGACAGACACCAAAATTGCACTGTACGCCAGTGGATCAACATTCACACCCATCTCACCGCATGTATGTTCCTTTTGAAACACGAAATCACCAAATGGTCACATTTGGAATAAATTCATCAGCTAGCGTTTGCATCTCTGCAGACTGTGCCAGCATGAAAATAGAGCCCTTAAAATGACCTGCCATATCACTATGCCCCCAGTTTTCGTTACACTCACCCTACTACTCGTTGAGAGGCTAAAATTTTGTTTTTTGTTTTTTTAGAAATGGATTGCCAGATTTCAAATAACAATCAACATCCCCACACTTGCAGCTGTGAAAGCTCTTACTGAAGCGCTTTTTTTGTGGCACAAAGATCAATGAACAGGATCTCGTTTAAAAAGGCAATTTAGCTGAATAATGCCATGTTACTAACAACAAAGAAAGTAAGAGATTTGTCTGTCTTGACCTCAGGCTTTCAGGCTTTGATCTCCCTGTTCACAGGAAGTTTAAAGAAGGCAGGAAGTGAGCTGTGGAGGATGTGGCTGAATGTGTCGACATGCCACACCACAGCACAAGAAATTGGTGATGCACCATTGTGCCTGTTGTGCTAGTTTGGATAGGCTCTTCTTGACATTTCAGAACACTTCTGCTTAGCTTGATATTTCTGTACTTGTGACAGTACTTTGTGAGGGAACAAGGTTTATGTTCCAAATACATCTGTGATTTATTGATGTTTTAAAATTCAACTGCGTCAGAGAGGAGAGTTTTCCGAAAATCTTTTGTTCCAAAGGAATTATAGTCTTTTAAAGCGCACACACACACACAGACACGCACGCACATGTGAATGCATCTGCCTGATCATGAATAGAACTAAATTAGCACTACACCTACATCGCTGCCTGTGTGAGGCTTTGACCCATGTCAACACATACCATGAAATGATTTTGGGGTTTGGATGTTTGGGTTTTGTTGGGGTTTTATGACAACTTAATTGGAGCCCCTGCATAGGTTTGTTATTATTTATTTTACCTGTAATTATTGTACATCCTATGTGGGTATATAGTGGGAGCTGACTTTGAAGAGGTAAAAAAAAATCCTCTTTTTGTTGTTGCTTTGCTGTAAGGTTGGTTTGGAATACAGATTCATAATTAGTTTACCACTAAAGCCATCCGACCACGTCTGACCTGAAATAGTGTGCTGGCTGCCTGGACTGCAACGGGCTGTGTGAAGCCATGGCCAGGAGTGGCTGTTTGTTTTGATGTGGAGAGTTGCAGTAGTGCCATGGTGACAGTAGATGAGGGGTTGAGGCTGCAGAAGAAGGGATGGTAGAAAGGGAAGGCAGGGCAAGGGGACTAAGGTCGGGCCAAAATGAATGTGTGAATGTATGCTGTAACCACAGTGGTTACAGCATACACATTGCAGACATAGGACTCAACATAATGGGTTTAATTCTCCTGACAATCCAGCCTCCTAAATTGCCACAGCTGGTTTGCATTGCCTTCAAGTAAGCAATGAGATGTAGAATGATGTAAAGGGATATCCAGTTAAGATGGAGCCTAAAAATTGATTTTGTACATATAAACCAAAACCATGGGGTTTGAGTTAGTCCTCTCTGTTTGCTTCTTGGCTTTTATGTCAACCTTTCACTCGTTTTGGCCCCACTCCCTTGTTCTCTCATGGCTTTGCATTGTTCCTACATTTCATAAAGACTTCAGTGTTTGAAGATTTAAAGTAATTATGATGATAAAAACATGAATTCTCAATTTAACAACATAATCAAGTATTGCTAGAGAATTAAAGCCTGACTGTAGCACTGCCACAGTTAAAGTGTATGCACAAATGAGTTCTTTTGATAAGGGGTCTGTGTTGCGCTGGTTCTTATGGTTACCTACTGGTTTTCTATTTTAGGCTTTTTATTGTTTATTTTACCATATTCTATACATTGTCATAAAAGGATAGATATTTGAAAATATTTCACTGGTTGTTACGTTAACACCAAGGCTGTGCCAGGGCTAACAATGATGAGCCGGAGAGCAGAGTGTATGACGCATGAGCGTAACATTTTATTAAGACTCATGTGTAACACACAACAAGGTCCGTGTGGCAACAACAACACTGCTCAACTAGAATCCTCTTGAGAGGACACCACCTCCTTTTAGTAAGAACCCCTCTGACATGTCAAATCTTTACAAAACATTTATACAATATATAAGTATTTACAAATCCAGATGCACTGGAGGGCGTGACACTCGGCCAGAACTTGTCATATATGGTGTTGGTGTGTTGGTTGCGTCAGTATGTTTGTGATTGTTTGTGTCTCTGGTGATATGAGTGTTTGTGTCAGTGTTACCTGGCTCTGGAGTTGTGTCAGGTGTATCAGTGGTGTCTGAGGTTGTGGATGGTGTACTGTTCGCATATGTGTGCAATTTCTCCTGACCTGTGCTTCATCTGTGTATAATGTAGGACCTGGGTGTTGTCGCATGTTGAATGACAGTCCCCTGTTCCTTCTCTCTCGGGAGCCACACATTTTGACCCGACTGCAGTGGTGATAAAGGACGAGTTCTGTGACGCACGTTGTAGTGCCGTTGTTGGTTTATCTTTTGCCTGCTTCTCAGACTTCCTGAATCCTCGGCCAACGTGGGCGTAAGGATGTCGGGGTATGGTGGTGTGTTTCTGTCTCCCCATTAGGAGTTGTGCAGGGTAATAAGCACTTTCCATAGGTGTGGCGCGGTATGACATCAAAGCCTTTGTTTTCTCACTTCCTCCTTTCCACAGTCTTTTTACAGTAGCCACTGCACGCTCTGTCTCCCCATTCAGCTATGGATACCTTGAGCTGCTGGTAACATGTGTAAAACCATACCCCATGGTGAAGTCTTTGAAAAGTGCACAGCTGTATTGCGGTCCATTATCAGACATGATTGTTTCTGGTATTCCATGGTGGCTGAACACTTCCTTCAGAGCAGCAATGACAGTGTTGGCAGAAGCTAACTTGAGGAGGGCTACCTCAGTGTAGCACGAAAAATAATCTACTACGAGAAGGCAAGTATTTTCCTCCCAGAAGAATAAGTCTTTACCCACCCGTTGGCAGGGTCTCTCTTGCACTGGATTGGTCATCAAGGGCTCTCTATGCTCTGCCTTGTGCTGTGAACATGTGCTACAGTTCTCCACCATCTGACTGGTGTGTACAAACAGTCCTGGCCACCAGACAGACTGGCGGGCCCTTGCTCTGCACTTTCCAATACCTTGGTGACCGTTGTGAAGAATTTCTTGTCTCATGCAGCGGGGGAATCACAATTCTCTGTCCTCTGAGAAACAACTCTCCAGCCAAGGTGAGGTTTTCTCTTTCAGGCCAGTATGGCCCCAGCTCTGGTGGGAGGGAATGTTTCTCAGACCACTCAGTTTCACAGTACTTGATTAGCTTTGACTTAAGACAGGGTCAGCTTTCTGATTCTCTTGAACTACTTTCAATCTTGCTTCTGTAGCAGGAAGGCTTTGAATGACTGCATCCACGAACACTTTGACATCTGTCTCATCTTTTTCTGCTTGTTTGAAAGTGTGTTTCACAGGAGCTCTTGATAATGCATCTGCTGTTATCAAGTAGTTAGCAGGTACATGCACAATGCAATGTCAAATGTGAACCTCATCAGCCACAGCCAGAATCTCAGTACTCTTGGGGGGAGCTCATCTAGTGCCTTGGTACTCAGCAGTGGCACTAGTGGCTTGTGATCAGTCTCTAATTTGAATTTAAGTCCCAGAAAATAGGGCGACAGGCATTCACAAGCCCACGTAGATGCCAAAGCCTCCTTCTCGATCTGTGCGTAATGTTGTTTAGCTTCAGACAGGCCTCTTGAGATGAACACAATCGACTTCCATGTTCCATCTGTCTGTTGTTGGCTCAGGACACCCCCAAGGCCAAAGGATGAGGCATCAGCAGATACACACGTCTCTGCTGTTGGTGAGTATGGAGCCAGCACAGGTGGGGAAGTCGGTTCAGTTTTCAGTCTCTGGAATGCCTCTCTGTGGTGTCCCCCAGCACCATTCATTTTTCTCACTGAGCAGGTCTTTGATCGGGTGTATGATGCAAGGTGGGGTAAAAACTTGCTCAGATAGTTGGCCATCCCCATCACTCACCTCATACCTTCCACCTCGGTAGGTACAGGCATCGCCATGATAGCTCTGACCTTGTCTGGATCCGGTGTCACACCATCTGCTGTGATCTGGTGACCCATGAACATGATGCTGTCCCTGGCGAACTCATATTTTTCGTTGTTCAGTGTCAGTCCTTCTTTCAGCCTCTTCAGCACCAGATGCAGTCTGCCGTTATGTTTCTGCACGTTTTCTCCATACACTAAAATGTCGTCAGCATGACACACTACTCCTGCACACCTGTCCAGCATCTGTGACATACGATGCTGGAAATGCTCAGGGGCTAATGCGATCCCAAACGGTAGGTGATTGAATGCATATCGCCCAAATGGGGTGACGAATGTCGTCAGGAGTGAGCTCTCCTCTGACATTGGGATTTGCCAGAAGCCAGAGGTGGCATCCAGCTTTGTGAACACCTTCGCCCCTGCCAGCATGGCTAGTGTATGGTCTACCACTCGGAGGGTGTGTCTCTCTCCGCACCTACTTGTTCAAGTGTGTTAAGTCTACGCACAGTTGTATCTTCCCCTCAGCCTTGGGCACCATGACCATGCCAGCACACCATGATGTGGGTTGTGTCACTTTAGAAATCAACCCCCATGTCCTCCATACGGTTCAGCTCCGCTCGCACCTTGTCGCGCAGCAGCAGGGGGACATGGCGTGGAGTTGACAGAGCATATGGGACGGTGTCTGTCTACAAATCGATTGTGTAGGGCTCCTTCGATTTCCCTAAGCCAGAAAATACTGTGGGGTACTGGGCTTTAACGTCCTCCTGCTGGACTTTGACCATGTGGAGACACTGTATTAATGTGAGCAGTACATTTTTTTAAATCAATTCGAAATATAACAGGGAGCCAGTGTAGGGAGGCAAGCACAGGAGTTATATGGTCATGCCTCCTTGTCCCTGTAATGAGCCGAGCAGCGGCATTTTGTACCAGCTGCAGATGGTGGAGTGAGCCCTTGCTGATAACAGAATAAAGTGCGTTACAGTAGCTGAGTCGAGAAAAGATAAAAGCGTGTAAAACTTTTTGCAAATCGGCAATTGATTAAAATGACCTTATTTTGGAGATAAGCTTGAGTTGGAAAAAGCATGACTGAAGAACATGTTTAATTTGATTGTCAAAACTGAGGTTACCATCAAATATTAACCCAAGATTCCTAGCAGCCTGTTTAAGGCTACCTAACACATCACCAAGATTAGTAGCAAACGGACTCATGGAATTTTCGGGACTGAACAGAATGACCTCAGACTTATCATCATTAAATTTAAGAACATTTTTGGACATCCTGGATTTAATGTCGCTGAGGCAAGCTGTGAGATTTAATAGGGCACTAGGATCAGTGGGTTTTAGTGGCATGTATAACTGAGTGTCGTCAGCATAGAAATGGTAGAGCACATAGTGATTTTGAATGACCTGGCCAAGGGGCAGCATGTATATAGAGAAGAGAAGGGGGCCAAGAACTGAGCCTTGAGGGACACCACAACTCAACTGAGCCACTGAAGAGGTAGAGTTACCCAGAAAAACAGAAAAATTTATGTTGGTGAGGTAAGAGTGTAATAAGTTAAGAGCCATGCCCTTGATGCCAACCCAAGTCTCTAAGCAATGTAGGAGGATGTTGTGATCAACCGTGTCAAAGGCAGCACTTAAATCCAAAAGAACTAAAATTGAGCAGTCACCTCTGTCTGCATTCAGCAGTAGATCATTGGTGACCTTAACTAGAGCTGTCTCAGTACTATGAAGTGCTCTAAAACCAGACTGGAAACTATTAAAAACAGTATTTGTGTTCATAAAAGTAATCACCTGAGAAGAAATTACTCTCTCCAGAACCTTAGATAAAAAAGACAATTTGGAGATTGGCCTGTGTAGTTACTCAGGGACAGGGGGTCTAAATTAGGTTTCTTCAGCAATGGGTGAATGATGGCATGCTTAAAACTGTCTGGAAAAGAACCAGAGGCCAGAGAATTATTAAGAATTTGCAGAATAACGGGGCTGATAGTGGAAAATACCTCCTTGAGTAGCTTAGTGGGAATGATGTCTAGGATGCAGGAGGAGGAGCTCATATTGGAGACTGTAGTCTCCAACACTGAAATTGTAATTGGTTGAAATTGGATGAGAGAGGCAGAATTAACATGGGGAATAGAACGAAAAGAGCCTGGCTGGATTTGGGACCTAATATTCTCCACCGTGTTTACAAAATGAGTGAGACATTTTTCGGACAACTCAACATCAGGTTCAAAAAGAGAAGTGGAGGGACCATTAATGACATAATCAATTACCCCGAAGAGAACTTTAGGATTGTGGCTATTTCTCAATATTAGTTCAGAGAAGTACGCTGATCTTACATCCTTAACTGCCTTCTGGTAAATTAACATTTGGTTTTTAAGGGTCTTATGTGTTCGTTCGGACTTGTTGGCCTTCCATGGTCGTTCTGTTTTTCTACAAAGTCTTCTACGGACACGGGTGTGATCATTCAGCCAGGGGAGGTTATTTAATTTTTATTTCCTAGTTTTAAATGGTGCAATTTGGTCGAGGATGGATTGGCACTGATCACTGAATGAATTTAATAGTGCATCTGGATTGAGCAGAGATAAAGATGGGTTAAAGGATGATTAATTAAAAGCATCACAGAATTTAACTGCAGAGCCAGCGCTGAGAATGCGAGATCATGTTTTAGGATAATGACTAGGAGTAGCGAGCTGTAGTGGGACTTCGAAAAAGATACTTTTATGGTCAGATACAGGCATATCCACCAAATTAAGACATTCGAGAGCGAAACCAGAGAGTACAAGGTCTAAAATGTGGCCTTTGGAGTGTGTGGCCCCTTTAACAGATTGAATGAGGTTAAAAGAATCTACAAAATCCAAAAAATGTGAAGTCAGGGAATGGGAAGGACAGCACACATGAATATCAAAATCGCCAAGAATAAGCATCCTGTCATATTTGGCATGACATAAAACTAACTGAATTAGGGGGCCTATAAATTAAGATGCAGAGAAAAGGGAAAGAGCCAGTAATTAAAAAACATAAAACCTCAAATGAGATAAAATTACCCAAATTAACAGGATGGCACTTAAGACCTAACTTATAAAAAACAGCTAAGCCAGCCTCTTACCAGAGGACCTGGGAATGTGAACATATGCAAAATCAGGGGGGCTAGCCTCAATCAGGGGAGCAGTGTCCCCTGGGGACAGCCATATCTCAGTAATCACAAAAAAGTCCTGATTATTGGAAACAATAATATAATTAATTAATATCATTAATGGCATCATTAATGATACTTACTTCCAGTCTGTGATTTCCTGGTCCATACAGCACTTTACGTGGTGGTTGCAGTGTCCCATGCTTTTTGATGGAGAACGTGCTGCTCGGAATTGCTGTGACTGCTGCCCCAGTGTCCAGTTTGAAAACAGTCTCTTCCCCGTTCAACTGCAACAATTCAATCCACTCCTCAGTTTCCTCCTAAGAAAGCAAAGTCCCCCTCATCTTTGCTCTCTATCTGTGCCTGTGTAATGTCATGGACACCACCAGTTGACTTACATTTCTAAGCAAAGTGTCCTTTTTTGTGACACCTCCTACACTCGGGATCACGAGCAGGACAGTCTTTCCAGAGGTGTTTCCTCAAGTTTCCACATCTGCCACATCCAGATGACTGGGTAACCATTTTATCTGTCGTCCCCTTCTGCCCCCTGTTGCTCTTCTTGTGTATCACTTCAACATGTCCGGTCACCTGCTCTGTCCGTCGTAGCACTGGCTGTTGCTTTTTCACTGCTGCACTCTGTCTCACTCTCGTCATAGCATTTTCTAATGTCAAATCTGCATCCAACTGTAGGTTTTCAGATAGCTTAGCATCTCTTATGCCAACTACAATTCGGTCCCTTATTAACTGTTCTCTCAGGGCTCCGAATTCACAATGTTCAGCAAGTGTGTGCACCGCTGTTATAAAATACTCTAAGCGTGCCCTTTCAAAGATGACGTTCCTCTTGCTAACGCACTGAAAGCTTCCGTGACGAATTTATATGACTTTTTCTGTCCGTCTGTCAAAAGTAATACATTTAGGATATCTTCGGTGTCGTTGCCAGCCGCATACATAAAAGCATTCACCTGAAATTCCCGATTGCTTGTCCAATACTAACGCAATTCTGTAGCGTTCAAAACGCTTCATCCATTTCGGCCATTCATTGGCATTAGTGAAGTCTAACTTGCCTGGCGGGGCTAACTGGGGCGCTAGCTGTGGCATTGCTGCTCCTCCGTCCATATCCCCTTAATTTTTACTGGTCGTTTCGCGTTATCAGGTTTAGTTCGTCTTTACTGTTGTTTTTCATTTTCTTCTGACACCATGTTAGGTTAACACCAAGGCTGTGCCAAGGTTAACAAGGATGAGCCGGAGAGCAGAGTGTACGATGCATGAACGTTTTATATGTTAAAACACTTTTGTGCGTTACATGTGTAACACACAAAAAGGTCCGTGTGGCAACAACAACACAGCTCAAATAGAACCCTCTTTACAGGACACTGGTGAACATTCTTAAGTCTCAAAAAATGCTAGATGAGGAATCGGGAACACTTTGTTATTTCACTTCATGCACTTGCGTACACTAAATGCTATTTTCCCCAGCCCACAGTAATACAACACAAAGACAAAAACTACAAGAACACACATACCCAAAATAACACATACAAAAAAAAAATCACTGTCCAAGGCAACGAACGCCAGCCAGGATGACTGTCGGAACCGCCAGTCTGCGTGGATTAGCAGTTAGCTTAGCCCGCCCCGCTTCTGCGTCCTGTCAGACCGCCCTCGGCGTTTCCTCCTCAGGCGCAACTCCAGGCAGGGGCCGTGGTCCCCGGGCTCACCGGACGAATCAGACCAAGCTCTCCCAGCCGATCCAGCGCCAGCTCTCCCAGCCAGATACGCTCGACACACCTCCCCGCACTCCTCACGACGTCATCAAAAACGCCAGTCAACGCTAGTTGAGGCCGCCGCCAGACCGCCCTCGGCGTTATCGGAACTACCGGTCTGCATCGGCTAGTAGTTAGCTTAGCCTGCCCAGCTCTCTTAGCCGAGCAAGCGCCAGCTCTCCCAGCCATCAAACCAAGACAAAACTTAGACGCAAAGACACTGCATGGACGGTACTGGGTGAGGCCACCACAAACGTGAATTCGCGCAGCCATCTTCCCACACCGTAAGCGGAACTTTTTTTTCAACTAATAATTTTTAGATTGAATTAATTCAATTAGATTTAACAGGCTTTCATTTTAGGTATCAAGGCAAAAAGAAAAAAAATTGACCTAGTTCTACTAGTTGCTGCTCCATAGTACAACAGAAGACATCACCTAAATGTTCAGTTTCACTCGATGATTTTTAAAACACATCCCATATCCATACCTAATTTCCCCGCGGGGATTAATAAAGTATTTCTGATTCTGATTCTGAGATTCTGATATGAAAGCTGTTTGGGTCTAAACCTCTGCAGAACAACAGCCTGAAGGCATTTCATTTGTCAAAACTCTATTATTCCTCCTGTCTGCAGTGGGCCCAGGCTTCGCTTTTTGCTGAATGTCTTTCATATTATGTCAGCACTCTTGGAGGGGGGGGGGGTCCAGACTTAGCATGTCCCAGCACAACTTTTAAACTGCGGATTAGGTGTTTCTGTGAATGTGTGCATGTCATCCTCCTCATTTGTTTTGGGGTCAACAACAGGGCAAGCTGAGGTTCTTATCTCTTGGGCACTCTGGGAGTTGTTATAAATGCACTTATACATCTCTCTAAATAAAATGAACCTCCTGGAGACTGGCGGTGAATGTGTCATGGAAAGTACTGTATTTCGTATCGTATCCTTCGTCATTCGGGGGGGGGGTACATTTAGTGAATTATCAACCCAATCAGCCATGAATCCAAATGAAAAGAGAAAGATGAAGGCTACACTGCAACCCCCCCTCCCAAAAAAACAACAAAACAAAAAACAAAAACAGAAAAACCTTGCATGTCGGCCCAACGATTTAATCTGGTCTGTTGAAGTTGAATAATTGTTGGATTGTTGCACAACTCTAAATGCTCCTAAAAATATTCTCCATTTCACAATACCTCCATATCTCCAGTTCAAAACGTGTTGTCTCTCGTTGTCAGTACAAATAAATAAAAATTTGCATGAGGGTCCTCAAATGACCAACATTTCAGTCGTCTTTTTAAGAATAAGTGAACACTTGTTTTTTTGTTGGTTTTTTTTGTCTGTCTCCATCACTCATACCCACAAAATGGATATAAAAAGTGGTGCAGATGTAGAGAACAGTGATGGTGGTGGGGGTTAAACTGAATGTGGGTGATGTTGTTGTAAAACAGCCCACCTCAGCTTCTTACAGGTCTGCCATCGTTTTTCTACCCACCTTGTATTTTATTAGTCCAACATGTTGTATCCCGTGTGTGTCGCCAACGTCCCATGAGCCTCTGCGTCCTCGAGGCACCCATATGAAGCAGGTAGTTTGGAGATGGTTGGTTGTGATGTGATTTTTCTCCCTTAAAGTGAGATGTGCCTCATTTTTTGCTGAATTTATCATGAGAGCAATCACTCCTCCCGTCCTAGGGCCATACCAACATGTCTTCTGTTCACAAAATAAAATGGAGGAAGAAAAAAAAAAGGTTTACCGACCCTTTAACCCAGGGGTCGGGAACCTTTTTGACTGGGAGAGCCATAAAAGCCAAATATTTCTAAATATATTTCATTGAGAGCCATATAGTATTTTTAACGTATAATAAATTAAATATGTCTTACTTTTAATGCGACTTCTGGTGCTGCATGGTTTTGCTGATGGCCTTGTAGTCTGGTTCATACGTGGTGAGGTTGAGCTTCATGCAGGCGTTGAGGCTTCCATCAGTTAAACGTGAGCGTAGGTTGGTCTTAATGTTCCTCATATGCGAGAAAGACTGTTCACATGCATATGTAGAGCCAAACATGGTCAATACGGCAATACTCACGCTGCATTGTGTGGTATGTCACAGGAAGCTCGTTCCAAGTTTTAAGAATCAGCTGGTCTTCAGGTTGAAGATTTTTAATTTCTGTCCACTTGTGTTCCCTCGCCAGCTCTGCTCGCTGTCGCGCAAGACTTTCCAACTCTCCATTAAGTGACTTGAACTTACTCATCCACATGTCTGATGCCTTCAGGTCAGCAACTTCCAGCTCAAAGTCTCCGATAGAGACCCCGGGGATGCATGTCAGGTCGATTTTGTCCACTGCACACTCATGTGGACAAGTGATGAACTTGAAAAGACCAGTGCGCGCACGAAATTCTCCAAAACGTGCTTTGAATGACTGCAGGAGATTGAACGTAAAGCCAGCTAGCTGCTGGAGATCCAGGTGTTGAGTGGAGTCACTTGCTAAGCATGCATCTCTAAATTGTTGCAGTCTTTCAAAGTGCAGAAGACGACCTGTTTCAATGTCCCTGAGAAAGACTTCCAGCTTGCTTTCAAATGCAAACACTGCTTGTTGAAGGGATGAGATTGTATTTCCAATACCTTGCATTTTCACATTGAGTTGGTTCAGATGGCCAGTTAGGTCCACGAGATAGTGAAACTGCAGGAGCCAGTCAGTGTTGTCTAGCTCAGGATGCTTGACGCCTTTCATTTCAAGAAAAGTCCGGATTTCACTCAGGCAAGCTGCAAAACGGCTGAGCACCTTCCCCCTTGACAACCAACGCACGTTGCTGTGTAAAAGCAGACCGGGATAATGATTCCCAACTTCTTCTAACAGAGCTTTAAACTGGCGATCATTTAAAGCTCGGGCAACAATAAAGTTGACCACTCGAATGACCAGCGACATCACCTCACCAAGCTCCTGGCCACACGTCTGAGCGCAAAGCGCCTCCTGGTGCAGGATGCAATGAAAACTTAGGATGGCTCTCTTTTCATGTTCACGGAGAAGCGCTACAAATCCTTTGTTCTTCCCCAACATACAGGGTGCACCATCAGTACAGACAGAAATAAGTTTATCCATCGGTAGTTTTTTTTCTTTAGCAAACTCCATGAAAGACATGAATAAATCCTCTCCTCTTGTTGTCCCTTTCATTGGCAAAACAGCCAAGCTTTCCTCACGCAGTGTGTCACCTGCAGCATACCTGGCAATGATACTGCACTGAGATAGATGGCTAACGTCTGTTGACTCATCTAACGCGAGAGAAAAGTATGTCCCGGCGTTTATGTCCTTAATTTGTGTTTCCTCGACTTGATTTGCCATCATGATGCTACGATCGTGCACAGTTCTTGCTGACAGGGGCATGTCTTTTATTCGTTTGATTATCTTGTCTTTATTTGGGAAGTCATCAAACAGTTCATTGGCCACATCAAGCATGAATGTTTTGGCATACTCGCCATCTGTGAATGACTTTCCATTCCTTACTATTGCCAAAGCCCCCGCAAAGCTAGCGGAATTCCCGTCACCTTGCTTGGTCCACACACGTAGTTGCTGCTGACTCGTCTGCACTCTCCGCTGTAGCTCCTCGCATGCCCTTTTCCTGCTGTCCCCCGCTGGATATTTCGATGCAAATGAAGCATGGTGCGTATCGAAGTGCCGCTTTACATTTGACCGTTTCATCGATGCAATTTTATCATTCCATATTAGACATACCGCAGATCCTGCTCTCTCCACAAATGCAAATTCCTCTGTCCACGCAGCCTGGAATGCACGGTAATCATCGTCTTTTTTTCTTTTCGCCATCTTTTCCGTTACAAGGGTTGAAGCGGATAAACTAGTTGGCTATCTGATAAAATTGATTTCTTCACCTTTACAATGACCCGGACATGCTCGCGAGCCATTGGTTCCCGACCCGACCCACGGGTGACCCGTGAAATTTATCTTCAAAACTAATTTCTGTTTACTTTAAAATGACACAGTATTATTAAGAAATATCACAAGTATTTTAAAATCAGTTCCAAACTGATTTTTTTGAAAAAAAAATAATTTTCAACTCAAAATTGTCTGGGAGCCATATGCCGTCACCGGAAGAGCCATATATGGCTCGCGAGCCATAGGTTCCCGACCGCTGCTTTAACCGGTGTGTCAGAGCTGTTGAGCAAATACATTGGACTGGCTTTATCTTTATATCAGCTCAGGCAATTTTCCACTGGTGTCTTCTGCTTTGTGTCCCTGATTTCCACTGTATTTCATTGACATTTTCCAGTCTTTTTATCAATACAAAAGGTATTACTATGTTTTCTTTGTCTCTTGTCCTTAAAATAATTGACTGTGTTTACACACAGATTGCATTGTCGTTGAGCTTTTACTTCCTTTTTCCATTGTTTGCAGAGTTTCACTGCAAGGGGAAATGCAGAAGTTTACATAAGTTTTTCATTATGTCAGTTCAAAAGGCCCATGCAACCATGATTTAGGTTGACTATCAGACAAATAACAGGTCAAAAATAGTTTTAACATTGATTTACTTGGTCTAACAGATACATTGCTTTGCTTGATCTAATAGTGCATGTATTTTCCTGTCTCACATTTTACTGGGATCGATGTGACTGTGGACATTAAAATCATTTTTACTATGCAACCTGGTACAAAAAAACAAACAAATGAAAAAGAAAAAAACCCCCCCAGAATTCTTGTATTTTTGTCACAAACTCTTATCAAACTATTTCAGACCAAATACAATTTCAAGTGGTTGGTGAGACAATCATACGAGGGGTTGTTAATGTTAGCAACGTCTCTTCTGGAAAGAAGACTTTCCAAGGTGCCACCACACAAATCCTGTGCAGCTCGACAGAAAGTCCTAATAGCCATCAGCCTAATAATGACTAGGGGATATGTCCAAAGGAGAACACTTAACCAGCCTCTTTACACCTATTCACAAATGCATTCATTGAAATTGGTTTTAAAGACTAAAAACTCTTGATTCTGATTCCAATTCTGATTTACCATTTGATTTTGAGATAGCTCGTTGCTATGAGGGGAAGTCTACAACCCAGCGAAAACCGATTTATTATTTCATACTCTGGTATTTGTCACACAAAAGTCAGGCAGACTTAGCCACAATGGATGTAAACAATAGAGGGAATTGCAATATGTTTCATACAGCTAGGTCACGTCAGAATAAACAACCTTAGAATATCTATTCTATGTGTGCTACCGAACAAAAACAATTTTTCTTCACAATGTGAACATCTACGTTCTCTTTATTTTGTGTGCTACCGAACAAAAACAAAATTTTCTTCACAATGTAAACAGCTACACTCTGCTACAAGAAAACCACGTATTGTCTTGCCCTTCTACCTGGTTTTTAAGCCACTCTTAGGCCAAAGCAATATCACGATCCCTTCATAACAACAGGAATTATCCTTTAAAATTGTCTAAAAAAAATAAATCCAGAAATGACCATTAAGGCCCCCAATCTCTAAACTGGCACAGGGGACACCAGTGTACCACACAAGTAGTGAGCAAATTCAGACCGAGGGAAGGTGTAGCAGTAACAGTCGAGGTAAAGGTGTTGTCATATACAAATGGGAAGGGTCTCCTGATGGAGACTGGTGAAGGAGCTGAATTCTGAGGGAGTCAGGACAAATCACTACCTTCCCAGCCAACTCTCCTTTGCACCAGCTGTAATCTGTTCTGTCCTGGCATCCAACCCATGTCTGATGGTATATAGATGGATTCTTCAAGCCAACTGTTGATCTTAACTTTCCACTCATTACTACAGCATGTGCCATCATGCTGTTTGTTTTTGGTTTTATCGACCCAATCCTAAGGAGTGTATGAGCCTGTGAACAGGGACAAATACACAATGCTCCACTGTCCTGTTGCTTCCAACTTGGTCTGTTCACACCTGATTGCTCTCACGACTGGTCTGCATCCCCGTTGGCAGGCTCCGGGGCTTTGTTATGCTGCCACCCATTGCAAATGTGTCCAAAACAACAAGTTCTTCCTCTGAAACAGACAGGGAAAGGTGCAATGTGGTGCTTAAAAAAAAAACTCAAAACGGTCTAATGTAATTAATGGTTTGTAGTTTCTGACCAATCAAGGCATCAACGTATCATTGCCTCAGTTCTGTAAGTAACCAAATGAAATGTTATGCCGGTAATTACAGATGTACAAGTTCAACTTGTGGCCAATGGCTGTGTGCCAGTATGTGAAGCTTATGTTAATGCTTTTGAAAGCTTACAGATTCTTCCAGCCTTGCCCTCAAATGCCCTGTCCTCCCTTGTTTGTTTTACTTTCAGCGGAGGAAAAACAGACACTTTCTGGATAGTCTTCATATATTGACAACGTCCTTTTACAGATATAACAGTTAATTAATTTTTCAGACAATGCTTATGTCACTGTTCTTCCTGATATGTACACCTTTTGGTTATTCAGCGGACAAGTTGTGCGACGTTGATCATGTGAGCTGAGGAGTTGGGAGACTGTTGCATACAGTGCAGCGTTACTATAGCTGCAGAATTAGGGTGTTAGTCAGTAATGCCTGAAGTAAAACAACTTTAATACACAGAATATTTATATTCAGTAATATGTTGCACGTAGGTCTTATTGCATTTTTTGTCTCTTTCTTAAACACAACAAGATTACATTGAACATAGAACCAGCCAAAGTGAGCACTTCGAAATGAACTCTTGGACCTGATAATGTTTGTGTACCATCTCTCTCTCTGTCTCTGTCTGTCTCTCTCACTCTCTCTCTCTCTATCTCTCTCTCACTCTCTACCCCCCCCCCCGCAACTTGCATCTGTTGCCACAGAATCGGTTGTAAAACTTTACAAGTGAATTCAGCACGTCAACATCATACTATACCTGGAATGAAATGAAACTATATTTAAGGGTAATTTATTGTTTCAAGGGCATATATGTCAACGGCGTGAAGACTAGGGAATTAATCACCTTATGGATATATTGCACCTGTCTACACCAGGATTATTGAGCATGCATCGAGACAGACTGCAGCCGTGTGATTTAAAACCCTGAAAAGCAATTATTAGTGACCGAGAAGAATTGCTGTTCAGTGACTTTATGCATGTCTGTGAAAAGGCATTTCAGTCATCTCTTAAGATGTGAGGATGAAATACGAAACGCTCAGGCGGACGTGTCACTGTGGAGCTGAAGAGGTCTTGCCATTCATCTGGATTGCTGTCAGTTATTGTATTGTTGATGAATTGCTTGAAATGTAAACTTGCATAACACCCTGGACCCAGCCTATGGGTTGGTACAGTGTGCGCAGCTTAGCTTTATGCTTGGTGAATAATTTAGTAGCAACACTGTAGACATTTTATTGTTAGGTGACAGGCGTCAGGAAAAAAAATCTATTGCTTTATTGTGTCACTGCCGCGCTTCTTCTTCTTCTGTGTGTGTGTGTGTGTGTGTGTGTGTGTGTGTGTGTGTGTGTGTGTGTGTGTGTGTGTGTGTGTGTGTGGACTGATGGGAGGCGTGCATATAGGACGCTCGCAGCGGAGACGCGCAGCCTTTAACCGGATCGTTTGCCGTTTTGAGGTTGACGCACGGCGGCGCATCGGCCGCTCGTCCGGGCCACTAAACGCCTCGCTCGCCGACAGACCCGAAACACCGAGTCCGACCCTGACGCCACCCGAGAGTTAAGAAGACGCACGCGTTATCCCGACCGCATGCCTGCATCGACGACGACGCGGTGCGCCTTTGGTTGGCACCGACAGTCCCGCTCAAACCCGACGGATGAACGGATCCGGCGAGCCACACGTTCATCCAAGTTCACCGACGAGTCCTGCACTATAGCATGCTCCCGAGGGATGCGTGCGACCTAGATCTGCAGAGCACAACTCCAGCTTCGATAGCGACGGTACAGTGATAGTAGCCTCTAACTTGCGTACTCGTTCACTGTGAGATACCTCGACCGTGTCAATGCTGGAATGGATGGTCGGTGTCTGCATCGTGATCCTGGTGGCTCTCGTCTGGCCGGGGGCCCCCAAGTATTTTGGCACGGAGAGCCAGGCGGGCGCGCCGCCGCAGCGGGGACTGGGAATTACACGGCACCCAGCGAAAGAACGGACTGGGGAGAGATGGGTCTTGGAGAGTGGGCAAGACGGCACGACCGGTGATGACAGCGACGCGAAAGCGAGCGCGGTGGCGTTGATATGCAAGCCGTCCGCGCTGGCCAACTACCTCCTCCAGCACTGTAGGGCTTTCAGCAGCTACTCGCCGTGTGTCGGCTGGACGTGGCGGGCCAGCGCCCTCCTCCAGTCCCTGTACGAGGTGTGCTGGCCCTACCACAGTCCCGTCCAGTTCGTGCGGGACAACCTGCAGATGAGCGACGACGGTCTGGTGGCCCTGGACTGGGCCGTGGCACCCGCCGGCACCTCGCAGCACAAGCGACGGAGGACCTCCAGTCACTCCACCCGGCCCGTCCTCCTGATCGTCCCAAACTCTTTTGGAAAGATCACTAGAAATGTGCTCAAGGTAACAAGCATGTATGTTTTTCCTGAGTTGTGCACTGTGGCTCTATGGTATGTAGCTCCAAAACGAGGCGGCATTGTGTCAGCCTTGATCAGATTGTCCCTCCTGTGTGATGATACAATTCCAAGTGTCAAATGTATCTGCTTATATTGCAACAACATTTTCATGGACAATTAGGCAGAACATTTAGTCTAATAGTGCAAATTGTCACTAAGAGTGAACAGAATATATAACCTGGGTGGTTAAATTGTCTGCTATATGCGTAACCTGAAGAACTGAACAACCATTAGGCTGCAAAACGATCACATGTCTTCTTGCACTACACGTCACCATCTAATCAAAGGAGGAATGCCCTCAAACTAAAATAAAGAGGATTGAAAAAATAAATTTCCAATATCCAAAATCAGAAACCTGAATCTTAACTTGTCATTATAGTGAAAGACATAGAAGATGCAAAAAAACCCGAAAACACACACACACACACACACACACACACACACACACACACACACACACACACACACACACACACATATATATATAAAAATATGTTTGGTGGTGCATAAGTGAAATCCCAATGGCCATTAACTCACAAGACTAAACAGACACTACTGCTTCAGCTTCCAGCAGTCAGGAGGAAAAGCGATGCAGGAAACAATAGCAGTTACAGGGGCAGCATTGTCTTGGTGTACAATACACCAGCTGTGATAACACTGAGCAAGGCTTAACAAGGCACTGCTTGATTTGAGGGCTCAAAGAGATTCAGCTCTGCTGCGTATGATTTCCTGATGGCTTTCTGAAAGTTGTAGCTTACTTCCCCTACTTTTAGCTTGGTAAATAAATTCTTTACACTCTTGTCGACTGACAGCCCTGTGCCAGCAACAGAAGCCCTGTTATGAACCTGCAAGGGAGAAAGCAGTGTAAAACAAAAGGCGCCTGGAATACACGATCAAAAAGTGTTGGGGGGGGGGTACAGGCACACGTGAGGGCTGTTATTGATGCTGTAGCTTACCCACGGTAGGCTGAGGCGCCACAAGGTTGCCACATCAATTCGTTTGTACGTACATGCATGTATGTGCATGTGCATGCATGTGCTTGCATGTACGAGTCTAGAAAATAGACAACCAATGGAGAAACAAAAGACAAATGACACTTTTGGGCATTGTGTGGGCTTACATCTCAGCTTTTTAGAGAACACATTTTCTCGACTTAAGAATCCACGGATGAGCCAACACCTAAATCATTCATGTTTCTCCTCCCATTTCTTTTTGAGCTTGCTTGCCTCATTTAACACAGTATGATTCCCATCCTACTTACAGTGATAGTTATCGCAATGCAGTGGCCTGCTCTGTGGTTCAGTCATTGAAATTAAATATAAAAGATATAATCAAATATGGAAGGATACAAAGTCAGCCTTATGGTGTCTTTGTCCATCCATCCATCCATCCATCCATCCATCCATCCATCCATCCATCCATCCATTCATGTTACTGAATATTACAATATAAGGTACGTTATCCTTTCCTTGCATTAGCTGAATAAGAGCCTGTGTGCACTGAAGGGATTATCACACATAAACTTGCAGAGTGATGGAAGACTTTATATGAGCCCCGTGGGCTGAACTCGCAGACAACAGGGCTACACGATCCTGCAGTTGTTTCTTACCCAGTTTTATTCACACATTATGTGTGAAAAATGTACGAGAACAATGTTGTAATTGGAGAACCTAGAGGTTTCCTCCTTCGGTCTCTCACCCGGTGAAATATTCTCCATCTCAACAGTAAAATAAACTGCTCACATATTAATGACGTTCCACCACCAAAACCCAGTTTCATCTTTGGCTCAGACACCATGGAAAGATGCAATTCATGTTTAAAATCTGTAATGATGTGGAGACTCGCAGCCCCTTATTCATTAGCTTATGATTATCGTGTATGGCAGTAAGTTCTCCAAGCATCTGTTATACTTCATTGATTTTTTGACAAAGCACCTACACATTGGTGAACCATTTCCACTAATGAGCTATACTCTCGAAAGAGAGGTCATCACCTTAAGGAAGAGAGCAGAAATATATGGTGTATCTGACTGACACAGTGGCATGAGATTATTTTCATCCATGCTGCCATATACATACACAGAAGCTGGACATCATTGTTATCCTGCAACATCTACTGCTTCCCTTCTTGTTAAACGTTATAAAGAAGACTCAGAAAGCAGCTTTGGGGCGTCCGGGTAGCGTAGCAGTCTATTCCATTGCCTACCAACATGGGGCTCGCTGGTTCGAATCCCCATGTTACCTCCGGCTTGCTTGGCCAGGCGTCCCTACAGACACAATTGGCTGTGTCTGCAGGTGGGAAGCCATATATGGGTATGTGTCCTGGTTGTTGCACTAGCACCTCCTCTGATCAGTTGGGGTGCCTGTTCAGGGGGGAGGGGGAACTAGGGGGAATAGTGTGATCCTCCCAAGCACAATGTCCCCCAGGTGAAACTCCTCACTGCCAGGTGAAAAGAAGTGGCTGGCAACTCCACGTATTGGAGGAGGCATGTGGTAGCATGCAACTACCACATGCCTCTTGCAGCTCTCCCCAGATCAGCAGAGGAGGTGGAGCAGCGACCGCGATGGCTCGGAAGAGTGGGGTAATTGGCCAGATATTATTGGGGAGAAAAAAGGGTGGGGGGGGGCAGCTTTAGCTTCAGACCAATACTCACAGGCAAAATTTGAGTTTTGCAGCTGCAGCAAAAGGGACATTTTTACAATCTTGACATTTTTGTTGAGTATTATCTTTCCCACTTACGGTCCAATCTGGGTGGGGAGCAGGGTTGTTTTCAAGACAAGACTAGGACGTTTAGTGGTTAAGACCATTTGACCAGGCCAAGGCCAAAAGTGAGAACAAGTTTGTAATCAACAATAATTTGCAGATCTTTCATGCTATGATTATATAGGATTTAAATACACCAACATAAATCTCTATTTCCACTTGACATGACGCCTTACCATCTATGACACTGTCTGTATCATTATACACCATTTTATTTCTCCCAATTCTCCAAATTCTGTATTCCTCAATTCTTACTTAATTGCGATTCAGGCATCAAAAAAGAGCAGTGAGTTAAAAAATCCAAATTCAATAATGGTAGACACTACACACCAACATCACTTCAGACCTTCACAAACCCTCACACATCACAGCGTCAAGGCAGCGGGAGGAACTGAGGGGAAGACATTTTTCTTTTCTTTTTTTCAATTAACTTGGTTGATATTTAATTGAAATCACATAGTCTAAGGGCCTTTTAGCTGAAATGAGCATAATGAGTAATTTATCATCAGCTTAGTTCCACAAAATGAAATCAAGAAACCTGAAATTTCTATCTGAGGATGAGATCGAGACAATTAGGTCACAGGCTGAAAGGGTGATCGGGGCATATTGGTCTCGAGGGCTGCAGTCTTGGAGAGAAGAGCACCAGGGAGCAAACAGGGCGTAGGCTACATGTTTTCTGACTTTTGTGCCGATTGGCTCTCATGTTTGTGTGAACTTCACAGCCCAGCACAGACACGCTGTGGCCAAATAGTTCACATATTTCAAATCAGCTCCAAACTGAAAACCAACTCCATTGATGGCTATGATAGCATAGCTGTACACTGTTTGGACCTCAAATTGACCTGGATGAACTGGTCAGAGTCATAAGGGCCTCTGAAAACTTACAAAACTTGAAGAAAAATCAGCCTCATCTCATTTCTTGTTGAGGGTACAGTAATTACATTTGTCTAATCTATATGCATGTATGAATACTTACGCATATGATTATTCTTCAGGACATACTTCTGAAAGTATTTCTCATGTTTGACTGCATAGACTGGAAGTGGACCGTTGTAACAGAAGTATATCCAATGCCTCATACTTTATGGGTCCCATCGATGATTTCTTTCGTACTATTTTGAACAGTGATATTAGAAGATTAAATGCCACCTTGTGTGTGTGTGTGGGGGGGGGGCATGAGGGTTTGTGTGGGTGTACACTGATTCCCTGGTCCAGGAATTCCTCATCGACTTGACAGTTTATGAGTAACACTGCAGAAGTCTGCTGATGTAGTCTTTGCAGAGATGACAGATAACATTAATCAGAATCAGAAATACTTTATTCATCCCTGAGCGGAAACTGATTAACGTTGGTAATGTAACATTATGAACCCTAGGGATGCTGTCTTTACTGATAGCCTGCCTTCCCCGTTTTTGAGTCATAACACAGTTTGAAGTATACTGACTGTAGGGTCTGATTGTGAGGAAATGTCTGGTTTCAATTGCCGTTCCTCAGGGATATTTAAAGGTTTTATTTTTTTTAAAGTTTTTATTGAGTTT
This sequence comes from Lampris incognitus, assembly GCF_029633865.1. Classification (NCBI taxonomy): domain Eukaryota; kingdom Metazoa; phylum Chordata; class Actinopteri; order Lampriformes; family Lampridae; genus Lampris; species Lampris incognitus. Next base: position 28,238,848 of record NC_079217.1, on the reverse strand, counting down.
CTTTAAGGAAAATAAATACAAATGAGAAAGTACAAAAGACCAAAAAAAGGAAAAAGAGAGAGAAGAAAAAGAGGGGAAACCCCCCCCCCCAAAAAAAACCATAAACAAGAACTAAACTAGCAATGACTTAACAAAAGCACAGCATCATCTCTGCAGTATTGGTGATATTAATGATTGTAAGGTCCGTCAGCACATCGTCCTTGAAGGAGTCAGCAAGTGACCCATTCTACAGCTCAAACCTGGAAACCAAAGAGACGTCGCTAAATGAATAGTCTTGGTACGAACAGCTAAACATCCAGAATTACTTTTATATTTTGGTTTTTTGCTTTGGGACAACAATGCACCCACACAGATTCCACAACGTACCTTGATCAGGCTGGTCTGACAGATAAGATAAATGTGAAAACTCTTCACCAGGTTCATTTAGGAAAGCATTTTTTGGAATGTCTTTGCGCTATATGCTGGTGCTTTTTTATATTTATATTTTTTTCTATCCACTTATAAATACAGGGAAAAAATGTGTTTAGGCAGGGAGTGGGGATATTTAAAGTTTTCAGTGCTGACTTGCTGATGCACATCCCAAGATTTGCATACGAGATCATTCACCCCTAGAATGCATCGCTACAACATTTACATTTTTTTTCAAATGCATTCTAAAGTAGATGGATGTATTAATACTTCCTATCCAATAGATAGGAACTAAAGCTGAAGTATTCGTTTATCATGCAGGCTCATGGGCATGGCCAGTACAAAGCCATTTAACATGCAGTTAATCTGATTTAATCTCAGCGGCAACATTCATCAATTCCACTTATCATCTACTGAATTTGCAGCTGGAGTCTCAGGTGCAGGTAAACATGTGGAGCACCTTGATTCCCAGTATATCTCCACAATCTTAAAATTAAAACAAGTTAAAGCAACCTATAATTATTTGAAATCCCTCGAGTACAATCGTTGAATGAAAATGATTGGTGGTGAGGTACTGAATGAGATTTGGAAGCAGAGCATGAATGAGTGAAGGAATGAATATATTAATCAATGAATGGATAAGTCCATGGATGAATAAATTATGCTCATGATGACGATGATGAACATTTGTATTCATGTATTTGGTCTGGTAAGCCCTTTTTTTCTATAAAAAACCTGGCATTAATGCTACTGCAGTTTTTCTCAGCTAGTAAATATTTAATGTAGTGAAGTGCTACGGCTCGTACTCCATTTTATGTTGCTGTCGGCACACTCAAAGTGAAATACCAATCAGTTTCAGTGTTCTCCTTATATTACTATGTGCTAGCTAAGTCCAGTCATTAATTGTGATCTCTCACTTCTGCCTGGGTAAACAATGTTCGATATCTGTAATGTGCACAGTAAGAGGCTCCATTAACAACAACCTTCAGAATATTTCCAGATACTTAATTAATCTTTTCAACTTTTTTCCAGTTCAACTTTTCTCTGTTTCAACTCGTATATTGCTGTGACATCACCATTATTATAACAGTTTTGTATATTAAGGCATAGGCTGGGACACTATCCTCCCTCTGGATTCTTCCTCTGCGCCAGGATGTGAAATGATGAAATGTTTTCAATATAGGTGTTGATAGATAGCCTACTTCAGTTGGACTCAGTCTGGTGAGGCACGGTTTATGCTTTCTTTCAAACGTACATATTAAGGTCTCATTGAGGTTTGACAGAAATTTATGGCCAGTGATCGAGATTGTAACTGCAAGTATTGGTTTCTTAAAGCCTATGTGATACTGGAGCTATCCCAAATGTTAAATATGAATGAGTGTCTACTAAGTAAGTCTTCCGTGGCCTTTTTGCTAAGTGCTCTGGCCTGACTCTTGCTCACTTTTATACTTTTTTTTTTTGCATCTATGTCCTTTGCAGTGAATACATTGTAAGAGTATTGGACTGGCTGGTAGTTTCTGCAAGGGCTATTTTTGGATGTTGTTCTTGTTAACATTGTGTAGCATTATTTTAGCACAGAATGTTCACATTTGTGAAAGACAACTGTGACAATGCATGTTACGAGCTGGATGATCTCGAAGTGCAACTGTGCACTTTGTGCATGCTACATCTCATCCCTTCCCCTTCCTCCCCCTCCTTCTGCTTCCTTTTTCTATTTATTCATTACAGTTAAGTATTAGCTGCATAAAATGTACTTTAGACATTTTCAAATTTATGGTTGATGTTGTTGGATGTTCTACCTCGGGCGGTATATCTTAAATCATATATACATTTTTAAATGTCTCATATTTGAAGGGGTTGTGTTTATTCCTGATGAACATATACTATATCATGCTTTTTGTAACTTTAAAACCAATTCAATATCAGTACAGAACCACAGTGAATGACCTATTTCTAATACGCTCCTATCTTCTCTACCTTCTGCTGTAGTTTACATTCAGGCAAGCCAGACTTATCTGCAAGTCTAAGCACAACCAAAGATGTTAAGTACACACAGACACATCCTCCTCTTTTTTTGTCCCTCTTCTTTTTCTGCAGCTTTGTGAGGCAGCACTGTATCACGGCTACCTCCCTGTTGTCTTCAACCGTCGCAGCCATAATAGCACGCCCCTCACCACCCTCAAACTGCAGCAGTTTGGCGACCCCGGAGACCTGCGAGAGGCCGTGCGCTACATTCGCTACAGGCAGCCGGCTGGGAGGCTGTACGCAGTGAGTGAGAGCACTGGGTCGGGCCTCCTCCTGTCCTACCTGGGGGAGTGTGGATCATCAAGTTACGTGACTGCGGCCGTCTGTCTGTCACCTGTGTTTCGCTGCCAGAGCTGGTTTGAGAACGGGCTGTGGTGGCCCATCCGTTGGGCTCTGGTGCTGTACCAGAAGATGTGCCTCAGCAGGTAAAGAACAACTTTGGGAAAAGGGTGGGTCAGACCAGTGTTTGCCAAACTAGGGGTGGCAACCCAGAAGTCAGTCGCAGCAGGGGGCAGGTGGGTCGCGGGACGCCACAATAAACAGCAACAGAGAAAAAAAATACATTCATTTGCACCGCTTCAAAAATTACTTTTAAGTCAATGCAAACAATGTTACGATTTCATTGTATCCCAAAATTGTACTAGGATAAGGTTTAATGTTGACATGCCTTGTCTATTTCATTCGATAATTAGTAGGCCTTGACAGAATGCGGAAAATGGGGATACTGCATTGATTAACAATATAGAGAGGATTATTTATTAGCTCACTTTTTGACAGGTAATGAGAATGTATTGCTAATTTTGCTTCACAAAATGTTTGCTGTGTCACAGGCCAAAAAGTATCTCCACATGTGGGTCACGGCATGAACAGGTTGGAAACCCTTGGGTTTGGGGGATGATAGGGAAAGCAAAGATGGGGAATAGTTCCGATGGAGAGAGAAAAATATGACTTATAAAACATGACAGACGTGTGAGAATAAGCCTAGTGAATCGGGACGTAAAGGGATAAAAATCTTCTCAAACTTTCCAGTCTCGTCCTCTGAAAATCTGTCAGTGTCAAAAGGAAGGAAGAGAAGGATAAAAATGTTTCACAGAGCCATTTAACAGAGTTTGTCATTTCAAAATTGCAGCACAGCAGACAAAAAGAGATTGAGGTGGAAACCGCTATTTGCTCAATTTTAGTTTGACCATAGCTGAAAGTACCAAACACGAATGATTGATTGCATATGTGCTCAGCTGATTGCTAGAAGAGCCACACTGCTATAGCAACAGATTGCCTGCTCATTGCCGAGCCATTGATCTTCAGGGACATCATGACCTGAGTGAGGTTTCTCAAATTAATGCTAACAGGTAATATGAGCGCCATGTAGCTCTTCAAATTGATTCACTGGTTCTTCCTTCTTGTGTGTGTGTGTGTGTGTGTGTGTGTGTGTTTGTGTGTGCGCGCGCGTGCGTGCGTGTGTCCCCGCATGTGTTTATGTTTCTGTGTCTGCTTGGCGGGCATAGGTACAGGACAGTAATGAGCGAGTCCATACAGACAGACGCCCTGTTTTCTAGCTGCTCCTTACGTGGCCTGGAGGAGGCATTATTCTGTCACACAGCTCAGAAAGGCCCAACAATGGTGGCCTCAGCAGGGGGCAGCACCATCAGCAGTTCAGGCAACTGGGACACATACTGGGAACGCAACGAACCGTTGAGGGACGTGGACGAAGTCGCCATCCCTGTTCTGAGCGTGTGCGCTCAGGATGACCCGATTCGTGGTAGCCCACATTCAACCTTACCTTTGGAACTCTTCGAGACCAACCCCCATTTTTTTCTCCTGCTAACCAGCCGAGGAGGTCACTGTAGCTTCGCCACATGGGCCAGTGGTGGCAGCACGGTTAGTACAGCCGGCTCTGTTGGTGACGCTGATTCTCCATCTTGTGTCAGCGGTGGGACCGGAAGCCCTGAAATCGGCTGGAGCCACCGGGCTCTGCTCGAATTTTTCCGGGCGACCACAGACTTCTTCGCTGCAGAGGAGAGAGTTAAGCAGCTCGCTGCGAGGAGGAGGGGTTTGGGGGGAGTCACTGGAGGGAAGGTTTTCCGACACCGCAGTGTCAGCACATGTAAACGAGTTCCGCCGTGTTCGCATAATATCCACGCCATTTACAACTGGCAGAGGTCCTATACACGGTGAGCAGGGTTAATCGAGGTTAAAGGACTAAATTAAGTGCTTTTTGATATAATTTACATTTGGGGTTGGAGGGACTCAGTTCATTCTCTGCCGGTTTATGACACACACCTGGCGCACAGGAAGAGAAGCAGTGAAACGTGAAAGCTTTTACGTTTGACTGGAAGTGAACAGGAGGAAGTTGTGTTTGTTCTCTCCTCTTTAATTTAGTCAGAAAATCCTAAATAAAATCTTTGTTTGGCTTAACTCAAAGCTTTCGGTCAGACATTACACTCACTACTGAACACAACAAATTAAAACTTAACTTTCAAGTTGATGTATTGATATTTTTCTACAGACCACCGTGCAAGTCTCTCCACTGCCAACAGTTTTGGCTGAAGGATTTTGCCTCAGCTTTTGTGTCATACATATATATACTTGTATATATGTTATACTGATAAACACTTTTCGTGATACAGTCACATACCAAGCACAATTTATATACGTTCTTACAAAGACACAAACCACTCACCTATCATTTGAGATAACTGACCCCTTGACACTGGTCCCATTGTTTGTTTGTTTGTTTGTTTTTTCTTATTGATTTAGATTATTTATTGAAAAGCTAAATTATCTCTTCTTTTTTTTGCACTGGGTGTCAAGGTTAAACTATTCCAAGACGTATGTATGATTTGAACTAAATGTCACGAAGCTGCTTTCTTTGCAAGCACCCCTTAATGAGAGTTTTTAACCTTTTGTTGTTAATGATTTGCTTCTTTATTAGGATATGTCTCCCTGTGCCCATGCTAAGTTTAGCTGGAATGAACTCCCATTTAGCCTTCATGTGGTTGTGAAATTTCACTAAACTGGCTGGGTGGAACCAGTTTGTGGGTTTTCCTAACTCTGTAGTTCAAGGTTTTCCCTGAGTCTAATGATTCTAGGGCAATGTGGTAGGTTTTTCACCAGGAAGTGGCATCACAGGCTCTCTGAGAGTACATCATCTAATGGCAAAAACAGCACTATAGTGTTTCAGTAGCACTAAGCAGGGAAAATACACTGTTTGATTGTTTTTGTGTGCATTAAGTAATAGTACAATTTATAAAGGCATTGAAGAGTATAATTGGCAGGGGAAAGTCCTAGGGTTCAGTAGAGGTGGAGGCAGGAGATGTGGCTGTAAAACACTTTTCCTTGTGCTATCTTATAAACATACAATGTACCAGTTCAATGTGTTGACTCGTGACTGCATAGAAATATATAGTTTTTGCTGAATAAAATGCTCTTTATGGTCATGAAAAAACATTACAGTGTATGGACAAGAATATGTTCAAGATGAGGAGATACTATCATTTAACGGTTTTTATGTCAGTTCAGGTAAGTAAAAGCTAATTATTGACTCTATATTGTGTCTTATATTACACCACACAGCACATACATTGCGGCGACAAACATGTCCTTTGTGAAACTAAAGCTATTAAATTGATTGTCTCTGGTCTTGGCAAACTGCTGGTGATGAGTTGATGCCAACAGACAGTCCCTAAAATAGCACTCTCTCTCCCCTTAACTGTGTGTGTGTGTGTGTGTGTGTGTGTGTGTGTGTGTGTGCGCGCGCGCGCGCTCCTGCTCTAAGAAGACATACAACTCAATTTGTCCCCACTGCGCCATATTCCCTCAGACAGCCAAAGGACCTGTCTGTGCTAATACGCATATAGACAGACTCTCACACAAGTACATCACCAGGCAGGCTCAACAGCTCATACACATGGTTCAAACATGCACACTTGTACTAGTAAGATTGATATAACCATGGTAACAATCACCCAAGTGATGTCAAGCATTAAAAACTCACATTTTAAGCTTGTAGTATTTTTATAGTTTTTACAGACTCATCATCATTATCATCATTTTATGCTGCTTATCCGGCACCGGGGCGGTTGTAGCTGAGGAGGACAGCCCAGACGTTCCTTTCCCCGGCCACATCCACCAACTCCCCCTGGGGGGTCCCAAGGTGTTCCCAGGCCAGTCAGGATATACGTATAATCCCCCAGTGTGTCCTGGGTCTGTCCCGGGGTCACCTCCCAGTTGTTTGTGCCCAGAAGGCGCCCAGGAGACATCCTAACTAGATGCCCGAACCACTTCAACTGGCTCCTTTCAATGTGAAGGAGCAGCGGCTGTACTCCAAGCTCCACTGGATGTCTGAGCTCCTCACGCTATCCCTAAGGGTGTGCCCAGCCACCCGGCGGAGGAAACTAATTTCCGCCGCTTGTATCTGTGATCTCATTCTTTTGGTTACTACCCAGAGCTTGTGACCATAAGTGAGGGTTGGAACAAAGATCGTCTGGTAAATTGAGAGCTTTGCCTTCTGACTCAACTCCTTCTTCCCCATGACGGTCCGGTACAATAATCGCATGACTGCCACTGCCACCCCGATCCCCCTGTCCATCTATCGCTCCATTTTTCCCTCACTTGTGAACAAGACCCCAAGATACTTGAAGGCCTCCACTTGAGGCAGTAACTCAATCCCAACTCAGAGGGGGCAAACCACCTTTTTCCAGCAGAGAACCATGGCCTTGGAACTATAGAGGTGCTGATCCTCATCCCAACCGCCTCACACTCAGCTGCAAACTGCCCCAATGTGAGCTTGAGGTCACAGCTTGATGAGGCCAACAGAGCCACATCATCTGCAAAGAGCAGATACGCAATCCTGAGGTCACCATACTGAGCACCCTCCACCCCCAGACTGCGCCTTGAAATCCTGTCCATGAAAATCATGAACAGAATTGGAGACAAAGTGCAGCCCGGGCGGAGTCCAACGCCCACTGGGAATGAGCTTGACTTAGTGTCAAGAATGTAGACACAGCTCTCACTGCAGTTATAGAGGGACCAAATGGCTCGCAGCAGCAAACCTGGCACCCCGTACTCCCACAGCACCTCCCAGAGGACATGCCGGGGAACACGGTCATAAGCCTTCTCCAGATTCACAAAACACATGTACACTGGATTGGCCAACTCCCATGATCCCTCCAGTATCCGTGCGAGGGTGAAAAGCTGGTTCACTGTTCCGGAACCAGGACAGAATCTGCATTGTTCCTCCAGAATCTGCAGTTCAACAACTGGCCATAGTCTCCTTTCCAGCACCCTGGAGTAAGCTTTCCCAGGGAGGCTGAGCAGTGTGATACCCCGATAGCTGGAGCACACTCTCTGGTCCCCCTTTTTAAAAATGGGGACCACCTCCCCTCTCTGCCAATCCGCAGGCACTGTCCCCAACCGCCATGCAACATTGAAGAGACTTGTCAGTCAAGACAGCCCAACAACATCCAAAGCCTTCAGCATTTCAGGACAGATCTCATCCACTCCTGGTGCCTTGCCACTGCAGAATTTCCTTTCTACCTCAGTGGCCTCTGTCAGGGAGACAGGAGATGACCCCCCTGAATCTTCTCGCCTTGCCTCCTCACCGGAGAGTGTGTCAGTCAGGTTTAGGAGCTCCGCAAAGTGTTCCTTCCACCATCTGACCACATCCTCCATTGCGGTGAGAACCTCCCCGTCCCTGCTAAAAAAGCCTGGATACGGCCCTGCCTGCTCCTCTTGAATTGCCTGATGGTTTGCCCAAACCTCTTTGAGGCCAACTGAAAGTTCTTCTCCATTGCCTCTCCGAACTCCTTCCATAACTGAGTTTTTGCTTCCACGACAGCCACGACATGCCTTTTGGCCTGCCAGTATCTCTCAGCCAATTCCAGAGTCCCCTGAGCTAGCCAAGCCGAGAAGGCCTCCTTCTTCAGCCAAACGGCCTCCTCTGATGGCATCCACCACTGGGTCCTTGGGTTGCTGCCACGACGTGCACTAATGACCGTCTGACCACAGCTCAAAGCTGGGGCTTCTAAAATGGAGGCTTTGAACAGGGTCCATTGTGACTCCCTATCTCCAACCTCCCCCAGGATCAGGGGAGAAGTTCTTCCTGAGGTGCATGTTAAAGACCTCCCAGAAAGGGTCCTCAGCCAGACGTTCTCAGTTCACCCTCACTACAAGCTTGGGTTAACAAAGTCTGTCTGGCAGCCTCCCCTGCCATCTGATCCAACTCACCACCAGGTGGTGATCAATTTACAGCTCTGCCCCTCTCTTCACCTGAGTGTCCAGAACATACAGGTGCAGGGCTAATGAGGTGACTACAAAGTCAATTATCAACAGTTGACCTAATGAGCTCAGGTACCAAGTACACATATGGGCTGCCTTATGCTCGAACATGGTGTTCGTTATGGACATTCTATGACTTGCAAAGAAGTCCAACAACAAAGCACCACTCAGGTGCAGATCATGTAGACCTCCAAAAGAGTTGAATCAAGTGCAACTGGACTTGGTATATATCCGTGAAGACATTTTGCCTCTCATCCAAGAGGCTTCCTCAGTTCGTGCCTTTCTGACTAGACGAAGCGGATATATACCAAGTCCAGTTGCACTTGATTCAACTCCTTTGGATAACCATGACCTGGATGAATGAGAACATTCACAGACATCATGTAGACCGTTTCTCCCAATCACCCCGCTCCAAGTTTTCCCATCATTGCCAACATGAGCGTTGACGTCTCCCAGTAAAACTACAGAACCACTAGATGGTGCTTTCACTCGGACACTTCCTAGTGCCTCTAGGAAGGCTGGGTACTCCAAGCTACTGTTCGGCGCATACCCCATCATGACAGTCAGAGATTTCCCACCTTGCAACCCAAAGTCACAGTGAAGACAGTGAGGTGAACCTCTCACTCACTGGGACAAAACCCAAAACAGCAGTGCTCAGTTGGAGGTTAACAAGTAATCCCACACCTGCCCGACACCTCTCACTCCGAGCAACTCTGGAGAAAGAGAGAGTTCAATCCCCATCCAGGAGTTTGGTTCCAGAGCCAAGGGCTGTGCATAGAAGTGAGCCTGACTATATGTAATCAGTATTGTTCGACCTCCCGCACAAGCTCCAGCTCCTTCCCCCACAGAGAGGTGATGTTTCATGTCCTGAAAACCTGTTTCTACACAAGTCCGCCAGGGCCTCCACCCCAACCCACCACCCATGTGGCATCGCACCCAGCGCCTACTCCTCCTCTTGCAGGGGGCAGCCCCACGTGCAGAGGGCAGCCCCACATGCCTCATTCAGGCTGAGCCTGACCGGACCCCGTGGCAGGTCTGGCCACCAGGCTCTTGCTTACAAGTTCCTCTCCCAGGACTCGCTTCAGGCCCCAGTACCCCTATTCCAGACGAGGTGCCTTTATTTTCATGGGGGCTAATTCGTAGGGGCTTTGTGAATCACTTCTTGTCTGGCCCCTCACCTGAGACCTCTCTGCCTTGGGTGACCCTACCAAGAGCTATATGCTCTGGACAGCTTAGCTCCCTGGGTCACAGGGGCACACAAACCCCTCCACCACCATAAGGTTGCAAATCTAGGAGTGTGACTTAAGATGGAAAATATAGAAGTTTAGCGCCAATAATTTTACATATGTGTTGGTATTAGCACACTGCTATTTGAGTTATGCTACAGTCAGCCTGTAACAATAGCCTCCTTGGGATCTATTAATCTATTTTATTTTACTTTGTATCTGACCATTAGGCTATTCCCAATTTATTTTTCTCTACTAATTTTCCATAATACAAATGTATTGACTACTAAGCATTGTAATGATCAATTTGATTTTTATATTTTACTTGTAATGATGATATAATGAGAAAGAATGGTGTGAAGTCCTAACAATAGACAAACTAGCTTTTAGTATTTATAACCAGGTTATCAAGTGAAAGTATAGTACTACTACTGTAATTTCCTGTTGGGCTCTATGCAGGGCCATTGGACTGGCTGGGGTTAAATACCTTGCTGAAGGGTAAATTAATGGTTATTATCAACAGAACAGAGGTTGGGAGTCTTCCGTTACCCCATCCATATTTTTTTCTATGATCTGAGGGCTCAAAACAGTGACATCCTGGTCACAAGCTCATATCTGTGGGCACTTAAACTTTGCGGCTCACGCAATAAAATTTGCAATCCAAACCAGAAATTTCTTCAATATGTTCAAATTACTTTAGCTGGCCAACTATACTTAGCACAAAAAGTAAGGAAATTTGTGTTTGGTCGATTATTTCTTTGCTATAACAATGCTTCTTGACAATAAATCTTATACCATTGGAAAGCCTGTTTATTTACCTTTTAAATGGTGCCACATTTGTAAAGAATATGCATTTGTGGGATGAGCAGCAGAACTGAGTATGTGGGTTACGCCCATTAAAAATTTGCCAGATCTTCTCTGCCAATGCCAAACAGCTTATTTTGCTGTTGCTATTGACTCTTGTTTTGAGCTTCTGGTACCCCAGGTGCTGACAATCAGGTGCCTGATATAAGATTTATTGCCAAGAAGCATTGTTACAACAAAGAAATAATCTACTAAACACAAATTTCCTTACTTTTTGTGTTAGGTTTACAATGGGTAGACAGATAACATGTTGTACAGATACTCAGTTGAAGAAGAAGAAAGAAAGAAGAAAGCCACTTTATTTTGTCACTGTACAGTTGTACGGTTATGATGGAATGTTTTCTGCATTTAACTCATCCTATTGTATAGGAGCAGTGCTCAGTTGACATATGCACAAAACAACAGCTGACAGATGGATCACGTATGTTAATTAAAAATGCACAGGGTATCACAGATTTTCATGTGGTTTATATTTCAGGATGGTCAAGTCTGTTATTGTAAGGTGTAAATAAAACCAATGTATTGTAGCAGGTGCCCATTAGCATCAGCCTTTTAATTAATTTGTACATATACATTAAAGGAAAAGGAATATATCCGTACCAAATTAAAGTGTGTGCGTTCCAGCAGAATGTGTGAGACCCTGTGTGCACACAACAGCCATCTGCAGGCTCAATATAGCCAGTTGTAAGGTTTGCAGCTTTTTTTAGTGACTTTGGTGATTTTTAATATTCCCAATGTAGGACTATTCTTAAAAAAAAACACAAAAAAAACTAAGAAAGTGATAAATCTTTAATCAAATCCATGTTGTAAAATGCAACATTTCCCACAACACTGGATATCTGTGGTTATTTTTTTGACCAAAAGAGGCAACATTATTGTTATGACAAGCTTGAGGTTCACGCTGCCTAGATTGTTTTCTCTTCCTTTCTTTTGCGATTATCTGGCTCAAAACGTTTTCTGGAGGGCTGGTTCGCTGACATTAAGCAGAATTCGATATGTATGCAGCTATGTAGGACACGCTGACAAAGGTGCACCTCCACTTAAATTAAATCAGTTTCGTTGTTGACATTTAGCTTAATAAACTTTGCCCTAGAGTAATGTTTCCTTTCTTTAAATGCTGGCTTTCATGGGTCTCTGCCCAATTAAGTCATTAAGACTAGGTTGGCCTTTAACGCTTTGCTTATTAAATTCAGAACCGCCTCATTGGCCATTAAGTCAAATTTAATTTCAGCTGACTGATTTAATTCCCAAAACCAATAACCGATTAACATACTTTAATAGGTATACAAAACGGGACACAATTTTGTTGGGTAATGCTACAGAGTTGTGTTAACCATAAAAAGCAGAAGCAGTTGAGATATATCAACATAAAGCAGCTAGAAAATCTCGTCTTGATTTTTGATTTCAAATTTTCTTGATAAATTTAAATGCTCTCTTCATTGTGAACTTAATGGATTCCCTTGATAATTGAATTGGGTGTGGTTGAAAACTGTATTAAAACTTAGTAACAGCAAAAATCCTGATGGTGGAGACAAAGACCAGCCTTTTAGGCTGTAGGAAGTTACGCAACAAAGATATTAATTCTCTAGGCATTGCTCTCAAATCTCAAAGGTAAAGCTGTGTGTCAGTTATAAACATAACGTCTGCAGCAATGGTAGCATTTACTGTAGAATATACAGGCTCATCGTCAGAAAACTTATAATATGAATGTATCAGGTATAAGGTTATCAGCTTTGTTTACTGAAATACTTGGACTGTAGGTGTGAATCCCATCGTGTGTGTGTGTGTGTGTGTGTGTGACTATTTTTTGCTTCCCTCAGCACTGTAACTAAACTCTTTAAAAGTAAATGCTAAAAGAAGAGAGGAACATGGAACAGCAAACTGTTAAGTACCTAACACCAGTATCCCCAGTACCTAGTGGTGTGTGAAGGCCTATCCCTCCAAGAGGACACTCCTGGTTTTCAGAGATATAACAGCCCCCCCCCCAAAAAAAGATATTATTTTAGGATCACATTGCACTTCACCTATACATAGAATATGTCCTATACATAGAATACCCTGGATATGTCTTGATGCATGCTCAATAATCCAGGTAAGAACGTCAAAGGAGGTTGAATCAGTTCATCTGGATACGTTTATTGACAGATACGTTTCATCCCTCAACTAAGTGACATCTTAAGTCTAAACTAACTGCAGGCATCTCCACCCCTTATAAAAGAGGGCTAACATGTCAGGCCAGGACTCAACAGTCTACACCCATCTACAGGCCAGTGGCCACTCTTTCAAGGATGAGGTGTGCACATCCTTGATAGTGAGGAACGCTGGTTTGAACGGGAAGTCAAAGAGGCCATCTATGCGAAGAGGGAACAATCATCCCTGAACCGGTGTGTGTGTGTGTGTGTGTGTGTGTGTGTGTGTGTGTGTGTGTGTGTGTGTGTGTGTGTGTGTGTGTGTGTGTGTGTGTGTGTGTGTGTGTAAGAATACATCTTGCAATGCTGTGATTACAAACATTCCCAAATCCTCTGTGAATAGTACACATGGCTTTTGAAGCTCAAGTTAATGGTCACACCCATATTTCCATATGAAACTATGAAACTGGTCATTGGTTTGGGTCGTTATGCAACTGTATTGTACTGTATTGTTTATAAGGGTGGGGATACCTGCAGTCAGTTTAGACTGAAGAAGTCACTTAGATGAGTGATGAAACGTATCTGTCAATAAATGTTGTGGCCAGATGAACTGATTCAACCTTCTTTGATCTTCTGACAGAACATTTCCTAAAATCAGATTGAACTACCTTGATATTATGAATCTATGTCTTTAAAGTTACACACAAAGAAGAGCTAAAAATGCTTCCTAACCCCCTTTTTATTTGCTTCATTTGTGTTTCCTCGTTTGTGATCGAAGCAGCTTTGATGGATGAAACCAATGAGGGATCATGACTTTGGCTCAGGGTGCTATTATTATTCATTATTATTATTATTATTATTATTATTAGGGAAACTGCACATGTCACTAATGTTTTGTGTGTTTATATGTACTCAGTTTATGGATACTTGTTAATGTTTGGGTGCTTGTGAGGTATTCATTAGCTAGCATTGCTATGACTGCTACTTGTTCATGCCTGCTAGTATAACTTTTACACAAAAAATACGATGAGAGCTAACTTTGTGTGTATAACGGCAAGCCAACAACAACAGAAAAGAAATCATGGATTTGGTTCGTTGACATGGTAATTATAATCCGAGTTAGTCGAGAGTGTATTGAGGAGCACATCTGACTGCTAAGAGGGATGTAATAGGCCATATTTATAGGATCCCAAGTCCTTCTACCATCTATATATTTGCGGAATGGAAATAAAAACCTAGAAATTACGATTTCATTTTCATTTTCATCTCATTATTATTTATTCCACTCATGGTAATGCACAACTCCAGAAAGAAACAAGCAATTCACGATCAAACAACTCAAATTACACATTCCATGATTGAAAAAGAGCAGGGAGAAGAAAATCTTATTTTGCCTACCCCTTACTCAAACATAAATAAACAACAGAAGAGATGATCTGTCAGCCAGTGACTCTACAACTAATACTTACAGCAACATGAGAAATGAAAAAGAATAAAAAAACCATACACAATAATTCACTATCAACTGAAAACACATTACTTGACAACTCCATATTGTCTAATTATTCATTCCCTATACATTTTCTTGAACTGAAAGATATTTATACAACCCTTTAGATCATTCTCTAACAAATTCTGCAGTTTGACTCCACATACTGAATTACACGTATGTGCATATTGATGTTTAAAATTTAATTTCCTTCTATGGTCCTCATCCTCTGAACTAAAAATAAATACTTTTCGCAAATCTTATGGTAATACTCTGGTTTTTGCCCTGTACATAACGAACACTGTCCGTAACTAAATTACATCTTTAAGTTTCATTAATCTTGACTTAATAAACAGTCAGTTGGTGTGTTCTCTTGGATCCACTTTATGAATAATTCTTATTGCTCTTTTCTGTAATATATAACCAATGGCTTTATGTGCTCATATATACATGTTGCCTCACACTTCTACACAGTAACTAAAATATGGCAAAATAAGTGAACAGTACTGCATTCGCATTACCTTGTAATCTAACACATACTTTGCTTTGTTCAAAACAGAAATATTTTTAAATACCTTTGTTTTTACATACGCTATATGAGATTTCCATATCAGTATGTCATCCATTATTACACCCAAAAATCTAAACTGAGATACTCTTTCAATATCAACTCCATCTACTATTACTACTACTACTACTACTTTCGGCTGCTCCCGTTAGGGGTTGCCACAGCGGATCATCCGTTTCCATTTCTTCCTGTCTTCTGCGTCTTCCTCTGTCACACCAGCCACCTGCATGTCTTCCCTCACCACATCCATAAACCTCCTCTTTGGCCTTCCTCTTCTCCTCTTCCCTGGCAGCTCCATATTCAGCATCCTTCTCCCAATATACTCAGCATCTCTCCTCCACACATGTCCAAGCCATCTCAATCTTGCCTCTCTTGCTTTGTCTCCAAACCGTCCAACCTGAGCGGTCCCTCTAATATAATCGTTCCTAATCCTGTCCTTCTTCGTTACTCCCAGTGAAAATCTTAGCATCTTCAATTCTGCCACCTCCAGCTCCGCCTCCTGTTTTTTCGTCAGTGCCACTGTCTCCAAACCATATAACATAGCTGGTCTCACAACCATCTTGTAAACTTTCCCTTTAACTCTTGCTGATACCCTTCTGTCGCAAATCACTCCTGACACACTTCTCCACCCACTCCAACCTGCCTGCACTCTCTTTTTCACCTCTCTACTGCACCCCCCGTTACTTTGGACAGTTGACCCCAAGTATTTAAACTCAAATGCCTTTGTCACCTCCACTCCTTGCATCCTGACCATTCCACTGTCCTCTCTCTCATTCACGCATAGGTATTCCGTCTTGCTCCTACTGACTTTCATTCCTCTTCTCTCCAGTGCATACCTCCACCTCTCCAGGCTCTCCTCAACCTGCACCCTACTCTCGCTACAGATCACAATGTCATCCGCGAACATCATCGTCCATGGAGACTCCTGCCTGATCTGGTCCGTCAACCTGTCCATCACCATTGCAAACAAGAAAGGGCTCAGAGCCGATCCTTGATGTAATCCCACCTCCACCTTGAACCCATCTGTCATTCCAACCGCTCACCTCACCATTGTCACACTTCCCTCATACGTATCCTGCACCACTCCTACATACTTCTCTGCAACTCCTGACTTCCTCATACAATACCACACCTCCTCTCTCGACACTCTGTCATAAGCTTTTTCTAAATCTACAAAGACACAATGCAACTCTTTCTGGCCTTCTCTATACTTCTCAATCAACATTCTCAAAGCAAACATCGCATCTGTGGTGCTCTTTCGTGGCATGAAACCATACTGCTGCTCACTGATCGTCACCTCTCCTCTTAACCTAGCTTCTGTTACTCTTTCCCAAATCTTCATGCTGTGGCTGATCAACTTTATACCTCTGTAGTTGTTACAGTTCTGCACATCGCCCTTGTTCTTGAAAATCGGTACCAGTATGCTTCTTCTCCACTCCTCAGGCATCCTCTCACTTTCCAGGGTTGTGTTAAACAATCTAGTTAAAAACTCCACTGCCATCTCTCCTAAACATCTCCATGCCTCCACAGGTATGTCCTCAGGACCAACTGCCTTTCCACTCGTCATCCTCTTCATAGCTGCGCTCACTTCCTCCTTGCTAATCCGCTGAACTTCCTGATTCACTATCCCTACATCATCCAACCTTCTCTCTCTCTCATTTTCTTCATTCATCAGCCCCTCAAAGTATTCCTTCCACCTTCTTAGCACACTCTCCTCGCTTGTCAGCACATTTCCATCTCTATCCTTGATCGCCCTAACTTGCTGCACATCCTTTGCAGCTTGGTCCCTCCGTCTAGCCAATCGGTACAAGTCCTTTTCTCCTTCCTTAGTGTCTAATCTGTCATACAACTCACCATATGCCTTTTCCTTTGCCTTTGCCACCTCTCTCTTTGCTTTACGCTGCATCTCCTTGTACTCCTGTCTACTTTCATCTCTCTTACTATCCCACTTCTTCTTTGCCAACCTTTTCCTCTGTATAATTTGCTGTACTTCCTCATTCCACCACCAAGTCTCCTCTTCTTCCTTCCTCTGTCCTGATGACACACCAAGTACCTTCCTAGCTGTCTCCCTCACTATTTCTGCAGTGGTTTTCCAGCCATCTGGCAACTCTTCACTACCATCCAGTGCCTGTCTTAACTCCTGCCTGAACTCCACACAACAGTCTTCCTTCTTCAACTTCCACCATTTGATCTTCGGCTGTGTCTTCACTCGCTTCCTCTTCTTGGTCTCCAAAGTCATCCTACAGACCACCATCCGATGCTGCCTAGCTATGTTCTCCCCTGTCACCACCTTGCAGTCTCCAATCCCTTTTAGATGGCGCCTTCTACATAAGTTATGGTCCACCTGTGTGCACTTTCCTCCACTCTTGTACGTCACCCCGTGTTCCTCCCTCTTCTTGAAATATGTATTCACCACAGCCATTTCCATCCTTTTCGCAAAATCGACCATCATCTGTCCTTCCACATTTCTCTTCTTGACTCCATACCTTCCCATCACCTCTGTTCCCTTCACCAACATGTCCATTGAAGTCGGCTCCAATCACCACTCTCTCCTCCTTGGGTACCCTCTCCACCATGTCGTCCAACTCCCTCCAGAATTCTTCTTTTTCATCCATCTCACACCCAACTTGCGGGGCATATGCGCTGATAACATTCAGCAATAAACCTTCAATTTCCAGCTTCATACTCATCACTCTGTCTGACACTCTCTTCACCTCCAGCACGCTCTTGACATACTCTTCCTTCAGAATTATCCCTACCCCATTACTCCTCCCATTCACACCATGGTAGAAGAGTTTGAACCCACCTCCCCTGGCCTTACTCCCCTTCCACCTGGTCTTTTGCACACACAGTATGCCTACCTTTCTTCTTTCCATCATGTCAGCCAGCTCTCTCCCTTTACCAGTCATAGTGCCAACATTCAAAGTTCCAACTCTCACCTCCACATGCCTACCCTTCCTCCTCTCTAGCTGCCTCTGGACATGCCTTCCCCCTCTCCTTCTCCTTCGCCCAACAGTAGCATAGTTTCCACCGACACCCTGCTGGTTAACAGCACCGGTGGCGGTCGTTGGTAACCCGGGCCTCGACCGATCCGGTATGTAAGTCTTATTTATGATCCGTATATTTGATTTGGCAAAGATTTTACGCCGGATGCCCTTCCTTGCGCAACCCTCCCCATTTGTCCGGGCTTGGGACCGGCACTAAGGATGCACTGGCTTGTGCATCCTCAGTGGCTGGGTTAATATCAACTCCATCTATAGACAGTAAAACATTTTCATCCTTTTACCATTTAGCAAAAACCATAAACTTAGTTTTGTTCAAATTTAATGATAACTTATTTTCATAAAACCATCTTTTCAGTTTGACCATTTCATTTACAATGCTTTCTGCCAAACTTTTTAAATCATCTCAATTAAAAAAAAAATTGTGTCATCTGCAAACAAAACAAACTGCAATACCTCTGGCACTTCACATATGTCATTGATATATAAAATGGAAAGTTTCGGCCCCAACACTGAGCCTTGTGGGACTCCACATTCAATTTTCATGCATTCAGATGTATTGCCAGTAAACTGTACAAATTATCTGAGTAACTGCTTAATCAATTTATAACTACTCCTCTCACACCATATGTATGCAATTTAGAAATTATGTTATGATCTATTGTGTTGAATACTTTTTTAAATCAATAAATATGTCTATTGTGTATTTCTTACATTCTATTGCTGTTGTAATCTCTTCCATTATTTTCATTAATGCTAAAGATGTGGATCAATTAGTCTGAAAGCCATACTGACTCTCACCTGGTAATTTGTTCTTTTCAAGAAAAGCATCTAATTTTTGTACAAACAGTTTTTCAAGCACCTTGGAGAATTTTGAAAGCAGACACTGGTCTATAGTTAGTAAAGCTATGTTTATCTCCCATTTTAAAAAGTGGAATAACCTTTGCTGTTTTCATTCTACACCAGATCGCATGAGCTAGCACAGGAACAGATCAGAACGATGGTTGGCAGCCGCAAATAAGAAGCCCAACAGGAATGAAACGGTTAGCCACAGACAGGGGCGATATGTCAAAGGAAATGACCACAAACAATACAGAAATGAGAAGTGTGGCTATTGTGCATGGGAACACAATGACGATGAGGTCTGTCCAGCAAAAGGGAAACAGTGTAGTAAGTGTAAGAAACGTAATCACTTTGCTAAAGCTTGAAAGACAGGACCACAACAACAAAGATACACAGGAAAAGTGCATGGCATAGTAGAAGATGACAATTTGACAGATGATGAATCCTTCATAGACACAGTCACTAAGAATCCCAGTAATAATGACAAAAGGCAAGCATTTATTGAACTGGAGTTGGGACCACAAAGGCACAAACTGAAGTTTAAACTGGACACAGGTGCTGATGTAAACACAATACCGAGAGACATTTATGACAGGGACTTTAGAGATGTAGATTTAAGACGAGCAGAAATAAAACTCAGTGCATGTGGTGGTCAAGCACTGCATGTGACAGGGATTTGTGACCTAGAATGCAAGTACAAAGACACTACTGTCATGCGAGAGTTTTACATAGTCAGTACACAGGGCCCACCTGTCCTAGGCCTGCAAGCCTGCCTAGATACAGGTTTAGTCAAACTGGTGCGATCTGTCGATGCTGCACAAAATGAACCCACTATTATTATGGCTGAGTACTCTCATGTGTTTATGGGCATTGGACAGTTCCTAAGAGAATGCACAATCCACATGAAACCGGATGCAGTACCAGTGGTGTACCCTCCACGACGGATTCCACTCAAGCTCCGCAACCATTTGAAAGAAGAGCTGGATGAGATGGAAAGAGCTGGAGTCATCCAGAAGGTAACAGAACCTGCAGAATGGGTAAATGCACCGGTGGTTGTTGAAAAACCCAGCACTGGCAGGCTGAGAATGTGCCTTGACCCCAAAGACCTGAATCAGGCAATACAAAGACCACATTACCCAATACCTACATTAGATGACATCACACCAAAGCTGGCTGGAACACAATATTTCAGTGCGCTTGATGCATGGTCAGGCTACTGGGCGATTGAACCAACAGAAGAGTCATCAATGTTGACAACCTTTAACACGGTGGTTGGCCAGCACAGGTTTCTCTGCCTTCCTTTTGGTGTCATTTCATCACAGGATGAGTTCCAGAGGAGGATTGATGAGACCTACGAGGGCTTCAGTGGCGTTGCAGCCATCATTGACGACATTCTGGTGTATGGCAGCACAAAAGAAGTGCATGACGCAAACCTATGGGCCATGCTGCAGAGGACGAAGGAAAGAGGGGTAAAGTTAAACCCAGATAAATGTGTCATCTGCGTTCCAGAGGTCAAATACTTCGGGCACAGGCTGAGTTGTGAAGGCATCAAACCAGACCCAGGCAAGGTGGAAGCCATCAGAGATATAGAGCGACCTCAGAACAAGGCAGAGCTTGAGACTATACTGGGGATGACCAGCTACCTGGCCAGATTCACACCCAGATTGTCAGAGGTGAATGCACCACTACGTAAACTACTGAAGGAAAGCAGTGAGTTTGTATGGGATGCAACACACGACAAGGCATTCCGGAACATGAAAGATCTCATTGTACAGGAACCAGGTCCAGTCCTCACGTACTTTGATCCAGAAAAGGAACCGACACTACAGGCTGATACATGCAAGAATGGCCTTGGAGCAGTGCTCCTACAGGAAGGTAGGCCAGTTGCATACGCCTCAAAGTCACTAAATCAGTCTGAAGAAAACTACGCTCAAATTGAAAAGGAGCTCTACTCGGTGCTCTTTGGGTGTAAGCGCTTTCACCAATACGTGTATGGTCGCCACGTAATCACTGAGTCTGACCACAAGCCTCTCGAATCAATACTGAAGAAATCCCTCGCAGCAGCACCAGTCAGACTTCAACGCATGATACTGCAAAGATATGACATCACTATCATGCACCGCTGTAGGGGACCGAGCCGGCAAGGATGAGGAACACAGGTGTTTTCCAGAAAAAAAGGGGTTTTATTTACCCAAAAATGCAACAAAAAAAAAAGTACTTTACAAAAGATAGAACAAAAGTCTGGGCCCGTAAAAGAGGTCAAACTAACAGAACTTAAATCAAGCAATAAACTCAATATAACGTGAGTTAACTGAAACGAATGACTGCCCAACAAAAGACAAATAGACCTCCCTAACTAGACACAAAGGGACATATATAGTGGCTGATCAGACCAACTACACACATGGAGGGGCGACATACAAACACTATTGACTAAATTACAAACAAAAGAAAACAGGGCAATCATAACCAGTATAAATACATTCAACTTCTAACTTAACAAAATAAATCAATAAACTAATACAACCCAAAACATTACTAAACTCTAAACTAAATCCCCAAATCCCCCCATGCTGTGGCCGGCACTTGGTTTGGCCCAATTGGCCACTTCCTCCATAAAAGGGCTGTGTTTCCAGGGGCGGATCCTTTTGCCCAAGCCTCACAGGAAGCCCCTCGGCAGCAACAGCACCCTCTGCAAATTTAGATCAGTTGAGGCCACAGGTATGGCCATCACACACTCCCCCCTCCCCCCCTTTGGAGTCTTCGCTGGGACAGCGAGAGAAATAGTCCGCAGCGGGGTTATCTTTGCCAGAGATGTGATGCACTGTAAACCGGAATGGTTGCATGGCAAGATACCACCGGGTGATTCGTCCATTGGCGTCTTTCATCCTCTCCAGCCATTGCAGGGCCTTGTGGTCAGTCTCCAAGGTAAACTCTCTCCCCAGGAGGTAATACTTAAAGAGTCCAAGGCCCACTTGACCGCCAGGGCTTCTTTCTCCACTGTTGAATAGCGGACCTCCCGGGGGGATAGCTTCCGACTGATGTAGGCCACAGGATGGCGGTCCTCTTTTGGTCCCTGTAGAAGCACAGCTCCAACACCCCTCTCAGATGGATCAGTTTGCAATATGAAATGTTTGTCAAAATCTGGACTGTGAAGCATAGGGTTCTTACTCAGGGATCCCTGCATGTCCTTGAAAGCTGCCACTGCTTCAGCTGTCCACTGGATGTGGTTGGGACATCTCGAGCCAGTTCGGTAGGTCAGCAGAGCAGCTCTGGCTGAGAAATTTGGTATGAACCGATGGTAGAAGCCAGCCATCCCTAGGAAAGATCTGAGCTGCTTCCTAGTTTGTGGGAGAGGGCAGGATTCAATTGCATGGACTTTATGAACTTATCAACCCACCTCCAATGATAAAGCCAAGATACTCAGTTTCCCTTCTGGCGAGGACACACTTTGCTGGATTGTTTGTTAGGCCTGCCGACTGCAGGCGTTCCAGGACTTCCTTCAGGTGTCCCAAATGCTCCTCCCAGGTGGCGCTGTAAATCACAATATCATCAAGATATGCACATGCAAAATCAGAAAGCCCACAAAGTACCTGGTCCATCAGTCTTTGAAAAGTTGCAGGGGCCCCATGCAACCCAAACGGCAAGACAGTAAACTGGAAGAGCCCCCAGGGAGTCCGGAAAGCTGTCAGCTCCCGAGACTGCTCGGTCAGGGGCACTTGCCAGTAGCCCTTGCAGAGGTCAATCGTAGTCAGGTATTTTGCTTTCCCCAGGCGCTCTAAGAGGTCATCAATCCGTGGAGTGGGATACGTATCAAACTTTGAGATGGAGTTCAGATACCTGAAGTCGATACAGAATCGAATTGTTTCATCCTTCTTTGGGACCAAAACCACAGGATTACACCACTCACTTTTTGAAGACTGAATAATTCCTAAGGACAACATGAGGTCCACTTCCTTCTTCAGCGACACCAGGAGGCGTTCTGGTATCCTGTAACTCATCCGTCTCACAGTTGCATCAGGTTTCAGTACAATATCATGCTCCACAAGATTGGTGCGGCCTGGGTACTCTTGGAATATTTCTGGATCAATCAAAGTCTTCACCCGAGTCTGCTGGTCTTCAAGAAGGTGGCCCACATCCAGGTCAGAGGATATCTGTGCAGGTAGGTACTGATCATCTACCTCCTCTTCCTCCTTCACAGCAGCACTGTGGCTCCCTCCTCAACTCTTGGAACCCACTCTGAGGAGGTTCACATGAAGCACACGACTAGACTGCTGACGCCCTGGGTTGTAGACTTGATAGGTGGTGGGCCCAAGCTTCTTCTGTACCTCAAAAGGCCCCTGCCACTTTGCCAGCAGCTTGCTGTCACTCGTTGGCAACATGACCAGGACCTTTTGACCTGGGTCAAAGCTTCTCTGTCGGGCTGACTGGTCATGCAGGTCTTCTGCTGCTGCTGGGCCTCCGCCATGTGTGCCTCAGCCAATTGACTCATCCTCTGTAGTTTCTCTCTCTCATCTGTACAACATAAGAAATGGCATTAACAGGCCCCTCCCTCCTGTGATCCCCCTCCCAGGTCTCCTGTAGTAAGGCCAGAGGGCCCCTCACCTCATGACCATAAAGAAGTTCAAAAAGGGAGAAGCCTGTGGCGGCTTGGGGTACCTCCCTGTAGGCAAAGAGAATGTAAGGGAGCCACTGATCCCAGTCAGATCCAGTCTCATTCACAAACTTACGGAGCATTTGTTTGAGGGTTTGGTTGAAACGCTCTGTCAATCCATCCGTCTGCGGGTGGTATGGGGAGATGTGCACCCTCTTTATGCCCAGAAGCTGGTAAACCTGTTTCAAAAGGTTAGACATGAAGTTAGTGCCCTGGTCTGTTAAGATTTCATGAGGAAACCCCACTCTTGAAAAGAACTGAACCAGGGAAAAAGCCACAACTTTTGCTTTAACAGATTTCAGTGGGAAAACTTCAGGATATTTGGTTCCATAGTCTGTAATGACCAACATGTAGCAGTTTCCTGATTTGCTTTTTTCCCCCACAAGACCAACAATGTCCATCCCAAGGCGTTCAAAGGGAGTAGTGATGATCGGGAGTGGCTGGAGGGGAGCTCTGATGGGGCCTCGAATTGATGTCTTTTGGCACTGAGGGCAACTCCTGCAGAACTGGGCAACATCTAACCTCAAGCCTGGCCAGTGGAAATGGGACCTAATGTGAGCAGTGGTCTTGTGTTTCCCTAGGTGGCCAGCCCAGGGAATCGAGTGGCCCAAGGTAAGCACCACATCTCGGGCTGCCTGCGGGACCACTAGTTGCTTACCCTGGCCATGCTGACGGTAAAGAACACCATTCTGAAGGAAGTACTCCTCCCTCACACCATCAGGCTCAGTCTCTGGCTCCCCCTCCTTAGCTCTCTGCAAAAAGGTGGACAAAGTTGGATCGTTTTTCTGCATTTGGAGTATGTTGTCAGGTATTTGAAAACCTAAGGGCATGTCTGGAGCAGCCTCAGCTGATGGTTGTACAACAGTGTTTGAATTTCTCTTGCCTCCTTTGGCTACGGGGCTTCCGACACTTCCTGGGCTGTGCGTCAAGCTCAACACCATAGAAGGACAAGCCACTGAGGGCTAGGGAATCTGCATCTACATGCTTAGCTTGTGATCTGGTGACTGTAACTAGCTCTGCACTGGGTTCAACAGGTCAAAAAGTACAGGCAGGTCATCACCCAAAATCACTGGAAAAGGCAAGTTGTCTGCCATTCCAACATTTAACAGATAAGCTTGTCCTTGTACTTCAACATAAAGGTCAGCAGTAGGGTAAGGCTTCTCATCACCATGTACACAGCAAATGGGGATAGCCTCAAGGGTGCAGATGGCATTAGCTGGTACATATTCTTCTGTGTATGAGAGTCCGAGTACTGCCAGTATCAGTCAAGGCTCTGAGGTCTTCTCCATTTACCTTGACATTGATCATTTTCCTGGGTTGGTTACTGTGAGGTTTAATGTCAACACTTTGGCGTGGAACAAAACACATCTGAGTGAGCTTGGCTGGATTCTTTGGGCACATTGGTTTAATATGGCCTTCCTGTCCACACAGATAACAAATGGGTGTTCTGCTAGGAGCTCTTGATTGTACTTGTTGATTCTCCCTTACAGGAGGCTTACCCACACCTAGCGATGGCCTCTGGTGGTGTTGGCCTGCGGATGTCCTTCCCAGTCTTCCAGGTGATGTTACTCCATGGCTGGTTCTTTTTCCGGGCGGCCACAAACACATCAGCCAGAGCGGCAGCTCCAGCAGCTGTTTTTGGACCATGTTCTTTTACCCAAACCTGAAGCTCAGGAGCCAACATTCTCAAGTATTGTTCCATAATGATTATTTCGCCAATTTCTTGAACAGTTTTACCTTGAGGTTGGATCCACTTTCCATACAGCTCCCTCAGCCTCACATATAGCTCCTTGGGGCTCTCATCAGGTCCAACATCGAGGAAGCGGAACCTCTGCCTGTAGGTCTCAGGGTTAATGTCATATTTTTCCAGAATAGCAGCTTTTACATTTTCATATTCAAGAGAATCATCAACATCCATATGAACATAAGCTCCTCTGGCCTTACCAGTCAGAAGTGGAATTAGTCGGAAAACCGTCAGTTTTTGGCCACCGACATGCTGCTGCGATTCTCTCAAATGTAATGAGAAAGTGCTCAACATCATCATTTCCTGTTAATTTCTCTAGTCTAGGTTCATGAGAAAAGCGAAACTGACCTGA
The DNA here is from genome assembly GCF_029633865.1 of Lampris incognitus. Taxonomy (NCBI): domain Eukaryota; kingdom Metazoa; phylum Chordata; class Actinopteri; order Lampriformes; family Lampridae; genus Lampris; species Lampris incognitus. Next base: position 28,213,268 of record NC_079217.1, on the reverse strand, counting down.
TGGGTATTTGACAAGGTGGTGATAATTATCTTCATCAAGAGTCTCCAGAGGCTCTGTCACCGTTGAAGTGAGCTCTGGTACTGGAGATGTGCAAACATGAACCTCCTGCTACAAAAGCCTGAACTGATGTTGAAGCGCTTGGAACCGTTGCTCCTGCCGTGTAGCTTCCTCCTTCAATTTCATCTCACGGGCATCCTGTTGCCCCATGAAGGCCTGAATAATACCGGTCAGGTCTCCCAATGTTGGCTCTCTGCTCTCATCACCCCCAGTGCCCGATGCTCCTTTTAAAGCTCCATCCTCCACCTCTTCCTCACTCTCAGTCTGACCTTCTAGCTCTATGAACGGCTTTTTGTTACCTCCTCTTCCAGCTTTTCCTCCACGGTGCATGTCTTCACAAAGTGGAGGCGGGGAAAGAAAAGAAAAAAAAGAAAAAAGGTAGGGAAAAAAAAAAACCTGTATCCTCAACTGGCTGATCCCACCGCTGCTACCAAATGTAGGGGACCAAGCCGGCAAGAATGAGGAATACAGATGTTTTCCAGAAAAAAAGGGTTTTATTTACCCAAAATGCAAAAAAAAAGTACTTTACAAAAGATAGAACAAAAGTCTGGGCCCGTAAAAGCGATCATATAGAACTTAAATCAAGCAATAAACTCAATATAAAGTGAGTTAACTGAAACAAACTAACAGAATAACTGCCCAACAAAAGACAGACATCCCTAAGTAGACACAAAGGGACATATATAGTGGCTGATCAGACCAACTACACACAAGGAGGGGCGACATACAAACACTAAACACTACTGACTAAATTATAAACAAAAGAAAACAGGGCAATCAGATAACCAGTATAAATACATTCAACTTCTAACCTAACAAAATAAATCAATAAACTAATACAACCCAAAACATTACTAAACTCTAAACTAAATCCCCAAATCCCCCCATGATGTGGCCGGCACTTGGTTTGGCCCAATTGGCCACTTCCTCCATAAAAGGGCTGTGTTTCCAGGGGCGGATCCTTTTGCCCAAGCCTCACAGGAAGCCCCTCAGCAGCAACAGCACCCTCTGCAATTTAGATCAGTTGTGAGGCCACAGGTGTGGCCATCACAACCGCCCTGGAAAAGACAGTCCAGTCGCAGACACGTTGTCCAGGATATCAATCGTCACCGACGAGACCAATCCGAGTGAAGGCATGGATGCCCAAGTACACATGCTCATGAGTAACCTACCTGTGAGTGACAGACAGCAAGCTTATAGAAATCCAGGCAGCTACATCCCGAGATGCACAGCTCACCATGTTGAAACAGGTAATTCGGGCTGGCTGGCCTGAAACAAGAAAGAAGTGTCCACCCAGTGTTGCTGAATATTGGAATCTCAGGGACGAGATCACAGAAATCAACGGTGTGTTCAAAGGTGAGAAAATCGTTGTTCTGCACACAACGAGAAGAAATGCTAAGACGCATACACACAGGACACATGGGAGTACAAAAGAGTAAACAAAGGGCTAGAGACATTCTATTTTGGCCTGGCATGAATGCACAGATAGAATATGTAGTGGAGAGATGTCCCATATGCTTAGAGCGCCACAGCTCAAACATGAAAGAACCAATGATCTCACACCCCGTTCCTGAGAGGCCATGGCAGGTTGTAGGTACGGACTTGTTCACTTCTGAAGGGCAAGAGTACATAGTAGTTGTAGATTACTACAGTAGATACTTTGAGATTGAAAGACTACGTCACACTACCTCTGTAGTCATCCACAAAATGAAGGCCATATTTGCTAGACAAGGAATGCCTGAGAGAGTTATCAGTGGTAATGGTCCTTGTTATAGCTCCAGGGATTTCAAGAGCTTTGCAGAAGCATGGAAGTTTAACCACGTCACTTCTAGCCCCCACTATGCACAGAGTAACTGCCTTGCAGAGAGAACTGTCCAGACAGCCAAGATGATACCGGACAAAGCCAGAGCAGAAAGAAAGGATCATACCTCAGCTTGCTGGAGTACCGCAACACTCCAGTCGATGGCCTGAAGTCACCAGCCCAGCTGCTAATGAGTCGACGACTGAGGTCAGTACGTCCCACCACAGGTAAACAACTCCAGCCACAAGTTGTCTGTCAAAAGGCTGTGCATGCCAGGAGAGTACAGTGTCAGCACAAACAGAAGCAATACTATGACCTCAGTGCAAGACCACTGTCAACACTCAAGTCTGGTGACACAGTCCACATCCAACAGCAAACGGGCGTTGGGAACCTGCCACTGTGACAGAGCCTGCAGACACAGAGAGATCCTACAACGTCCATACTGATGAGGGTCAAGCCTATCGTTGCAATCGTCATCACCTGCTACAGCTAAAGGACAACACTACACACACAAGCTGTGAACTACAGCCAGAACCAAATGATGGTAAAGCACAAGGGACGTCAACGCCGGACACTACATCTTCATACACGAACACTACCAGGTTTGGATGTGCAGTTAAACCAAGAAAGGTCCTTGAGTTGAAAATTATTTTTTTTTCAAAAAAATCAGTTTGGAACTGATTTTAAAATACTTGTGATATTTCTTAATAATACTGTGTCATTTTAAAGTAAACAGAAATTAGTTTTGAAGATAAATTTCACGGGTCACCCGTGGGTCGGGTCGGGAACCAATGGCTCGCGAGCATGTCCGGGTCATTGTAAAGGTGAAGAAATCAATTTTATCAGATAGCCAACTAGTTTATCCGCATCAACCCTTGTAACGGAAAAGATGGCGAAAAGAAAAAAAGACGATGATTACCGTGCATTCCAGGCTGCGTGGACAGAGGAATTTGCATTTGTGGAGAGAGCAGGATCTGCGGTATGTCTAATATGCAATGATAAAATTGCATCGATGAAACGGTCAAATATAAAGCGGCACTTCGATACGCACCATGCTTCATTTGCATCGAAATATCCAGCGGGGGACAGCAGGAAAAGGGCATGCGAGGAGCTACAGCGGAGAGTGCAGACGAGTCAGCAGCAACTACGTGTGTGGACCAAGCAAGGTGACGGGAATTCCGCTAGCTTTGCGGGGGCTTTGGCAATAGTAAGGAATGGAAAGTCATTCACAGATGGCGAGTATGCCAAAACATTCATGCTTGATGTGGCCAATGAACTGTTTGATGACTTCCCAAATAAAGACAAGATAATCAAACGAATAAAAGACATGCCCCTGTCAGCAAGAACTGTGCACGATCGTAGCATCATGATGGCAAATCAAGTCGAGGAAACACAAATTAAGGACATAAACGCCGGGACATACTTTTCTCTCGCGTTGGATGAGTCAACAGACGTCAGCCATCTATCTCAGTGCAGTATCATTGCCAGGTATGCTGCAGGTGACACACTGCGTGAGGAAAGCTTGGCTGTTTTGCCACTGAAAGGGGCAACAAGAGGAGAGGATTTATTCATGTCTTTCATGGAGTTTGCTAAAGAAAAAAAAACTACCGATGGATAAACTTATTTCTGTCTGTACTGACGGTGCACCCTGTATGTTGGGGAAGAACAAAGGATTTGTAGCGCTTCTCCGTGAACATGAAAAGAGAGCCATCCTAAGTTTTCATTGCATCCTGCACCAGGAGGCGCTTTGCGCTCAGACGTGTGGCCAGGAGCTTGGCGAGGTGATGTCTCTGGTCATTCGAGTGGTCAACTTTATTGTTGCCCGAGCTTTAAATGATCGCCAGTTTAAAGCTCTGTTAGAAGAAGTTGGGAATCATTATCCCGGTCTGCTTTTACACAGCAACGTGCGTTGGTTGTCAAGGGGGAAGGTGCTCAGCCGTTTTGCAGCTTGCCTGAGTGAAATCCGGACTTTTCTTGAAATGAAAGGCGTCAAGCATCCTGAGCTAGACAACACTGACTGGCTCCTGCAGTTTCACTATCTCGTGGACATAACTGGCCATCTGAACCAGCTCAATGTGAAAATGCAAGGTATTGGAAATACAATCTCATCCCTTCAACAAGCAGTGTTTGCATTTGAAAGCAAGCTGGAAGTCTTTCTCAGGGACATTGAAACAGGTCGTCTTCTGCACTTTGAAAGACTGCAACAATTTAGAGATGCATGCTTAGCAAGTGACTCCACTCAACATCTGGATCTCCAGCAGCTAGCTGGCTTTACGTTCAATCTCCTGCAGTCATTCAAAGCACGTTTTGGAGAATTTCGTGCGCGCACTGGTCTTTTCAAGTTCATCACTCATCCACATGAGTGTGCAGTGGACAAAATCGACCTGACATGCATCCCCGGGGTCTCTATCGGAGACTTTGAGCTGGAAGTTGCTGACCTGAAGGCATCAGACATGTGGATGAGTAAGTTCAAGTCACTTAATGGAGAGTTGGAAAGTCTTGCGCGACAGCGAGCAGAGCTGGCGAGGGAACACAAGTGGACAGAAATTAAAAATCTTCAACCTGAAGACCAGCTGATTCTTAAAACTTGGAACGAGCTTCCTGTGACATACCACACAATGCAGCGTGTGAGTATTGCCGTATTGACCATGTTTGGCTCTACATATGCATGTGAACAGTCTTTCTCGCATATGAGGAACATTAAGACCAACCTACGCTCACGTTTAACTGATGGAAGCCTCAACGCCTGCATGAAGCTCAACCTCACCACGTATGAACCAGACTACAAGGCCATCAGCAAAACCATGCAGCACCAGAAGTCGCATTAAAAGTAAGACATATTTAATTTATTATACGTTAAAAATACTATATGGCTCTCAATGAAATATATTTAGAAATATTTGGCTTTTATGGCTCTCCCAGTCAAAAAGGTTCCCGACCCCTGGTGTAGGTGGATCGCTGCCCTATGGACATTTGTAAAAATAAAAATAACAATAATGATTATATGTTGAACGTTACGTTTTTTGAATTGCACTGAAAATGCCAAATGCAAGAGTTAGTTTACTATTACCTGCTTATCTTGCTTATGTTGTATTTTGAATTGCACCGACCATACTGAATGCCAGTTGAATATACTTACCTCTTTATCCTACCTACTTACCTAAAGGGTATGCCTCGTTCGAGTGTTCTGTTTATCATATGCAAAAAAAAAATAGCATTGTTATGTTTTCACTGTTGCTTTGAAATATTTAGTGTTTTAAAAAATGTGCACGTTTAGAATAATGCACTTATGTCATAACATGGTCTACTTACTGGGGCAGTAGAAATGTGATTGATGCCAAATGTGTTGTATGTTATGAAGGCATTTTATTTTAAGAAGGGAGACGTAGTATTCCTGTAACCTATCACGTTACAGTTGATACGACAGGATATGACATAGGACGTACAGAAGTAGTGGAGGTCAGAGATGCCATGGGGATGCCCCGATTTCATTAAAGGCAAACAATTTGAGTAAACTGCCTCATTCTTTATACCGTATCAATGAATACCACATAGCGAATGCGGGGGGGGGGGGGGCAGCCCAGGAATCGGGTGACAACTTCAACCAGTCTGTTGTTAGTCCATGGGCCAGACGATATTTCGGTACACTCAAGGTGGCAAAACTTACTTATAATTTTTGAAAGGATCCATGTCTGTAGATGATATTTTGGTATGATAACCATTCCTGAGTGGCAGCTGTATCACAGTTATCAGCTCATGAAGTTAACCACCCGCTAAACTAAATTGCATTTTAGACGCTGGTGCATATCCTGGTTTAGCCTCATGGTCAGGACATTTTTCAATGTTCTATAATGTTGTCTTTGGTATCATTTTAAAGGGGACCTTCTTAGCTTTCATTCAAGCCCTGTTGTGGATATTTCTCACAAATATAGAGGTCACTTGAGCTCTTCAACCCGTCAATAACACACATCTTTCTGCAATTTTTGCCTAAACTATGTACTTTCTTTTAGCCCCGTGGCATCTAGGAATATCAGGGACACAAAACACAAAAACTGGAATACTCTCAGGACTGTAAAGATTCAGGAAATGTATAATATACCCATACTATTTCATTGTGTGAGGTGATTGTGAGCCTTAAATGAGAACTAGACCAAAGCCAGTTAGGTCACAAACTGGTCTCTATACATTTGTTTAAATACACAATCAAAATACATGATAAAAGGAATACCATAGTGAGGTAATGAACTATTTTAATATTTTAAACAACATTGACATTTACATATACTTAGTCAATGATACATGTAATCCCATGTCATTAGTGGGTATATGTAATGGGTAGGGTAATGGGTATATGTGAATATGGTTACATTATTGTTATCAAGCTCTGGGTAACCAAGTCCAGAATCAACATCCTGTGCATCAATAGACTACTACCACAGTACTACCATCAGAATCATCACACTGTCATTCATCAAACTGCTCGTTTCTCTCATCATCTGACTCCCCAAGTTCAAAGTCCAGTTCTGGACCATCCTGCTGTTTTTGGTTACTGCAGGTCTGTAACCTGCACATGTCTGTGCATGGAAGTCCATTTGACAGGCACATGCAGCTTGGCATTTTGCATGAATGCACACACTTGCATGTTAGCATTTCCAAGACCACATCTGGTGCAGGTGGGGAGCGCATCCAGTAAATGGCCAGCTTGCCTTCATCGTCTGTCCATCCATACTCAGTAGGGCTTGGCACCACAGGGTTAGCCTGCAGACAGCACTTCCATATTGCTGCCTGATAGTTGGCTCGTTGAACATGCATAAAGAGACAGTCTCTACATGGTGGCAGCTGGCTGGACTCAACCTCTCCCCTTTTGGTGCAGAAGAGCTGGTAACGCAGTTTGTTCACCTCAGCAGTGCTGCTATTAGCAACATACATCCGACAGGTGAACTGCTCAATTTTCTGGAACAGCTCATCACTCACATTCCATGTCTGTCCCAGTTGACTAAAAGTCTCTTGGCAGGAAGTGTGCTTTCTCACTATCTTCAGGGCATTCAGCTTCCCTCGACCAGCGAATGCACGGACAGTGTCGCAGCCTGTGAAGGCATGTAAGCCAATTAGGCTGTCACAGATGCTGTCTCCAAGTGAACTTGCCAGTTTGGTGATGTCGACAAACCGTGTGCGGTTCTGAGTCCCACACTTCTGGTAGATGGGACAGGTGATGTCCTTCTGGAAGCCAAGACAAAGCATCATGACATCAGTGTCCTCAGCTGTGATGATAACTGACTTTGAGCCCGCATTTGCTGCATGCAATGCATGCAGGAGCAGACGGTGTCAGCTTCTTCATGTGTGGAGTGCAGTTCTGCTGCTTCCTCACACTCATCTTCTGTCAACTTGTAGCAGGTTTCCTCACAGGTCATGTACAACACCTTGCCATGCAGCATAGCTCTGTATCGTGGGAGTTTCCACTCTTCCACCAGAAACTTGATGAGACTGGTCTTGTTGGAGGAACTGCACAGACATTTTCTCCACTGCTGGACGTGGTGTCCCCCTGCAAGATTCTTGTACTGGAGAGTGATGTCTCCACCCCGGTTCAGTCGTTCAGCATCTTTGATCGAAGTCTGGTGATAGACATCAAAAACAACATCAATCCTCCCACTCTGTGCTCCCTCATGGAGGACCTGGGTCAAGGCTGACTCTGCCACCTGTGCAAAGGTTTTGTTGTTGCCATTCATTTTTTGGACCAGGCTCATCCCATCAATGATGGAAGTAGATGGGATTGGGATGTCTTCTGCAGGAGATACATTCTTTCCAAGCTCTCTGGCAAGTGCAGCCTTGTTTGTTTTTCGTAAGGACCCATCAGCATTTGCCAGTGCCCATGGTAGTGGGCCCAATGGGTAGGCAAGGACATCCTTCAGATTCACCTTCCTGCTTTCAGCCACCAGGATCATGTGACTGAAAAGGTTTCTATCTGCCTTCAGAACCACATCCTGTGCTTTCTTTCCATGAGCTTGTTTTGTGCTGACATTGGAGAATGTTTTCAGACTTTGCTTGGTCATCTTGTCGTGGAATTTCACAGGTGGTGGGTCTGCATCTAACCTTGTTTGCTGGAATGCTTGGTAGGCCTCTTCTCCTTTCTCAAGAGCTCTCAAGAGATCTATGGTCACATCAGGTGGAGCCATGTTGCCAGTGGAGAGGCTAACCAAATCAATCTCATCAGGGGACATAGGACTGAGCCAGTTATTCTCCATAAGGTCCATGAGAGACTGGACATCTGCTTCATCTCTCTTGATCCTTGGACTCTGTAGATCTGGATGAGACCATTTGCACCTGCCTTGACCTGTCAGGTCTCTCAGCTGTCTGAGGTACATGCTTCTATACTCAGCTGTGAGATAATATTTGGTCACAGCTCCTGGCTTCAAGCTGAATCCCTTTGTCCCTCCAACTGTTTGGGTGTCTTTGTTCACCGTTTCTTCTATAGCTTGGTCAACAGGGATTCGGCCAAAGGGATTGGTGGAGCCCAGTTGGACTGAGAAGCCTCCTTCCATGAATTCTGTGTACACATCTGGGTGTGTGATGGGCAGCTCAGACATCTGGGCGTAGTAGTAGGGGAGGTAGCGTGCATAATTCATCCTGTCATAAGCAAAGCACCATGGGATCATTGCTCGAATGCTAGCCAAGTGTAGCATCCAGTCTCCCTCTCTGGATGCTCGGATGAGCCCCAACAAGATTTCAACCATGTCCAAATAGGACATCCAGAAGTTCGAGAGGCTGCCGTTTCCACCTCTAAGGAACTCACGGTAGACTTCAAATAGATCCATGATGCGTGTACAAGAGCTGTTCTCGAGGACCTCCTTCAAAGCATGTTGTGAGACTTCTTTCCCAAGGCTGTCAATGGTCTTCAGTGTCTCATTCAGGTGAACCATGTCATTCCTGTGAGTTTCTTCCAACCAGGGCAGGAAACCATTCAAGGTCAGTCGCATGAGAGCCTCATACAGGAGCTTGTGTAGTCGCACTGCCCTGTTGTACTTGCGGCCATCCATAACACCAGCAATTGAGCCTTCTGCAATCATGCCAGACTCAATGCAGAGGTCTTTGAGTCCAGCATCTTGGAAACGCTTTCTTATTATTGCCAGCAGTGTGCAGATGGTGTGGAATACCCCAAGCCTAACGATGATATCATGGAACTTGTCATGGTGTTTCCATGTGATCTCGACAGCCTTCGCATACAGGGCTTGGTCAAAGACACAGACAATCTTCCTCAGGCCTAAGCACTGCATGATGCTCAGTGACTGGTTAAGCACCTCGTTGACAGTAGACATTTGTGTCGCTGGAGCATTGATGGTAGGCAGATAGCCTATATTGTCGGGGATGACCGTCATCTCTCCTCGAGTCAGGATGTTGAAGCCTGTCCAGCTGCTGACTGACTGTTCTTCTTGTTGTGACATGCGTGCTAGGACCCAAAGAAGGTTTTTCTCTCTGGCAAGCTTAGTATTGGCTGCAGTATCGGCATCTGACTTTTTGCTTTGTGGTGGCCCTACCCGTTGTCCAGCATTGTAAGTTGGTAACATTGGTGGGGGTCCATCAATGCTTCTCTTCTTTGTTTTGGGAACAGTGGGCATGGGTTGGACAGGAAGTGGGTTGACTGGCTTTGCTTGCACAGCAATCCCATTGACTCTGTGAGATGTTCCCTCACCACTGACAGTTTCTTCAAGACGTTCGATATTGTCCCAGGCTAAAGTTGTGAATATGCCAGGATGGATGTTAGCTGGAAGGGCAATGCCACTCCCTGATGATGAGAGTTTCTGGAGACACAGGGCAGTGTTGATCTCTTCCATCTGTGAATAGGACACACTGTGACCAAGTCGGTTGAGGATGTTTATCAACTCTACATTTCCTGTCAACGATTTGACACTGAATGGCAGAACAATGTGCTTGGAAGGCTTGGTATTTCCACATGTCACTGCATATACTATGTCATGGCCAAATGACTGCAGAAGGCACTGCACTCTCTGGGATGCATGATCAGGATCATTTGAGCCTGTGAGTAGAGAGTAGAGGAAGATAATGAGCGACTCTGGAATGGTAGGACATTCTGCTTCTGGTTTGACTTCAGGCGGCCAGGTTTGAGGAACATCTTGACTTTTAATGTCTGCTCTCAATTTGATGGCTGCTTTGGCTATAACATCTTGTGCACTGACACTTTTCAGGGTCTGCAGCTCCCTTTTGAGAGACTGATTTTCTTTGGCAAGTTCCCTCATGGACAAGTTATCGGGATAGAGGAGGAATTTTCCTTTCTCATCAGGGAATATCTGCAAGGCTCCAGCAAACTCACTCTCCAGGTTTCGCCTTATGTGCTTCTTGGTTGATTCCTTGACTTGGGCAATGCCTTGGGAGTTCATTGAAGCTACCAGTCTAGAAGAGAGATCAGTCATTGTCATCACTTGAGGATTGCCAAAAAGCTCCATCCTGATGAAGAGGAACAGCTCATTGTATGCCTTATTCACAGCAGCTTCATACTGGGCTGCAGCATCATCATCTTCATTGCTGGCAACCTCTCCTTTGGAAACCTCTTCTTTGGTGTAAAGTCTATAGCATGACCTGTGGTAGTGCCCTTCAGCTGCTACAAGGTCTCTACTCACAATGGCAAGGATTCTGCTGTCCCTTTTCTTTGTGGCTGCACTCCTGATCTTTGCATCAGCTCGCAGTTCTCGACACTGCACCAGTACTTCTCTCGTATTCTGTCTCTTGGAATATTTGCTGTTTTTCTGACAAAATATGCACTCTGCATCATAAGTCCTAGATGTACTTGGAGCATGTCGAGCTACTCTCTTAGATTGTTTCTTTTCAGCAGAGACACAACTTTTCTTTTCTTTTGCAAGGAGGCCATCAAGAATTTGCTTCATAGTGAAGATACTGCGACACTTTCTGTGGTAGTAGATTGCTGGAATCTGTCCCTCAGGAATGTATTTTGCCAGTTTCAAAACTGGTGCATGATTTCGTATCTGAGCTGCCCTGAGCAGAGTTCTCCATGAGTCGACACTTTGTAGTGAAACCAGCTTATCTGTATCATCAGAACAGTGGATAATGCACTCCACCCGTGGGCGCTTTGGTATTGGGTAAAAACTTGCTTGTTCACCAGTGGCCATATTCAGTCAGTTTTCACCTGCCACATACAAACAAATACATGTAACTTAGGTGTATGAACACTACTAAAACAAAGTTTACTTTGCTTCACCAGCGTCATATTACCATTATTTATCTTACATAGCCACAAATAGATACATTACCTAGTTGCTATGCAACAGCTGTATTTTGTCCACATGAGGCCGCTAAAATCAACACAAGATGAAAGTTCCTCGTAGCCACTTTAACTAATCATATTAACATATACATTAAAAGAACATGCTAACATTATGGGAAATTAGCTTACAATCTTCTCCAGAGTGAGACAAGAAGATAGATACCAGTTTCCTCTATATTTGTTTAGTAGAAAGCTATCTGGCTGCACGTTAGCCTAGCTTAGCACAATGAATGGAAGTACACAGTACTGGTTATCCTTGGTTGTTGGCCAACTAAGAACTGTCCCAGAGTTTAAGCTAGGCTAATCAGTACCAGGGGTGTTGAAATGCTATATTTGTAAAAATCTGGGCAAATACACAATCGTGAGAGGCACAGAAACAGATTTCCTGAAAGAAAAATGAAATAGCTGCTCATTTGGAAAGGTTATCATGTATTATTTTACTTCTGTTAGTGTACCAAATAAAATGGCACCAGTGAAGTTGTGTCACCTTGGGTGATATCGATATCTGGTCTGACCCATGGACTAACTGGCTTTGGTCTAGTTAGTTTCTTAGTAATAATGCCCTTCTAATTTAAGGTTCACAATCACCTCACAAAATGAAATAGTATGGGTATATTATACATTTCCTGAATCTTTACAGTCCTGTGAGTATTCCAGTTTTTGTGTTTTGTGTCCCTGATATTCCTAGATGCCACGGGGCTAAAAGAAAGTATATAGTTTAGGCGAAAATTGCAGAAAGATGTGTGTTATTGACGGGTTGAAGAGCTCAAGTGTTCCTATATTTGTGAGAAATATCCACAACAGGGCTTGAATGAAAGCTAAGAAGGTCCCCTTTAAAATGATACCAAAGACAATATTATAGAACATTGAAAAATGTCCTGACCATGAGGCTAAACCAGGATATGCACCAGCGTCTAAAATGCAATTTACTTTAGGGGGTGGTTAACTTCATGAGCTGATAACTGTGATACAGCTGCCACTCAGGAATGGTTATCGTACCAAAATATCGTCTACAGACATGGATCCTTTCAAAAATTATAAGTAAGTTTTGCCACCTTGAGTGTACCGAAATAGGAAATTTTGGGCTCTGGCCCATGGACTATATGGCTGCACACATCGACAGTGCTGCATTTGATTTGGTGCTGTTCTATTGTGCTGGGATCGATTGGTGATGCCTGCGGGCTCTGGGTTGTTTGATCGGGTCTGCCTGTGATGCTGTGTCAGTCTAAATAAAGAATGCAACGTAGCGGTTGCGTCGAGCGACAGCGCTGTGTCCTGGCGTGATTTCTAAATACAATATTGGCGACGAGGATGGCTGATATCTCTCTCCCACCACCTGCCCCCTCCCTGGCATTACCTGGCGAGCCCCCGGTACCATGGACTCGCTGGCTACATAGTTTTGAAAATTACATCATCGCCTCAGGGCTCGACGACGTGAGCCAGGCTAGGAAGACGGCTCTGTTGCTACACTGCTTGGGAGCAGAGGGCCATCGTGTGCTCGGGACTCTGGGGAACGTCACACACTTTGACGAAGCTGTGGGACTTATGAGCACCCATTTCGCTGCTCCACAGAGTGCCCTCCTTCGGCGATTTATATTCCGTCAGCGACACAAACTGCCTGGTGAGTCTGTGCAGCAGTATGTAGCTAATTTGCGAGGGCTAGCTAGCTCATGCAAGTTCGGCGCACTTCAGGACGAGATGGTTCGCGACCAGCTAATCGAACACACCAACAACGCAAAGGTGCGTGAGACTCTCCTGCTGGAAAAAGACGATCTGCTGCTGTCCAGAGCAATTACCATCGCACTACAGGTTGAGGGAGCAGCTGAGTGTGCTGCTATGCTAAATACACAGCAAGTGGCCACCTCCAGTCAAGCTGCCAACGACTCCTCCCTCTACTCACGGCTGCCCCTCGGGACGCAACCCAGCCAGAGCGAGGCGGGCGCCGACTCCACTGGGGACGTCTTGCAACTGCAACGACGGCGTTTCGGCCCTGCCCTCAACAGTCCTGTGGTAACTGTGGATCTCGGTCTCATGTTTCAAGGGCTCAGAACTGCCCTGCCCGTGGCCAGACATGCCGTAGCTGCAGTAAGCAAAATCACTTTGCCAACGTCTGTCGATCTTCCCTGGTTGGGTCAGAGGGCCACAGCCCCCAGTCTTCAACCGCCGTCATTCACAAGGTGAGCTCTGGGCCAGTGTCATTCAAATCATGCACAGTCAACATTAATGATGTGTGCATCCCCCTGCTGTTGGACACCGGTGCAGATGTGTCTCTCCTGAATGTTTATACCTACAGTCAATTTTTCGGTTCACTGCCACTGTCCGCACCCTCAGCGGTCCTCTGTGGGTATGGTGACTCCAAAATCGATCTGGTTGGCTCTCTCCAAGTGACTGTCTGCTATGGAACCAAGCTGGTGCCCAATGCAGTTTTTCATGTGGCACGCCGTGGGGCCAACCTGATGGGCCTGGACCTGTTCTCCGCTCTGGGGTTCTCCCTCTTAGACACAAGGGGGGCAGCAATCCTTACTGTTGCCACACCTTGGCAGCAGAAGTGGCCATCGCTGTTTATGGGGCTGGGCTGCCTCTCCGCTTTCGCCCATCAACCTCTCCTCAACCCTGCTGTGAAATCTTTCATCCAACCACTGCGCCGCATCCCGTTGGCTCTCCGTGATGGGGTCTCCGCCGAGCTGCAACAACTGCTGGAAGCTGGCATCACTGAACCGGTGGACGCGTCACCTTGGGTCTCAAACCTCGTGGTGGCTAAGAAGAAGTCGGGGGGCCTGCGTGTCTGCGTCGATCTACGTGAAGTAAATAAGGCGGTGGTCCCTGATAAGTATCCACTGCCCACCTCAGAAGAACTCACTGCTCAGTTCTATGGCTCTGAGGTGTTCTCCAAGCTCGACCTCAGACAGGGGTACTTACAGGTGCCCCTCCACCCCAGCAGCCGAAACCTCACAGCCTTTGTGACACATGCAGGAGTGTTTCGCTACACCAGGATGCCTTGGTCTCTGTGCTGGCTGGCATACTGGGCGTGGCCATTTATCTGGACGATATAGTGGTACACGGGCCCACCAGTGAAATCCACGACAAGCACCTCAACATGGTCTTCGCAGCCCTGTCCAAGCACAAGCTAAATCTCAATGCTGAGAAATGTGTCCTCTCTGTGCCAGCCATTGAGTTCGTGGGGTTCCGGCTGTCAGCGAGCGGTGTAACTCCACTACAATCCAACGTGGACGCCATTCAGGCCATCCCTGAGCCCAGCTCGGCCGCCCAGGTCGCCTCCTTCCTGGGTATGACAAGTTACTACCTGAGGTTTCTTCCCCAGTACTCTGCGACCACAGCCCCCCTGCGCCAGCTGCTGCATAAGGACGAGCCATGGGTGTGGTCAAAGGCATGCAGTGACGCTGTGCGTGATCTCAAGACTCAACTGACTTCACCACCAGTGTTGGCTCACTTCGACATCTCCAGCTCCACCTTTGTGACCTGTGACGCATCAGCCACAGCAATAGGGGCTGTGCTGTCTCAAACCCAGAACGGTGTGGAGAAGCCCATCGCCTTCGCCTCCCGTGCCCTCAACCTGACCGAGCAGTGGTACTCCGTGGGTGAGCGTGAGGCGTTAGCCTGTATCTGGGCTTGTGAAAGGTGGCACCTCTACCGCTATGGCCGCTCCTTCACCCTCAGGACAGATCACCAGGCCCTGACAGTGCTGCTGTCCACATCTGGGACAGGCCACAAACCCCTGAGGTTGCACCGCTGGTCTGACCGCCTTCGCCAGTACAACTTCAGCCTGCAGTTCACCCCAGGCAGAGACAATGTTGTCGCCGACCTGCTCTCTCGCTCTGTCTCCACCCCAGCTCCACAGACGGACACTGACTGTGTGGAAAAGGACATTGTGCAAATGCTACACACACCCCTTCAGGCCACTGTCTCTCTGCAGGAGCTGAGGGCAGCCTCCGAACAGGACCCTGTCCTCTCCCAGCTCTGCACCTACATCCAGAACGGCTGGCCTCACAAGGTCCCAGAGGAGCTGGCTGCGTTTGCCCGAGTCAGACAGGAGCTCTCCTGCTGGAACGACACCTGCGTGGCACGTGGAATTTGCACAGTGGTCCCAGCTGCTCTCCGTGCACGTGTTTTGAATATGTCGCATGAAGGCCACCTGGGCATTGTGAAACTGAAACAGCGCTGCCGAGACCTGGTGTGGTGGCCGGGGATAGACAGAGATATTGAGGCTCTGGTGAAGGACTGTTCTGCCTGCCTTGTGAGTGGCAAGACTGGCCACCAGGCTCCCCCACCCCTGCAACCTCTCGCCTGGCCCTCTCAGCCCTGGGAACACCTGCACTTGGACATTTGTGGTGAGATCCATGGAGTTCCCCACCACCAACGCTTCATGGTGGTCGCCTACGATCTACACTCAAAATGGCCTGAACTCACCACTTCCGGCACTGTGACATCACAGATCATCATCGACTTCCTGGACTCTCTTTTCTCTCGCTGGGGCCTCCCAAAGACCATCACCACTGACAACGGCCCTCAGCTGGTCTCTGCTGAGTTCACTGCTTATCTCGAAAGCAAGGGCATCCATCATATACGAACTGCGTACTACCACCCCCAGGCCAATGGCGGCGTTGAACGCTTTCACCAGTCACTGAAGAACAGCCTGAGAGCACACATGGCCCAAGGGTGCTCTTTCACGCTGGCCATCCGTCACACTCTGCTGCACTATCGGGCCACACAGCACTCAACCACAGGCGTCTCCCCAGCCTCTCTCATGCTAGGCCGGGAACTGTGCATGCCCCTTGACAGGCTCCGCCCCTCCACACCCCAGGCACCTCCCTCTGGGGTCAGAGCCTCAGTCACTCATCAGCAGACGCGGATGAAGCAACGGTTTGACAAGTCAAAACGAACCAAGGTGCCAAACATCAATGTGTCAGACTGGGTCAGGGTCCGCAGGCCCCACAGGGACAATAAAATGGCTTCATACTGGTCCTCTCCTCTCCAAGTCACCCGTCAGCTGGGCCCAGCCACTTACCTCTTCAGCGATGGCACTCGGTGGCACTCCAGTCGTCTACGGAAGGTGTCAGCTCGGCCACACATAGCTGGTGACACAACCTTAGCCATTCCCTCAGCATGGCGAGACGCCCCGGGGCTTCATGCAGCTCCTACACGGGCCCCAGACATTCCTGGGCCTCAGCTTCCCCTGCCTTCTCCCTCCCCACCTCGGCCTGCCCAGCCTCAGGCCGCCTCACGACCTTTTCGCACACGTTTACGCCCTGGCCACCTAGAGGACTTTGTGTCAACCTTTCATGTTTGAAATCCTGCCGGGGGGGGGGGGGATGTTATGTCTGCACACATCGACAGTGCTGCATTTGATTTGGTGCTGTTCTATTGTGCTGGGATCGATTGGTGATGCCTGTGGGCTCTGGGTTGTTTGATCGGGTCTGCCTGTGATGCTGTGTCAGTCTAAATAAAGAATGCAACGTAGCGGTTGTGTCGAGCGACAGCGCTGTGTCCTGGCATGATTTCTAAATACAATATTGGCGACTAAAAGGTCCGACTTATTCGTGTGCGTTACACTACCCCCCTCCTTCGGGATTGGGCGTCCTCAGCCGAACCGTCACAGTCGGGACGCGAATTTGTGGCTCCCGCACCCCGGGCGACTACGTTACGTTAACCAGTCAACTAAAGGGTCCCACCCGTTAGCCAAGGGTTAGCGAGCCTATTTATCTGTATACGTTACAGGGGGGCAGTCGGGACCCTCCACAGCCGTGGGGGGGGGGGGGCAATCGACTAAAGCAGGGGTCGGGAACCTTTTTGACTGGGAGAGCCATAAAAGCCAAATATTTCTAAATATATTTCATTGAGAGCCATATAGTATTTTTAACGTATAATAAATTAAATATGTCTTACTTTTAATGCGACTTCTGGTGCTGCATGGTTTTGCTGATGGCCTTGTAGTCTGGTTCATACGTGGTGAGGTTGAGCTTCATGCAGGCGTTGAGGCTTCCATCAGTTAAACGTGAGCGTAGGTTGGTCTTAATGTTCCTCATATGCGAGAAAGACTGTTCACATGCATATGTAGAGCCAAACATGGTCAATACGGCAATACTCACACGCTGCATTGTGTGGTATGTCACAGGAAGCTCGTTCCAAGTTTTAAGAATCAGCTGGTCTTCAGGTTGAAGATTTTTAATTTCTGTCCACTTGTGTTCCCTCGCCAGCTCTGCTCGCTGTCGCGCAAGACTTTCCAACTCTCCATTAAGTGACTTGAACTTACTCATCCACATGTCTGATGCCTTCAGGTCAGCAACTTCCAGCTCAAAGTCTCCGATAGAGACCCCGGGGATGCATGTCAGGTCGATTTTGTCCACTGCACACTCATGTGGATGAGTGATGAACTTGAAAAGACCAGTGCGCGCACGAAATTCTCCAAAACGTGCTTTGAATGACTGCAGGAGATTGAACGTAAAGCCAGCTAGCTGCTGGAGATCCAGATGTTGAGTGGAGTCACTTGCTAAGCATGCATCTCTAAATTGTTGCAGTCTTTCAAAGTGCAGAAGACGACCTGTTTCAATGTCCCTGAGAAAGACTTCCAGCTTGCTTTCAAATGCAAACACTGCTTGTTGAAGGGATGAGATTGTATTTCCAATACCTTGCATTTTCACATTGAGCTGGTTCAGATGGCCAGTTATGTCCACGAGATAGTGAAACTGCAGGAGCCAGTCAGTGTTGTCTAGCTCAGGATGCTTGACGCCTTTCATTTCAAGAAAAGTCCGGATTTCACTCAGGCAAGCTGCAAAACGGCTGAGCACCTTCCCCCTTGACAACCAACGCACGTTGCTGTGTAAAAGCAGACCGGGATAATGATTCCCAACTTCTTCTAACAGAGCTTTAAACTGGCGATCATTTAAAGCTCGGGCAACAATAAAGTTGACCACTCGAATGACCAGAGACATCACCTCGCCAAGCTCCTGGCCACACGTCTGAGCGCAAAGCGCCTCCTGGTGCAGGATGCAATGAAAACTTAGGATGGCTCTCTTTTCATGTTCACGGAGAAGCGCTACAAATCCTTTGTTCTTCCCCAACATACAGGGTGCACCGTCAGTACAGACAGAAATAAGTTTATCCATCGGTAGTTTTTTTTTCTTTAGCAAACTCCATGAAAGACATGAATAAATCCTCTCCTCTTGTTGTCCCTTTCATTGGCAAAACAGCCAAGCTTTCCTCACGCAGTGTGTCACCTGCAGCATACCTGGCAATGATACTGCACTGAGATAGATGGCTAACGTCTGTTGACTCATCCAACGCGAGAGAAAAGTATGTCCCGGCGTTTATGTCCTTAATTTGTGTTTCCTCGACTTGATTTGCCATCATGATGCTACGATCGTGCACAGTTCTTGCTGACAGGGGCATGCCTTTTATTCGTTTGATTATCTTGTCTTTATTTGGGGAGTCATCAAACAGTTCAATGGCCACATCAAGCATGAATGTTTTGGCATACTCGCCATCTGTGAATGACTTTCCATTCCTTACTATTGCCAAAGCCCCCGCAAAGCTAGCGGAATTCCCGTCACCTTGCTTGGTCCACACACGTAGTTGCTGCTGACTCGTCTGCACTCTCCGCTGTAGCTCCTCGCATGCCCTTTTCCTGCTGTCCCCCGCTGGATATTTCGATGCAAATGAAGCATGGTGCGTATCGAAGTGCCGCTTTATATTTGACCGTTTCATCGATGCAATTTTATCATTGCATATTAGACATACCGCAGATCCTGCTCTCTCCACAAATGCAAATTCCTCTGTCCACGCAGCCTGGAATGCACGGTAATCATCGTCTTTTTTTCTTTTCGCCATCTTTTCCGTTACAAGGGTTGAAGCGGATAAACTAGTTGGCTATCTGATAAAATTGATTTCTTCACCTTTACAATGACCCGGACATGCTCGCGAGCCATTGGTTCCCGACCCGACCCACGGGTGACCCGTGAAATTTATCTTCAAAACTAATTTCTGTTTACTTTAAGATGACACAGTATTATTAAGAAATATCACAAGTATTTTAAAATCAGTTCCAAACAGATTTTTTTGAAAAAAAAATAATTTTCAACTCAAAATTGTCTGGGAGCCATATGCCGTCACCGGAAGAGCCATATATGGCTCGCGAGCCATAGGTTCCTGACCGCTGAGCTACATGTTTGGTTAGCTAGCCTATATACTGAGTTCCATGTATACTTTCAGATCATTTGTTGTCGTCAGCTATAGTCTAATAACGGTATAGCCTGATGTTTGACTTTAGATCTGTTCGTTTTCTAATGGTAATATTGTAACGATCACGAATGAATAGGCTCGCTTAGCCCTTGGCTAACTTCTTTTTTTTTTTTTTAGCCCTTGGCTAACTGGTCGGACCCTTTAGTCGAGCGGTTAGCGACGACTTCCGCGGTGCGGGAGATACAGGTATTCATCCGTGATCGTTACATTACCCCCTTCCTTCGGGATCGCCACAGCCAGGACGCGAACCTGGGGCTCCCGCTCCGCAAGCGACAACGTTAACCACTCGACTAAAGGGTCCGACCCGTTAGCCAAGGGCTACCGAGCCTATTCATCCGTGATCGTTACAATATGATTTGTAATGTGTTACAGACCACACAGCATGTTAATAATTGAGAGACCAATGAAAAATGCCCATGCCTTTGTGCCTTGAAATTAAGTGGTGTAAACTACACTGCTCAAAAAACTAAAGGGAACACATAAGCAATGTAATGTAGCTCCAAGAAAATCACACTTTTGAGATATCAACCTGTCCAGTTAGGAAGCAACACTGATTTGTGAATCAATTTCACCTGTTGGTAAATTGTCTAATTTCCACCTGGTGGAAATTAGACAATTTGCAAGACAACCCCTATAAAAGGAATGGATTTGCAGGTGGTGGCCACAGACCATTTTCCTGTCCTCATCTTTTCTGGCCGATCTTTGGTTAGTTTTCATTTTGCTAGTGCCCTCACCACTAGAGGTGGCATGAGGCGGTATCTGCAACCTACAGAAGTTGCTCAGGTAGTGCAGCTCATCCAGGATGGCACATCAATGCGTGCTGTGGCAAGAAGATTTGATGTGTCTCCCAGCACAGTGTCCAGAGCATGGAGGAGGTACCAGGAGACAGGCCAGTACACCAGGAGACGTGGAGGGGGCCGCAGGAGGACAACAACCCCGCAGCAGGACCACTATCTGGTCCTTTGTGCAAGGAGGAACAGGAGGAGCACTGCCGGAGCCCTACAAAACGACCTTCAACAGGCCACTAATGTGCAGGTTCCTGCTCAAACAGTGAGAAACAGAATGCATGAGGATGGTATGAGGGCCCGACGTCCACAATTGGGGCCTGTGCTCACAGCCCAACACCGTGTAGCCCGATTGACCTTTGCCAGAGAACATCTTGGTTGGCAGATTCGCCATTGGCGTCCTGTGCTCTTCACAGATGAGAGCAGGTTCACACTGAACACATGTGACAGACGTGAGAGAGTCTGGAGACGCTGTGGAGAACGTTCTGCTGCCTGCAACATCCTCCAGCATGACCGGTTTGGCGGTGGGTCAGTGATGGTCTGGGGAGGCATATCCTTGGAGGGCCGCACAGACCTCTACGTGCTAGCCAGAGGTACCATGACTGCCATTAGGTACCGGGATGAGATCCTCAGACCCATTGTCAGACCATATGCTGGTGCAGTGGGCCCTGGGTTCCTGCTCATGCATGACAATGCTCGTCCTCATGTGGCCAGAGTGTGTCAGCAGTTCCTGTATGTCGAGGGCATTGATGCTATGGACTGGCCTGCACGTTCCCCAGACCTGAATCCAATCGAGCACCTCTGGGACATCATGTCTCGTACCATCCGCCAACGCGATGTCGCACCACAGACTGTCCAGGAGTTGACCGATGCCCTGATCCAGGTCTGGGAGGAGATCCCTCAGGAGACCATCCGTCGTCTCATCAGGAGCATGCCCAGACGTTGTAGGGAGTGCATACAGGCACGTGGAGGCCACACACACTACTGAGCCTCATTTTGAATCGTCTTGAAGAATTTCCACAGAAGTTGGATCAGCCTATGTTCTCATTTTCCACTTTGATTTTGAGTATGATTCTGAATCCAGACCTTAATGGGCTAATGATTTTGATTTCCATTGATCATTCTTAGGTTATTTTGCTCTAAACACATTCCTCTGTCTAATAAATAAAGATTTTCAGCTGAAATATTTCATTCATCGAGGTCTATATTGTGTTTTTAGGTGTTCCCTTTATTTTTTTGAGCAGTATATAATCTACACTTCGTGTACAGTATCCTCACCGACACACTGGAGCAAACGCTAGCTATACAAACAAACAACCACCTATACAGTCCTTAATAGTCTTCCAGAACAACTTGGGTAGTGAAGTCTTCATCAAAGACTATCCTGTTGGCGTTCACCCGAATCTCCTTCTTTGCCCAGGCAGTCTGAAGCACCCTTTGCCTGATGTTGTAGCTGTGGAAGCAAACTTCTTCTTTTGGCTGGTTCCCCATTTCTCAGGGGTCACCACAGCGGATTTTACAGTTTCCATCGGTACCCTGTGAGGGCACAACACCAATGGCGGCCTCGAACGATCACGTTTGGAGCCTCGAGTGGTCTTGTCAATCCGCATAATGATTTGGCAAAGTTTTACATCGGATGCCCTTCCTGAGTTTGGGGGGCCAGGTGGGGGGGGGGGGGGCAGCCCGGGAGCCGCCGCACCTGGGATGCAAACCCGAGTCTCTCGCACCATGGGGGACCACGTTAACCAGTCGACTAAAGGGTCCGACCCATTAGCCAAGGGCTATCGAGTTTATTTATCCGTGCACGTTACACTATTATTGACCTGGGACATTCATTGTGCCCAGTCTTTGGCCCTGCTGCCCAGTGTGCTCTTTCAATGTAGATTTCACCATTAACATCCAGTTTCCGCTGTATTAGGTTTTCCAGGAACTCAACCATGTTACTTCCCTCACATTTTTCAGGCACTGAATAAATCCTCAGATTGTTCCTTCAAGCACGGCCTTCAAGATCCTCACATTTTGCTTCCAATTGTCTATGTATGCCCAGGCTGTGGATAAGCACTTTGGTCATACTGATTTTGTGGTCCTCATTTTCCGCAATTCTTAATTCTGCTTCATTCATCCTTATTTTCAGCTCTCCAATATCTTCTCTTAATTCGCTCATTTCCTTCTTCAACGCTTCAAAGTTCCCAGCAGTATGGAACTCTGATCTCTCTCAGCACTTCAGTGAGTCTCAAGATGCCTTCCGCATCCCCACCAGACTGAGTTTCCCCGGGTGGATTGTTTGCACCGAGTCCTGTTTGCATCCGTTTTTCTCTCTGCTTCAACATTTCTGTCAACTTTTGCGCTGGAAAAAAAGCGTTGTACAAAAGCTTTGAAATAGCTGATAAGCTTTTTTGATGCGAACTCAACTTTCAGAACTGTTTCAAAGATTTGGAGATTGTTTGTAGCGCTTGGTTATCATTCAGTACCTGCTGGCAGCCATCTTGATAATGCAATATATTACATATATGTATATTATATATACATACAATCAGACAATAGCCAGAGACAAAGACATGTAGGAATGTTCTTGCCCCTCATGCCATAATGCATGTGAAACGGTGGACATTCAGAAGTCTCATAGTCCTTGTGGTGCCAACATGGTTGTAGATGAAAATAGTTCAGATAGCAGTGGTGAAACAGCAGGAAAAAAAAGAAGATAAAAACAAAGTTAATAATATTACCAGAAATATCACCCATGGCGTGACTTATGGTAAATCAGAATACTATGGTTTGAGTAATGTCTATAGACATTATAGTTTCTACATACGTTTCACAAGTCATGGTTGTGAAATTACCTTTGGCTTGGAGAAAAGCAGCATAATAGAAATGTACATATCTTATGAAATACTGATACAGGTTAACTTAATGTAGCATGAAAATTGATTCAATCAACCGTTATCTGTTGTGAAGACATTGCGGGCTGGGTATTTGCATATTGTGGATGTTATAAATTGAGTTAAAAGGTATTTTCATCAAATGAAAATCTTTTTGTGGCTAGAGAAATATTTCATTGGTTTACAAGTGTTACCCTAGTCTTATTCAGCCTACTATAGGTTTGTGAATCAGTTATGGCAGATTTTCTTGCTCTGGGCATGGTGGCCCAGTAGTTAGCTCTGTCACCTCACAGCAAGAAGATCCTGGGTTCAAACCCTGGGGTGGTCCAACCTTGGGGGTCATTCCAAGTCCTTTCTGTGGGGAGTTTGCATGTTCTCCCCGTGTCTGCGGTGGGTTTTCTCTGGGTGCTCTGATTTCCCCTGCCATCAAAAAGACATGCATGTTAGGGTTAGTACTCCTGTCTGCCCCTGACCGAGGAAATGGAAAGAAGAACTGGAGTTGGTCCCTGGGTGCTGCATGAGGGCTGCCCACTGCTCCTAGCTACACAGCTAGGATGGGTTAAATGCAGAGAAAGAATTTCCCCATGCGGGATTAATAAAGTAGTAAAAAAATAAAAATAGAAAATAAACTCAACATGACATATTGTGAGTATGGGTCATAACCCTCAGCTTTACCCCCTTGATTAAGAGAAGCCAAAACTGATCAATCAAGAAAGAAATGTGAGCAAGAATGAGCAGAGCCAATTCTTCCAGGTCAGTCTCAATACCCCAATAATAATGTCCTCTGGCTCAGCAAGTAACCTCTGACTGACAATTGATAACAGAATTTGGTTCACTGGACAAATGGCGGCTGTCTCCTGTTCCTACTGCTTTCCATTGTATAACATCTGAAATATCATATCTATTAGAAGATGCTACCCAGCTCCAGATTCAGGCTGAAATTATTACAGTGCACTTCTTACTGGTCTTCCAGCCCATGCAATCCAACACTGCAATGAATCCAGAATGATGCTGAACACTTGGCTTTCAACTTGCCTCAATGTGCACATGTCACCCCTCTTTTTGTGTCCTTACTGCCTCTTGTTGCTGCCCATATAACGTTTAAAACTGTAGTTGGCATTGCAGGCAGTTCAAGGACCTGCACTGACTACCTTCAATCCAATGTTAGCATCTACACTCCTGCTAGACCTCTTCCTTCTACTTGTGGTAGGATACTATCTGAGCCATCTGTTAAGGTGACAAGCTCTAGGGCAAGACCTTTCTCTCTCCTGGCCCCAAAATAGAGGAACGAAGAGCTAAACTCAATCTGAGGTCAGTCGACAGACTCACCTAGATCCTACAAGAAAGGCCTACTCTACTTTCAGGCCTACTTTAATCCTTAAATTGACTTTATGCAAAATTCTTAAACTTACACTGGCGGCACTTTTCATCTAACTTGAGATAGCAGACACACTTAGTGCTTTTACTGGAGTCCTGTTATTACAATTATGGCCTTACTTAGACACCATTAATCCTGCTATCTACGTAGATATTGTGCCCTTGTACTATCTGCACTTGACATGATGTGAACACTTGGCAATATGTCTGTGATACCAATATATGACATCGTACATCTAATTTGTAATGCCATACTATTATCACTCCTTAATGATCTAAGGTGCTAACACTAAATATACTTGACATGACATCCATTATTGGCTATGTATTTTCAACCTTTCACATGTGAGTGAAAGGCTGAAAATATTTGGAAATCAGTCCTGTGTATGGCACAGTAATCTTCCTGGAGCTATTAGCACAGCGTTTTCCTGGGGCTGTGTCTGTGTTGGTGTTGACGGATCTCACAGAATCTCATATTCAAATGTTCAGTCTGACACATTATTTACTATTCAGCCAATGCAAATTTATTTCATTATTGTGTTTTACACATCTATTCTGTCTATTGTATTTTAGCTTCATCAAATCCTCTGAAAGACATAGAGGGAAGACACTCATTCACAAGACACTACAAGAAACAACTACAACCAATTATAAAAACCGCTGAAAGAAATTACAGTTGAATACAAGAAGCTTTACAACAGGGCCCTGAAACTGTCTCAGCGGTAACAATGAGATTCAGATTCAGACAACTTTATTTATCCCAGAAGGGCAATTCAGTTTTTACAATCTACCCAGACCATACACAAGCTCACAGACAAGTGGCAATCATCATTATGTCAGAGACAATAGACAGATCAGTACATGGGCAAGAGATGCACACTGTCATTGTCACCCTCATGTGGCCCTGCATGCAGACTCACACGAGAACCAGGCAAAGGGCAAAAATTCATATAAGTTAAAAGAAGTTAAAATGATTTCATCTTCCAGGTGCATTGTAATACAATCCAACTACGAAAGTGGTGCAAATCCACGTTCTGACAGCTTCACATTTGCACGGTCAAATATTCCTCCCTATTCTGTCACACTGAAGCTCTTTTGTGGCACTGATGTTACACTGAAGCTCTTTTGTGGCACTGATGTTATAATGACAGCATAAAGCATCTACATTTGTGCAAATATTGGCAATAAATGAAATAGCATTACATTGGCATAACCCATTCAATTCTTCAATTTCAGAAGCTCAAGAGTTAACATTGATTGATTGATTGATTGATTGATTGGAAGAAATTCACTGTGTTTGCAAATCGACACTGAGCAGACCAAGAGACAAGCAGTGGCTTGTATTTGGATTGATTGATTGATTAATTGATTAACCCAGCCGCTGAGGATGCACAAGCCAGTGCATCCTTAGTGCCGGTCCCAAGCCCGGACAAATGGGGAGGGTTGCGTCAGGAAGGGCATCCGGCGTAAAATCTTTGCCAAATCAAATATGCGGATCATAAATAAGACTTACATACCGGATCGGTCGAGGCCCGGGTTAACAACGACCGCCACCGGTACTGATAACCAGCAGGGTGTCGGTGGAAACTATGCTACTGTTGGGCGAAGGAGAAGGAGAGGGGGAAAGCATGTCCAGAGGCAGCTAGAGAGGAGGAAGGGTAGGCATGTGGAGGTGAGAGTTGGAACTTTGAATGTTGGCACTATGACTGGTAAAGGGAGAGAGCTGGCTGACATGATGGAAAGAAGAAAGGTAGGCATACTGTGTGTGCAAGAGACCAGGTGGAAGGGGAGTAAGGCCAGGAGTATCGGAGGTGGCTTCAAACTCTTCTACCATGGTGTGAATGGGAGGAGTAAAGGGGTAGGGGTAATTCTGAAGGAAGAGTATGTCAAGAGCGTGCTGGAGGTGAAGAGAGTGTCAGACAGAGTGATGAGTATGAAGCTGGAAATTGAAGGTTTATTGCTGAATGTTATCAGCGCATATGCCCCGCAAGTTGGGTGTGAGATGGATGAAAAAGAAGAATTCTGGAATGAGTTGGACGACATGGTGGAGAGGGTACCCAAGGAGGAGAGAGTGGTGATTGGAGCCGACTTCAATGGACATGTTGGTGAAGGGAACAGAGGTGATGAGGAGGTGATGGGAAGGTATGGAGTCAAGAAGAGAAATGTGGAAGGACAGATGGTGGTGGATTTTGCGAAAAGGATGGAAATGGCTGTGGTGAATACATATTTCAAGAAGAGGGAGGAACACAGGGTGACGTACAAGAGTGGAGGAAAGTGCACACAGGTGGACTATATCTTATGTAGAAGGCGCCATCTAAAAGGGATTGGAGACTGCAAGGTGGTGACAGGGGAGAACGTAGCTAGGCAGCATCGGATGGTGGTCTGTAGGATGACTTTAGAGACCAAGAAGAGGAAGTGAGTGAAGACACAGCCGAAGATCAAATGGTGGAAGTTGAAGAAGGAAGACTGTTGTGTGGAGTTCAGGCAGGAGTTAAGACAGGCACTGGGTGGTAGTGAAGAGTTGCCAGATGGCTGGAAAACCACTGCAGAAATAGTGAGGGAGACAGCTAGGAAGGTACTTGGTGTGTCATCAGGACAGAGGAAGGAAGACAAGGAGACTTGGTGGTGGAATGAGGAAGTACAGCAAATTATACAGAGGAAAAGGTTGGCAAAGAAGAAGTGGGATAGTAAGAGAGATGAAGAAAGTAGACAGGAGTACAAGGCGATGCAGCGTAAAGCAAAGAGAGAGGTGGCAAAGGCAAAGGAAAAGGCGTATGGTGAGTTGTATGACAGATTAGACACTAAGGAAGGAGAAAAGGACTTGTACCGATTGGCTAGACAGAGGGACCAAGCTGCAAAGGATGTGCAGCAAGTTAGGGCGATCAAGGATAGAGATGGAAATGTGCTGACAAGCGAGGAGAGTGTGCTAAGAAGGTGGAAGGAATACTTTGAGGGGCTGATGAATGAAGAAAATGAGAGAGAGAGAAGGTTGGATGATGTAGGGATAGTGAATCAGGAAGTTCAGCGGATTAGCAAGGAGGAAGTGAGCGCAGCTATGAAGAGGATGAAGAGTGGAAAGGCAGTTGGTCCTGATGACATACCTGTGGAGGCATGGAGATGTTTAGGAGAGATGGCAGTGGAGTTTTTAACTAGATTGTTTAACACAATCCTGGAAAGTGAGAGGATGCCTGAGGAGTGGAGAAGAAGCATACTGGTACCGATTTTCAAGAACAAGGGCGATGTGCAGAACTGTAACAACTACAGAGGTATAAAGTTGATCAGCCACAGCATGAAGATTTGGGAAAGAGTAATAGAAGCTAGGTTAAGAGGAGAGGTGACGATCAGCGAGCAGCAGTATGGTTTCATGCCACGAAAGAGCACCACAGATGCGATGTTTGCTTTGAGAATGTTGATTGAGAAGTATAGAGAAGGCCAGAAAGAGTTGCATTGTGTCTTTGTAGATTTAGAGAAAGCTTATGACAGAGTGCCGAGAGAGGAGGTGTGGTATTGTATGAGGAAGTCAGGAGTTGCAGAGAAGTATGTAGGAGTGGTGCAGGATACGTATGAGGGAAGTGTGACAATGGTGAGGTGTGTGGTTGGAATGACAGATGGGTTCAAGGTGGAGGTGGGATTACATCAAGGATCGGCTCTTAGCCCTTTCTTGTTTGCAATGGTGATGGACAGGTTGACGGACAAGATCAGGCAGGAGTCTCCATGGACGATGATGTTCGCGGATGACATTGTGATCTGTAGCGAGAGTAGGGTGCAGGTTGAGGAGAGCCTGGAGAGGTGGAGGTATGCACTGGAGAGAAGAGGAATGAAAGTCAGTAGGAGCAAGACGGAATACCTATGCGTGAATGAGAGAGAGGACAGTGGAATGGTCAGGATGCAAGGAGTGGAGGTGACAAAGACATCTGAGTTTAAATACTTGGGGTCAACTGTCCAAAGTAACGGGGAGTGCAGTAGAGAGGTGAAAAAGAGAGTGCAGGCAGGTTGGAGTGGGTGGAGAAGAGTGTCAGGAGTGATTTGCGACAGAAGGGTATCAGCAAGAGTTAAAGGGAAAGTTTACAAGATGGTTGTGAGACCAGCTATGTTATATGGTTTGGAGACAGTGGCACTGACGAAAAGACAGGAGGCGGAGCTGGAGGTGGCAGAGTTGAAGATGCTAAGATTTTCACTGGGAGTAACGAAGAAGGACAGGATTAGGAACGATTATATTAGAGGGACCGCTCAGGTTGGATGGTTTGGAGACAAAGCAAGAGAGGCAAGATTGAGATGGCTTGGACATGTGTGGAGGAGAGATGCTGAGTATATTGGGAGAAGGATGCTGAATATGGAGCTGTCAGGGAAGAGGAGAAGAGGAAGGCCAAAGAGGAGGTTTATGGATGTAGTGAGGGAAGACATGCAGGTGGCTGGTGTGACAGAGGAAGACGCGGAAGACAGGAAGAAATGGAAAGGGATGATCCGCTGTGGCGACCCCTAACGGGAGCAGCCGAAAGTAGTAGTAGATTGATTAATTGATTGACTTAGACAATTACATTTTAAAAACATACACCTGCTCTGCCAGGGCTGTGAGTGACCACATGGAAAAGTCAGGATAACACAATAAAGCCCTAAGGCCTATTGCGGTCCCTTCGGGGATGAGGAGTGTGCAGGGGAGGGGTCAGGACGGCAGATCGGACATGGCAAGAATGACACAAAAACATTAATCAAAACAATGATACAATGCAATGCAATAAAATCATCACCTGTGCCTACACTGTCACTCAGCAGGTTATTTACTGCATTAACACAACTACCTCCGTGCTTCATTGGACGATGCCTGGCCCTTCTCGCTGCTCATATAATTAAACTAATTCAAACTCTGTAAATAAGTAACCTCTGTAAATCAGAAATAATTACTTCATTATGTCAACATTACATCACAGGCCCATCAACAGATTATATACAAGTACGGGTCTGTACAAAATAATTACAATAAATAAGCTACATCTACACAAAACCAAGAAATAAAGTGAATTTATTATCAGATATTGTATCCAACTGTAAATAACCTCTGAGCCAATTCTTAAGTGCCAGCTTGAAACCTTCCAAGCTGCTTATAATTTTAAGAATTCCTGGCAATCTATTCCACACATTTACTGCCATGTACAGAGAAGATTCCTTTCACAGGTCCTCTTGGAAAACCTGGAAAAAAAACTGGGAGGAACAAAATCAGTGGAACTGCCCCTTGGGGAATAGCTGTGAATATCCCTGACCTGAATGAAATAACTTTTTAGGTACTGGGGGACAGCACCATGCACAATTTTATATACCATGCACAACTTGATCTGAGAGACTCTCCTGTACTTTCAACCATCCAAGGCTCTCAAAGTGAGGAGAGTCAAGATGTCTGCTCATAGGGAGATTCAGATAACCCTAACTGCCCTTGTTGATGTTACAGATGTGATCATACAGGGGACGAGTCTGACAAAATTAAAATCTCTGGGCTTTCCAGGAGAAAGTGGGAAATAACTTGTCAGTCCTATCAACAATCCCAGGATTTGAAGTCCACGAAAATCCCAGGATTTAAAGAAGAGTTGGGCAACTCTGTTTTTCAACTGCAGAGAAATAGATGAAACTTTCCTCACAAATATTTCATTGAGTTGAGCTGATGAAGCTCTAAACAACAAACTCTGACACATAAAAAGCACGTTTTGGAAAATACCTCGTCTCGTCTCAAAACTGGCAAAACCTATAATCAGCTACACTACCTGTACCGACTCAGAGTAGGCCTACAACAATATGTCAGTTATACGGTGGCGTAGTGGTTAGCACAATCACCTCATGGCAAGAAGGTCCTGGGTTCAAGTCCCAGGGTAGTCCAACCAACCTTGGTGGGTCATCCCAGGTCGTCCTCTGTGTGGAGTTTGCGTGTTCTCCCCATGTCTGTGTGGGTTTCCTCCGGGGGCTCCAGTTTCCTCCCACAGTCCAAAGATATGTAAGTCAGGTGAATTGGCTGTACTAAATTGTCCCTATAGGAATGAGTGTGTGTGTGTGTGTGTGTGTGTGTGTGTGTGTGTGTGTGTGTGTGTGTGTGTGTGTGTGTGTGTGTGTGTGTGTGTGTGTGTGTGTGTGTGTGTGTGTGTGTGGGCCCTGTGATGGCCTGGTGGCCTGTCCAGGGTGTCTCTCCGCCTGCCGCCCAATGACTGCTGGAATAGGCTCCAGCATCCCCGTGACCCTGAGAGGGGTTAAGATAATGGATGGAAATCAAGTAGCTCTAATGAGTGGAAATAATGTGAAAAAGCAGCTATTCAGACACATTAAGGGGTTAAACAGTGTCAGATGTTAATATTTTGTAGGAAAATAAAAATGTTAGGTAATATATACATCGCCCTGTGATGGCCTGGCGGCCTGTCCAGGGTTTCTCCCTCCTGCTGCCCTATGACTGCTGGGATAGGCTCCAGCATCCCGTGACCCCGAGAGCAGGATAAGCGGTTTGGTTAATGGATGGCTGGATGGAAGGTAATATATATATATCTGTTGAATTTTGTTGTTATGAAGTTGTGAACCTATTCTTAGCAATTCATTCAACCACTTGTGGAGCAAGTGTCTTATGAAGGGTTTCGAGTTCCCTTCACTGTAGTAAGGGCTTGTCCTGTTTTAAGTTATTTGGAGTGGTCTTCCAGCCCATACTGTTGCACTAACTATATAACTGACTGTACCAAACTGACTACGTGTGCACCAGAGTGCGGCTCGGGCCGCAGAGTCATGTTCGAACTCCCCCGAGCCCGATGCAGTTAATGTAAACTGACTTTGTGTTACCCTGTCTGTCACTCAACCTTGGTGAGCGCTATCACATAGACCCCAGCACTGGACAGGAAGGAGCCTAAAAAACAAGACAGTATTTTCATCGTTTTTATTTATTTTTACACGATATTTTCACTAAAAATAACTTGAGGCCGACGTGACCGAACCCGACCGGAACCAGAACATCATTTCTAAAATTCTGTCCGAACCCAGCCCGGATATTCACCCTTGAGTGTGTACTGCACATCACAGAGAGCTCTTTAGTCAGGAGCCCCATCTTGTAAGGAAAGTTAGATTAATCAGTCAGGCTCAAACTGCACTTTTCAAAGAGCCCTTGAAAGCAGAAATCCGCGCTTCTCCCATCTGTCCGTCACTCCGTCTGATCACCACAAACAAGACACGCAGCAGCCATTGTGTGCTGTGACGTCAGCTCAGCAGTCAACCGTCAACACCCCTGTAAAAACGCCGTCCCCGGACCAAAGCTATCACAGGCAGGCTAATGTAAAACAAACTATATCAAATATACTGTATTATTGACTGTAGAACACATGTATTGTGCATCTAGCAGAAGCATCACACATCACGTTTAAATCCTTCTTCCTTGTTGAGTAAGAACGTGTTTACCGCTGCACCAGTACTATTTGTCCTACCCGGTCGGTATGAAATTTCAACAGCTGTATGTGGAGTCTCCAATCATGGTAAAGGTGCCAGCTAGTAATATACTATAACCTGACTCCACTATCCAGATGGCTAAAATAATTATTTATTAATGGAGAAAAGTCCCAGATTTCAGCATTAACATGGAAGTGTGATCATAATGATTGAAAGAAAAACAAATCCCTCGCATCAGGCTGGTCCGTGTAGATATCATGTACTAATGAATGAAGAGTTTTATTTTCACCTCACATATAAATTATCTTAGTTGGGAGCCAAATACTCTTTACCATGAGAGGCAGAGCTGGGGAGAAGCTTTTGCATGTAATGGGATTACAGCGAGATAATATTTCATAACAGATCGTAGCGAAGCCTGGTAAACTCAAATGCAGATAAGGTTTAAACTTGAGACACAGGCCATAACTGCTGCAATTTCGGTCTTGCGTTATTCATTGTTGTAGTTCTACACCTATAACACAAAGTAGGCTGTGTATATATATATATTAATCTTTTATTTTTAATGTGACCTGCTTTGATAATGATGGCCTTACTTTATCAAGATCATTTGACCAACTTGCTCATTCAAATTATCCAATCATGTCATCTGACATCGCCTGCACAGAGACCTCCTCTATCAATGCAAACAGCTTCATCCTGCAGGGGGCAGCAGCGACCAGGTTTGTTTCTGGACCGTTCCACTCTCCAGTTTCCCAGGGGGGAGACTGACGGATACAATGACGCAGCTATCTCTGCTTTTGGCTAGGAAACTGCTCTTATATTTAGCATCCCATTTAAAGTTAGAGCACAGCACACGGAGAATAAATTTAGATGCCAGTTTAAATAGATTTTTGCCGAGTCACACAACTATAAATCTGGCACAGCAAACGTATTTCCATACATACTGGACGGCTGTTTTGGGGGGGGGAGGGGGGCGTTGAGGCAGTGATGGGCCGCTGAACCTGAGAGAGTTTATTCTCTATGTATGGTTGAAGGTCTTCTTTCATTGAACTTTAGCATGCA
Organism: Lampris incognitus; assembly: GCF_029633865.1. Classification (NCBI taxonomy): domain Eukaryota; kingdom Metazoa; phylum Chordata; class Actinopteri; order Lampriformes; family Lampridae; genus Lampris; species Lampris incognitus. Next base: position 28,180,355 of record NC_079217.1, on the reverse strand, counting down.
TCCAATGTGTGCCTGAGTTTAGGCCAAGTCCTGTGAACATGACACTCCAACTACATGTGATACAAACTGAACAACTTATGAATGCAGAGTTTGCAGCTTTCCAGCAGCTTTTCACAAGCCAAGGCCAATAGTCATGCTTTTAATTGCTTACATTGATGATTGAAAACTCAAAACGCAAGATTTGAGATACACAGGGTTGAACTCACCTCCTCCACCTCACACTATGGACAACTAGAGATGATAAGGACTATTCTACCTGGGCACCTGGACTTTATAAAACCTATCCAAACTGATCATGTTTGCAATAAATAAATATATATATATATATATTATTTCCACTTGTAATTCATCAATTTGATTGTATTATTTAAAAGTTGGTGTGTGTAGGGGGTGGGGGGCAGCATCTTATCATGGTGATATTCTGTGCAAATAAATGACTAACGGTATAGTCCTGCATCTGATTTTGCTCATGACTCAATTGACAATTGACAGTATAAACATTGCAATGAACCATGTATGATGCGTCAGTGTGTACACAATGGAAATTCTGCAGGATGTGGGAGTGCAAAGCCAGGATGTAGTCAACAATAATCTAAACAAGTGCATACAGAACAACTAGCATTAATTCCTTGGTTACATACTATGATTTAACAATTAGGGTCAAAGTATGGTTTAGTGAATCTAAGTTATACATGCAATCCACAGACCTTATGTAATGACCCTCATTTTGCTACAAGCATAGGAAGACAAGACAGCACACTGTAATGTTGTCTTGCTTTTGTAATAGTGTCGGACAAAAATCAACCCATTTAGGGTAACCCACCCATTTACTATGAAACTTTGAATAACCAAAGCATTAACCATTCTGAAATGAAAAGGTACATTTTACTACCCTAAAATTATTTAAATTTTTCAAATTACTGCTAGGCTAAACAATATATTGATTTGTGTTAGAATTGCTGTTAAGAAACTAACTTATGGTGTGTGACTTGTACTTTATAAAGTAGTCAATTGGATTATATTTAGTCATCACAGCACAGAACATTTACCTTTTCAGTGAAATGGCAGAGATCAAGGTTCAGTATGTTGAATAACACCAGTCACTGACAGCTCACCCCTCAGTGATTTTAAACTTGGCCAACAGTTTAGGTCACATAGAAGCACATTTTTTAGACCTGACTATATTACTAAAATCTCTCTTGTCATCTATCAAGACTAATACTGTGATGGACTGCTGACCTTTCCTGAGTGTCTCCCTGCCTTCTGCCAATGCACCAATCTAACATAAGCTGGGCTTCAGCCCCCATAACCATGCATTTGTTTAAGTGATAATATACAGTGAATGAGCAAATGAATCAGCAATGATACTTTTTGAGGATGTATGGCATGCAAAACAAAAAAAAGAAAAAATTAAATAGAATAAAATAGATAAGAAGAAATAAATTAAATCATAGATAAGAAAACAGATATCTTACATACTTTTATTGATGAAATAATACTCTGTTGTGCATTTTTTATATTGTCATCGGGGATTTCACCAGATTTGTAGAAAAACTATGCTATAGATCATAGGTTTATCTTTAAAATCTAATCCTGCATGCAGTATTCCCTATCTGCAGCAGAGGGGAACCCTTAGGGACTTCTAGGACTTCAGGGAAGGCCCAACATATCAGCATTTTAAATGACATATTTAAAATCTTTCATTTAATATTACTTCTCTCTTCTAATTCTAATTTTAGCCCTCATTTCTATCAAGTTTGCTTCAGTAATGAAAGTGTTACTGTCCTGAAACCATGAAAATTGAGTTATCCAGTCAGATTTTATTGTTGTTGTCTCTTGGCAGAGAAAGGGTTAGCTGGCTGGCTCCCTCATTGGTTAGAACTGCTAGAAGTCCTGTGCTTGTGTGTTTATTTAGGAAGTGACAGGTGAATCAGCCAATCCTATTTTGCTGTTATAGTGGGTGGGACAAAAAAAATATCGCCCTCGGACTTCTAGAAGTCCAGACCTATCCAGACGCGGGCTCACTCATATAAAAGAATGATGTGCGGTTGCTGAGGAGTCATTACTTGTGATTGATCGACTCTTTCACATTGGCGATCCAAATCTACTGGTTCACTTAAACCAGTCGAACCGCACATCACTAACGTTAGTCTGTGTATCAGACGAGTGCAACAAAGTTTATGAAGCATGGCTACAGGCGGGAGACAAGAGTGGCGTTGTAGCTAGCTTGTTAGCATTACCCTTCTCAAGACGTGCTTTCGGGGAAAAGCAACAAGTGATTGGAAATGGAAGGCCAACTCCCACTCTTGTCTCGCCTATGCTTCATCACCTCACCTGTCTGGTGTTGACCATCCCGGTATCCACCTCTTCAGTTGAGCGGTCTTTCTCAGCCCCGAAACGCAACAAGACGCACACCAGAAACACAACGGGACAGGATCGACTGGGAGCTTTGGCACTGCTGTCCTTAGAAAAAGGCCTTCTGATGGAACTTAAATCCAAGGACAAACTGCATGATGCTGCCATTGCCCACTTCACAAAGAAGGACTGACAGATGGACTTTATATTCAAGTAGCCTAATAAGGCAAGCTGCCTAATTTTATTTTACTCCAAATCAAAGCCGGCGTATTCATTTTTACATATTGTGATGGTGCTTCATAGCTAGTTAATACCACACTTTGTCCATGTAACGTTAGGCCTACTATACTCAATATTATGGCGTAAAAGTTTCGTAACCTTGTGTCCTTCAAACCTTCGTAAAGGTTTGAAGGACACAATCTGCTGCTGTATCCATGCAACAAAAAAAAGATGGACACAATTTTAAAAGGGCTTTAGTAATTGCATTACCCCTGTTTAAAATGGAAGCTATTCCACAAAAGCTAAACATTTAGTAAAACATTCGAAAAGTTCATCTTATTCAGCTGTCCTCACCCCTATTTTTCTCTCTAATAACATACTGAGTATTTCCAACTTAAACTTCAAATATTTGCAGCTAGCCTTCAGCAAATTCCTCCACCATCATGTTACATGGGTATATTGGGTGGGGCTGTTCTCTCAGTTAAAATAATTTAAAAAAAATCCTTGCAATACTGCTTTGTATGCCTGTTTCATGATGTGCTGTACTAAGACTCTTTCTTTCCGTGTGTATGTGCATGAGTGTGTGCATGCATGTGTGTAATTGTGAAAAAGAGGGGCAGAGACAAATATTCATATTATTTGTTACTGTATACACCTGTACATGAGCATCTGTCTTTGCTCATGTTGCAGGTGTGTGCATGTCTATTTCTTTGTATGAGTTGTGGTTTAAGCACTTGTAGGTAACTACCTCTCCTTCGGGCTAAATTGGAGTGTGCTAACGCCGTAAGATCTAATGCAAAATGACAGTTAGCTTAGTCTGCCCAGCTGTCTCTCTGCACACAGCCCACAGGCTTGGCATTTAAGCCAAACCACCTGCAAACAGAATCAATTTTCTTTCAGTCAAATATCTGGGGAAAAAAATACCACAGCATTCACAATTTATTGCATTTTTAAATCAACCATAAAATGCAATTGTTAATACCATGGTATTAGTAATTAACCATCCCAACTCAAACAAAACTAAACTAAACTTTTACTACTATGCTGCTGAAACCAGAATAATTCCGGTTCAGGTCAACCTCACTTTGACTGTAATAAAAGCAATTAAAGTAAATTCTGAATACAGTTGTGAAACCTTATCAACTCAAGATTAAAAAAAAACCAAAAAAAACAAGTTTATTCAGAAGAGGGTGGAGAGAAGGAAGGGAAAAGGGGTTGCAAGAGATGAACAGGAAGAACTTAATTTTTCCAGGCAGCTGTCAGTCCACAGTTTATTAGACTGGGTTTGGCAATTTGTGTCAAACCCTTCTTCCTTCTTCTCTCTCTCGCTCTTTCCATTCACTTTTTTGATCTCATTTTCCCTTTATAGTTACAGATGTCTTTCGCTCTCTCTCTCTCTCTCTCTCTCTCTCTCTCTCTCTCTCTCTCTCTCTCTCTCTCTCTCTATCTCTCTTTGTCTGTCTGTCTGTCTCTCTCTCTCTCTCTCTCTCTCTCTCTCTCTCTCTCTCTCTCTCTCTCTCTCTCTCTCTCTCTCTCTCTCTCTCTCTCTCTCTCTCTCTCTCTCTCTCTCTCTCTCACTGAGGTGGAAAGTACAAAATACAACTGCTCTCATTACAGTACTTGAGTACATTTTTCGCTGTAATGGCACTTTTCTGAGTATAATAAAGACCATATTGGTTTAACTTTGGGTTGATTTAATGATGAAGTGTTATTCTACTTAGCTATTTTAATTACTTATTGTTACAGAGTAAAACCAATGATAAATGAATCATTTGTTTGAATAAGTCTTACGTGTTAACAATACTGTATGTTTTTTTTTAATATCGACATTGCCAAAATAAAGTTGGTTTGTTCCCACAGTGTGTAGGTTATTTCCAGTAATAAAGGCTATGTCAACTAGAGAATATTTCCATAGGTTTAGAGCTACAGCTATATGTGTTTATAGACATGAAAAGAACAAATGTAACACATTAATTACTCAAGTAGTTTTTCAGTAAGAAAAACTACTTGAGTAATTAAGCTCGAGCAATTTTGTAATCAATACTTTTACTTGCACCCAAGTAAATTATCACTAATACTGCAGTACTTTTACTAAAGTAGACATTTTCAGCACTCTTTCCACCCCTGGTCCCTCTCACCCTCTTTGGTTCCCCTCCCCAAAATTCACATGCCACTAAACTTCCCCTTATGCTGACTTACTACCTCCTCCCCGGTTGTGCAACCCATGGGCCATGTAGCGTGCTGTGTGACAGAGTGCAGCAGCAAGAAGGGCCAAGCAGCAGGTGGGCTTCAAGGGGGCAATAGGCCACTGCTTTCTCCCCTCATCTGGAGCACACCAGTCCTGTTTGTCCTAACAGTGCCCCTTACTCTCAGCAGTACTCATTTCCCTCTGTCTCTGTCTCTGTCTCTGTCTCTGTCTCTGTCTCTGTCTCTCTCTCTCTCTCTCTCTCTCTCTCTCTCTCTCTCTCTCTCTCTCTCTCTCTCTCTCTCTCTCTCTCTCTCTCTCACACACACACACACACACACACACACACACACACACACACACACACACACACACACACACGCACACACAGGGAGTGAACGAGTCATGTCGTGGCTTCCTAGATGTCACATGTCTTAGTGCAGAGCAGCGAGGGCTGGGCCTTGTCCTGGCCAGCTTGTTTGTTCTCGCACTATGTTTTACAGTACAGGCTTACATAAGAGACCAGAACGTGACCAACTGCTTTCAAAATGGTTTCCAAAGTGCATTCTCCTCCAGAATACATTCAGACGTGCACACTGCGCACACACAGACACGCACACACACACACACACTGCACACACAGCTTTGCAGACCAAGGCTGTTATATCAGTGTGTGATAGTGAGGGGTCACAGGAGGATGTTTCCTTGGCCTTTGATGGTTGTCTGGGCTCTGACGAAAGTCCCAGATGGGGTGTGAGAGGAGGAGTGTGTGTGTGTGTGTGTGTGTGTGTGTGTGTGTGTGTGTGTGTGTGTGTGTGTGTGTGTGTGTGTGTGTGTGTGTGTGTGCGTGTGTGCGTGCGTGTGTGCGTGTGTGTGTGCGTGTGTGTGTGCGTGTGTGGAAAGAAGGATAGCGAGAACAAGAAGAGGGGGCAAAATGAGAATAAGAGAGAGACGTATCATGAAAAGACAGAGCAGGAAGAGACAGGACCCACAAGAAAGAAAGGAAGGGTGGGAGAGAGAGAGAGAGAGAGAGAGAGAGAGAGAGAGAGAGAGAGAGAGAGAGAGAGAGAGAGAGAGAGAGAGAGAGAGAGAGAGAGAGAGAGAGAGAGAGAGAGAGAAGAAGAAGAGTACAAAGAAAGGGGTGGTATGGAGGTAGGGAAGAGGACGAAAATAAGAGGCCTTGACCCCATAGAGACAGGCTGACAGACAGATCTCTGTTTCCCCTTTTTACTGCTGGCTGTTATATATTTTTTCTTATCTTCCCCAACAGATAAAGTAATAGGTTATAGCAGGGTAGACACTTGGCTTGGTGAATGGATGGATGGATGCCACAAGGGAGAGGACTGTGTGGCAGAGTGAATGTGTGTTTGTGCAAGCACGTGCGTAGCAAAACTCCCTGGAAAAATACCAGCCTTCCCTTTCACTTCCTTCAGAGATGTTATGTCTCATCGCAGTCCAACTGGCTGTTCCCCCTCCCTCCACTCGCCTCACTTCAACACCACACCCCCCTTCTTCCTTGGTGGCACTCTGCCATGTTCCTTCACTACCCCCAGCCCCTCATTCCTCTCATGCCTATTCTCCCTGTTGAACCCCTTCTTTCATTTTGAGCAACTGCCATTACAATACATGAGTTATTAATGTGCATTTGCTTGTAATGTTAAAGGATAATTTCAGGGTTTTGATAAAAGGCATAATAATAATAATAATAATGAATTATTATTATTATTATTATTATTATTATTATTATCCATTCATTTATTATCCAAACCTCTTATCCTTAATCAGGGTTGCGGAGATGCTGGACCCTATCCCAGCAGTTATTGGGCGGTAGGCGGGGAGACACCCTGGACAGGCTGCCAGGCCATCACAGGGCTGTCACACTTTCACACCTAGGGACAATTTAGTATGGCCGATTCACCTGACCAACATCTCTTTGGACTGTGGGAGGAAACCGGAGCACCCGGAGGAAACCCACGCAGACACGGGGAGAACATGCAAACTCCACACAGATGACGACCCGGGATGACCCCAAAAGTTGGACTACCCGAGGGCTTGAACCCAGGACCTGCTTGCTGTGAGGCGACTGCACTAACCACTGCGCCGTTGTGCCACCTAAAAATTATTATCCACTCTGTTTAAAAAAACGGTTGCAACCATAAAGCATTTCAAAATGTTTATTTTGAACACTCAGTACTAATACAAACTCCCACATAAAAATCAATAAAAGTGGTTAGGAGTTAGCATGTTTGTGAAGCAAAGGATTTTTTTGAACATATCTGTCACCTTTTAACAAAACAGAACTCAGAACATGAAAATGTACACAACCCACTGGTGCACAATGCTGCGTCCCGACACCATGCATTAGGGCTTAACCTGACATGTCAAGTAAAGTTTAAAACGTGCTCTGGGAAAAATACATTGTTCACTCTTTCTAACCTTATCATGGATTGCTTGGAGCATAAGGGGGGGAGGTCCAAGAAAATTCCAACTTTAAATATACCTTAAATATACTTCATCATACTTTCTGCTGGGTTCACATTTTCGTGTATTTCTCTGCTTTTTTTTTTTATATACACGCCTCCCCTTGAACTCTTTGGCGTCCCCCAGGGGAAACGGGCCTTGCACTTTGAAAACTACTGACACAGCCTATTTGGAAGTGAAAACAAAAGTGAAAGTTAAACAGTATTACATGAAATGTCCAATAATATCAATGGTTAATCGCATTGCCGAACTACTTCCTGGTTCAACTTGCTGGCCAACCTATACTTACCGGTTGTAGTAATACTCATTGACTAATTACCCAGTCAGTGCTATTGAGAAGCCGTAATCGGAAATTATGTACAGTCTAACTGAGGTGCTAGGGTTTTTGTTGTTGTTGAAAGGACAGGTTGATGGCTCTTGTTGAATTGCCCTGTAAGACACCGTCATAAAGCTGAGTCCAGCGAGGGTCCCGTGTCCAAAATGAATCCAGTGAGAAAATAAATGCACAATGGCAATGTAACAGAGGTCTAGGGCCTCTACAGATGTGCTAAATAGAGCTGGCGAACACTATGTGCCAATGACGCACAGATAACCGGATCACTTTCCATTTATTAGCAGTCTGGATACTGTCCAAAGCAAGAAACAACCGTAAGAATCCCAATTTTAACTAGAAACCCCGATCTGAGCTATGATAACTGCAGAGTAAAACATCCGGTAGTATTAATAAGTAGGCAGGTTGTGTTACTTATTGATCAAGTAGAAAGAATGCCAACTGAAAGTAAGTTTTGAGTCACCTCAAGTCCTAGGTGTTGTATCGAACGATTTACCCGTCAAGATCTGTTTCCCCTTAGCCAGAGTTCGATACACCAGGACCCTTGATTAACTTTAACCTAACCTCAAACTAACCCTAAGCTTAGCCTAAAGCTGACCTTATCAAAATCATAACTGATCGTGTGCTGCCTTTAAAGTTAAGTAAGTAAATTAAATAAATTAGGTAGATAAGTTAGTTAAATAACCAGTTGGTTTGGAAGACACTATGGGCGGACTATTTTGACACCTATGGCGCAGGGGCTTGTGGGAATGTGTTGCTACTCGTATCTTCCACTAGCTTAGCCTTTCTTCAGTCAAGCACAGACAGGCAAGACGGACGTTGTTGCTGAATGTACTTCGATACACTTCTGCCTTGGAGACTATTTGTCTGTAAGTAAGGTATAAATAATTATCAAACACATTTTCTTAAGGAATATCATGTTAGAAACTTTTTATAATTTTGGTAAGCATGCACTCTGCTAGTTAGCAGTTACAGCAGTAGTTAGCTCTGTTCACTAATGATTTTTTGATTTGTAGCTGTGGTAGTTCAGCTGTGTTTCTATACAGTACATTGCTGCTTTATATATATTGGTAGGAATTGTGCATTTATGTGGTCATGTGTATACTGTTGATGTTTGTATACCTATTTATTTTCTTATTTCTGTAATGTTTCAGTTTTACAAAAAAAAAAAACGAAACGAAAGCAAAAGACCAAAAGAGGAAACAAGACTTAAGTAAAATACAAGAAAAGCCAAGCCTTGTGTGTTTATTGGAGTACTTTTGGATGTTAACTGGCTGTCCAGCTTTGCACAAGAGTACGCGCTGCGAGAGCAGTACAGTAAAAAGACAAGAGCATGGCGGGCTCCTGTGGTACCTGCCAACATTCAGCATGTACCACCCGCAAAAGCCAGACCAGATACGGGTTGTGTTTGATTCAAGCGCTGAATGTGATGGAACATCTCTCAATGATGTGCTCCTCAGTGGACCAGACTTGAACAATGCCTTGTTGGGCGTTCTTATGCAGTTCCGAAAAGAACCCATAGCCCTTACAACAGATGTAAAGCAAATGTTTTAGTGCTATGTCATCCAAGAATACCACAGAGATTATCTCTAGTATATCTGGTATGAGGATAATGACATCAGCAAGGACGTGGTCGAGTACAAAATGAAGGTCCATGTATTTGGAAACAGCCCTTCACCTGCTGTAGCTATCTACTGCACGAGACGAGCAGCTCAAAAAGGCGAGCAAGAACATGGTTCTGATGCAAGACAGTTTGTTGAGAAGCAGTTTTACGTTGATGATGGTCTCACCTCAGTCGCCACACCTGAAGAGGCAATAGAGCTCCTCACACGAACCAGGGAGATGTCAGAAGAATCCACCCTACTACTGCACAAAGTGGCATCAAACAGTAGCCGAGTAATGGAAGCCTTCCTTGCAGAGGACCGTGCCAAGGATCTTAAGGATCTGGACCATGGAGTGGATCCTCTCCCCCTTCAGAGGAGCTTGGGGCTCTCGTGGAACTTAGAAACAGACAGCTTTACTTACCTGGAGTCCCACAAAGAGAAGACATTCACATGAAGATGTGTGCTGTCGACGGTCAACAGTTTGTACAACCCTTGGGCTTTGTAGCACCCATAACAATGCAAGGGAAAGCACTAGTCTGATAACTGTCATCTGAAGAGAGAGAGTGGGATGCATCTCTCCACCCAAAAAGGAAGCAGAGTGGAACTCTTGGAAGGACTCTTTAAAGGCTCTTGAAGACCTGCACATACAGAGGTGCTACTTTCCAGTCTCATTGTCTTCAACACAGAGAAAAGAACTGTGCATCTTTTGAGATGCTTCCACAGTAGCTATAGGAGCTGTGGCCTACTTGAGAGCTGCCGACACTGAGAGACAATATCATGTTGGATTTGTAATGGGGAAGTCGAAATTGGCCCCTCACCCTGCCCACACCATTCCACATCTGGAGCTCTGTGCAGCTGTGTTGGCTGTTGATCTGTACGAGCTGATCAGAGATGAGGTTGACATTGAGGTGGACGCTGTGAATTTCTTCACTGATAATAAGACCGTGCTTGGTTACGTACACAACTCCACAAGAAGGTTTTATGTGTACATTTCCGACCGAGTAACTCGGATTAGAAGATCCACACACCCTGACCAGTGACACTATGTGCCAACAGACTTGAATCCTGCAGACCATGCAACCAGGTCTACACTAGCATGCCAGCTCCAACACAGCAACTGGTTCTCAGGTCCAGCCTTCCTGTATCATGACAAAGCAGCAGAGACACCTGAATCCAATCTCTTCACCCTCATTGAGCCTGAGGCTGATGACAAGATTCGTTCTGAGGTTACTACTCTGGCACCAAGGCATCAGAGTCCCAGTTGGGCTCACAACACTTTGAGCGATGTTCAAGCTGGAGAACACTCTATCGAACCATAGCCAGACTTATTCATGTTGCAGCATCCTTCAAAGGAAAGACAGACAATAAAGAAAGGAAGGGATGGAATTGTTTCAAAGAAACGTCCAGCATAAGTGAGCTGTCATAAGCCAAAGCTGTGATCATTTGGTCTGTCCAGCACAATGCCTTTAAGGAGGAATTTAAATGTCTTGAGGACAGACAGACATGCCCCAAGCAGAACACACTCAAAAGCTCAATCCAGTCATAGATAAAGATGGTCTGCTTCATGTCGGAAGTTGTCTTTCTTCTGCTGACCTGTCGGAGGAAGAAAAGCACCCACTGATCATGTCACATAACCATCACATTGCCACATTACTTGTGAGACACTTTCATGAACAAGTAGTTCACCAAGGGCATCACATTATGGAAGGAGCTATCTGAGCAGCTGGATACTGGATAATTGGGAGTAAGCGTCTAGTGTCTTCTGTCATCCATAAGTGTGTTACCTGCCACAGAATGCGGGGGAGGTTGGAGGATCAGAAGATGGCAGATTTGCCTGCTGACACTCTCACTCCTGAACCTTCATTCACCACTGTTGGCCTTGATGTCTTTGGACCATGATCTATCATGACACATCGCACAAGAGGAGGAGGTGTGGAGAGCAAACACTGGGCTCTGCTTTTTACGTGCATGTCTACCAGAGCAGTGCATATTGAACTGATTGAAACCATGTCAACAGACAGCTTTATCAATGCTCTAAGAAGGTTTTTCTCAATTCGCAATCCAGCAAAACTTTTGCAGTCTGACAGAGGAACCAACTTTGTGGGAGCTTGTAAGCAGTTGGATATAAACACAGATGACACAACAGTCGGGAAGTACCTCAAGGAAAAAGGATGCTCCTGGGTGTTTAATCCCCCTCATGCTTCCCACATGGATGGCTCCTAGGAGAGGGGCATCGGAGTTGCCAGGCGCATTCTGGACGCAATGCCGCTCCAGACAGGGCCAACTCGTCTCACACATGAAGTCCTGAGCACTTTCATGGCGGAGGTAATGGTGATCTTGAATGCAAGACCCCTTGTGTCCATATCCACTGACCCAGATATGCCTGCAGTACTCACCCCAGCGATGCTTCTTACTCAGAAGATGAGTGCTGTTTTAGCCCCCTCTGGAAAGTTTGGCACAGATCAGTTGTACGGAAAGCAGTGGAAGCAAGTCCAGTGTCTTGCTGACACGTTTTGGAAGAGATGGAAAGGAGAGTATCTGTTGACGCTACAGAGCCGCAAGAAGTGGACAAAAGACAAGCTGAATGTCAAAGGAGATGTTGTCTTACTGAAAGACAGCCAGGCTCACAGAAATGAATGGCCAGTAGGACTGGTCGTTTAGGCTTTGCCAAGCAGTGACAAGAGGGTCCGCAAGGTAGAGGTGCGGGTTGTGAAGGACGGGACAGCCAAGGTGTTTCTAAGGCAGTGTCAGAGATTGTAGTCCTTCTTTCAGAGACTTAGTGAAAAGACTCTAAGAATGTAGTTGCCAGTCAATATTCCCCTTCAATTTTTGTTGTATCTGTAGTCACATAATGTTATTATATCAAGTGGGGAGTGTGCTGCCTTTAAAGTTAAGTAAGTAATTTAAATAAATTAGGTAAATAAGTTAGTTAACTAACTGGTCGGTTTGGTGGACACTATGGATGGACTATTTTGACACCTATGGTGCAGGGGCTTGTGGGAATGTGTTACTACTCTCGTATCTTCCACTAGCTTAGCCTTTCTTCAGTCAAGCACAAACAGGCAAGACAGACATTGTTGCTGAATGTATATTGATACACTTCTGCCTTGGAGACTATTTGTCTGTGAGTAACGTATGTAAATAATTATCGAACACATTTTCTTAAGGAATGACATGTTAGAAACTTTTTATCATTTTGGTAAGCATGCACTCTGCTAGTTAGCATGTGTTCTGCTAGTTAGCAGTTACAGCAGTAGTTAGCTCTGTTCACTAATGATTTTTTGATTTGTAGCTGTGGTAGTTCAGCTGTGTATCTATACAGTACATTGCTGCTTTATATTTTGGTAGGAATTGTGTATTTATGTGTTTATTGGGGGACTTTTGGATGTTAACTGGCTGTCTAGCTTTGCACAAGAGTACGCGCTGCGAGGGCAGTACAGATAGTTAAACTTGTTTCCATGTGAATGCTTTTGTCTGGCAAGGGGGAAACAGAGCTCAACAGGGAAACAGAGTTCAATACAACACAGCAGCTCTCTCCATCGAGTGAATGAATGCCCGTCCGAGGCTTTACCTCAGTTTCTATCACTCTCTCTCTTCACCTTCTTTGCCTCCTCCGTCTATGGGGTTCTCTTGCTAGGTAGAGTTTCCACTGTCACTTTGGTTGTTCCACCATTTCCTATTTCCGCTACTGGGGATAGCGACAGATCGCTACCCTCTTCCTATTTTGGTTATGCAATGGTTGACACACTTCTTTTGTGCCATAAATTTAGCCTTCATTTTACCGCAAGATCGTATCCGGTGGCAGACAGAATTGCATAGTGAAAACGAGGCTTATACAGAACCAATCTAAATGCCAATGGTGTCATTATTCTATAGCTCCAGTGGCATGGTGGCCCAGTGGTTAATAATGTTGCCTCAAAGCGAGAAGATCCTGGGTTCGAACCCCAGGCTGTCCCAGGACATTTCTGTGTGGAGTTTGCATGTTCTCCCCATGTCTGTGTGGATTTCCTCCGGGTGCTCCGGTTTCCTCCCACCATCAAAAAAACATGCATGTTAGGGTTAATACTCCTGCCTGTGCCCCTGACCAAGACAATGGAAAGAACTGGAGTTGGTCCCTGGGCGCAGCGGCTGCCTACTGCTCTTATATTAGGATGGGTTAAATGCAGGGAACAAATTCATTGAAAGAATACAATTCGTTGTAAGAATACAATGTCAAATAAAGTGGCTTTCGTGTCATTCTATTACACTATGCAATCAACATTTACTTCATAATGATAAGTTAAAGCAAAAAAGTTGTCTACTGCTGTTTTAATCCCCAATTCACAGCTGCTATAACAATGGAGAGAAATGTAATAACACAGATGAGTATAGATTTGAAAAGGAATTAACTGTGAATTAATAGCTCCTAAAGGGGCACAAAGGAAGCGATTCTCAAATTCATGTGAATGCTTGGGCTGGCTTTTGCAGGAAAAAGCATATCTTTTATGTCAACTCTCTTCCCACCATGAGAAGCAGATCAGGGATGCATGTTCACACACACATACCCTTTTTTGGATTTCCAAAGACGAAAAAAAAAGACTGATATTTGAGAGGCAGGTATATAGGAGACATGAAATACAGATAGAAGATTGTGTCATCTGATTGCTACCTCATGTTCCAGCAAGTGAATGATTGGTTATTTATAGAAGCAGGAGGGAAGCTTCTGATGAGTCACTGTTACTCCTAGAGAATGAACTGACGCAAGCTCAGTGCACACATCTCCTAATTACATACATACCTAAGCAGAGAACTGAAGCATAAAAATTGATTATGAATTCAGTTAAATTCATGAGTTATCTATAAAATCCATCCTTTGTCATGTCTGGCTGCTCAAAACACTCCAACTCGAAATTTTCCCCAAGATGAGTCATGATCAGTTTGAGACAGGTCTAGTCAGACTCATGGCTCAGAATGAAGTCAGCTGTAAGTGACGTTTTCATAGACGCAAAAGACATGTATGTTAAGTCTCCGAGTATGTAGTAGGTTAACTGCTGTGGGTTAACTTATCCCCACAAAAGTTCACAAGGGATTTTAGCAGCATTTGGTGCGGAGGAAGTAATAGTGAAAAAACTAAAACAGGACACATGCTGAGCCTTAATCAGCTTACTATAATGTGAAGTCAGACAGGTCAGTGTGGCAGGGAACATGGAAAGGTGTCATCTCATTGGAGCTCAGTCACGCCCACCATTCAATTCTTTACACCTACGTTTCATGACATACACGTGAACAGGTACTATGTTACACAGTAGTTAAAAATGTTGATCCCATGCTTTTCTGTACCTTGTAAGGAGCAGCATATCTGTGTATTTGTGTGTGCTGTCCAAACACAAACGTATAATCTCCCATTCTTCTTGAAGGCGTAGCATGGTCATGTTGTGTATGGAAACAGTACTTAATGGCACAAATCCCCAAGGTCGTTTACGTACTGAATGAATTCTTTATTACTGTTTTGGTTTGCCCCCGAATTTGAAAACAAAGGTTATGAGACTTGTAATCTGATTTAATGTGTCTATCATTGTAATGTAATGTAGCATTGTAATTGTAATTTGGCCTCGTACATGGTGACATCAACAAAAACCTGGAAACACTAGATGACGACAGCAACAGAGTTCTGCTTTAATTGATCCAAATTCACGGTGATCAAAAAATTAGAGGCAGAACATAAATACATTGGAAAGGCACCAACCCACAAGATAACATTATCTCTACCAGGATATGAAAAGGACTCAACACATGTCATATGGCCACATAAAAAAATTGCTAAGCAAAAGCTTTTCTTCCTGGCTGTATGTATTTCTGTCGGTGTGCATGGCTGGGCATGTCATGGGAGGGCCTAGCCTGCCCCACGCATATTTGGACTGCCTACATGACTGCTTGCCTGAGGAGAGTGGGAAGGGAAGGGGAGGGACAGGGCAACAGAGAAGGTGGAGGGATGGAAGAAATGGATGAAGGGAGAGAGGAAGGGAGAAGCAAAATGTAGGTCACCCACAGTCAGGGCCCCCGTCACATGTTCCAGTCAGCTGGAATCCCGCCTCCAGTCCAAACCGGCACATTATGTAAGAGGTTATTGATCTATGAGAGTCCATGTTGGAAAACCAAGTGCCAACGGGACTTGGGCAGAGGCGGCTCACTGATTTGATGGCCACATCACTGTCACATTGCGTCACAACTGCGCAGGGTCCAACACAGAAAGCACCCATATCATTATGTAGATGAGGAGAGAGAGAAAGCGAGAGACATGACTTACTTGTTTTGCTGTGTAACCGCTCATATAAGACCATTTGACTGGCGACTTGCTGATAAAGCACATGGGAGGTTTTGAGTTAAAATGCAACAAGAGCTGGGGTTGATATCCATATTTGAACTAGCAGCAAACTTCCTGGTGTGAAAAAGCAAGCCCTGGCACTTTGACATTGAGGAAGGCTGAGTGGCTGAGAGTAACCTGTCAAGTTCAATAGGCCGCTACTTGTCACTTACACGTCTTCTCTCAAAGTCTTCCTATCAGAGTGATGTCAACACTTTTAGCAGTCTGACTGTTCTGCCAGCATGTCTCCATCAATTAGCCTCAACTGCCTTCTTTGCTTTTTTTTTTCATTTTAAATCAAGAGAAAGGGATAGTTCAGCCACTATCATCATTAGTCGCCCCAAGCCGAGACAAACAAGGGTGTTTAGAGAGAATAGAGGCTGGATCAGACTGTCTGAGGATAGTGTGTTCCTTTTTCGCTAACAAGGCTAATCATATCTGTAAGTAGTCCTTGGCCCTGCATGTGGCAACCAAGATAAACCCTGTGGAAACGCTGGTCTCTGGGAACTTAGACACAGCTACACATAACTGTGGCCTCCTCATTTCCACATGCAAAGGGATCAGAGTCCCCTGCACAGGGGGGAGGGAGTCAGGAGCTGAGTGGAGTAAATGTAAGTGATATTACACCAATGACCTCTGTGACATACGGTATGAAGGTTATCTATCTGTGCTGAGCAATGAAACTGTTATTTAAAAGACGCATGGAGAGTCTATTCTCTCCTCATTTTACATCTGTTTTATTCATTATGAGACTGTGGTCACGTTTCCTTATAACTTTTACATAAATTTTGAGCGAATTAATAAATGTCGAAAAAACAACGTATTCATGCAAATTAAGGTGCGTTTCCATCAGATTTGTTAAAGTAAATAAAATCCTAAGCATGGCCTTACATTTCCTACACTGTATGTCCATACTTTGACGGCCCCGATAAAGATGAACCAATTAATGTGAAAAAAAGAGTTGATCGTGTAATTAGTTTCTGTTCACTATTTTTTTATTTAGCAAATTGTTTCCATTATAGTTAATTTATTTATTCTTAACAAATAAAAAGTTTATCTGACTCATGCAAGTGTAATGAAAATTATGTGAATTTGGGGGATTTTATTTGACATTCGCCATTTCCATCAAGCTTTTTTTTTTTTTTGGAACAACAAAATCTGCATGAACAGTGATGGGACAAGTGCAAAATAGGGGACTCTAGGCTTTTAGTATTATCTCGGTGCTAGTCTAGGACTAGCATCGTGATAATACATTGGGATACAGGATTCTAATGTGATGATCCTATTTAAAGCCCCTCACTGAAATGTCAGAGGATCACACAATACATGAACTCACCAAAGTTTGATATCTTCTTCTGCTTTTGGCTGCTCCCGTTAGAGACCGCCACAGCGCATCATCCATTTCCATCTCTTCCTGTCCTCTGCATCTTCCTCTGTCACGCCAGCCACTTGCATGTCCTCCCTCACCACATCCATAAACCTCCTTTTTGGCCTTCCTCTTGTCCTCTTGTCTGGCAGCTCCATCTTCAGCATTTTTCTCCCAATATACCGAACATCGCTCATCTGCACATGTCCAAACCATCTGAATCTCGCTTCTCTTGCTTTGTCTCCAAACCGTCCAACCTGAGCTGCCCCTCTGATATACACATTCCTAATCCTGTCCATCTTCATCACTCCCAATTTAAAAAAAATGTATATATGATAATAATAATAATAATAAAAACTTTGTATTTAAAGGTGCCTTTTCATGACGCTCAAGGTCACATTACATCAAATACAATAAAACAAAGCAGTAGAAAACACTAGTGCAATCAACAATAAAACGCACAATAAGCAATAGAGCATACATCAGCAGGCGTTAAAAAAAAGCTAGGTGGCATGGTGGTCTATTTCATTGCTTATCAACACGGAGATGGCTGGTTCGAATCCCCGTGTTATCTCTGGCTTGGTCGGGCATTCCTACAGACACATTTGGCCGTGTCTGCGGGTGGGAAGCCGGATGTGGGTATGTGTCCTGGTCGCTGCACTAGCGCCTCCTCTGGTTGGTCTGGGCGCCTGTTTTGGGAGGGGAAATAGCGTGATCATCCCACGCGTTACATCCCCCTGGCGAAAGTCCTCACTGTCAGGTGAAAAGAAGCGGCTGGCGACTCCACATGTATCGGAGGAGGCATGTGGTAGTCTGAAGCCCTCTCCAGATCGGCAGAGGGGGCGGAACAGAGATCGGGACGGCTCGGAAGAGTGGGGTAATTGGCCGGATACAATTCGGGAGAAAAGGGGGGGGGTTGATCGGGGTCCGAAAAAAAATATATAAATTTGATGCCGTTTAAGTGAGTATGCTAGTTTGGTTTTAAGAGCAGTTTTGAATTCTTTAATGGAGTCCAGTTATGTGGGTGTGACGGGGAATGGAGTTCCAGAATTTGAGTGCACCATAGAAGAAAGCTGTGGCACCCATTGTGCTGAGGTTGATTGCTGGTAGTGCCAACAGACCTGCTGGTGAAGACCACAAGCAGCAAGATGGCGTGCAAGTCTGAAGGAGGTCTGAGAGATAAGCAGTGCGTAGATTATGAAGTTCTTTGAATGTTAATAATACAATTTTAAAATGAATCCACTGTGACACAGGAAGCCAGTGTAATTGAATCAGCCGGGCAGAGACATGGTCAGTGGACTTTGAATGTGTAATAATCCGTGCTGCAGAATACTGGATGAGTTGAAGCAGATGATTAAGTTTGTTGGGGATACCTGCCAGGATCGTATTGCAGTAATCAATGCATGACGTGACCAAAGCATTGACTAAGACTTCTGTGGAGTGTTGTGTTAAAGAATGGCGTAATCTGGGGATATTTTGCAGATGGAAAAAGGCAATCCGGGAGACATTGTATATATGACTGGAAAAAGAAAGGGTACTATCTAGAATAACACCAAGGCTCTTAGCCTGAGGAGAGACAGGTATGGTGGCTCCAGCAATGGGAAGTGAGCAAATATTAGTTTTTGAGAGTGTAGACTTAGTGCCAATGAGGAGTAGCTCAGTTTTACTACTGTTGAATTTCAGATAATTGTTAGTCATCCATATCTGTATCATGGAGACATGCAGTGCGGGTACTGGAGGGGAGAGTGGAAGTGGGCTTACTGGACACATAAAGCTCTGTATCATCAGCATAGATGTGGAAACTATCAAACTTTCTGACCAGTAATTCTGAATTTGTACAAAATGTGTCCTGGCTGTAAGACAGGAAGCACACCACTGATACACAGTGCCCCCAACTCCAATGCTAGCCAGAGGATCCATTAGGGGACGATGGGATATAGTATCAAAGGCTGAAGTGAGGTCAAGGAGGATGAGGATAGAGAGTAGCCTGGAGTCAGCTGCACGAAGGAGGTCATTAGTGAGCTTAACCAGGGCTGTTTCTGTGCTGTGTTTGGGGTGAATGCCGGATTGGAATTGTTCAAAGAGATTACTGTTATCAAGGTAGATCTGGAGTTGAGATGCAACTATCCTCTCAAGGAATTTGGAGGTGAATGGTCAATTAGAAATAGGCCAGTAGTTGCTTTGGTCATTAGGATCTAAATTAGAGGGTGTCCAGGTAGTGTAGCAGTCTATTCATTTGCCTACCAACATGGAGATCGCCAGTTCGAATCCCCTTTTTACCTCCGACTTGGTCGGACGTCCCTACAGACACAATTGGCCATGTCTGCGGGTAGGAAGCTGGATATGGGTATGTGTCCTGGTCGCTGCACTAGCGCCTCATCTGATCGGTCGGGCCACCTGTTCAGGGGGAAGGAGAACAACGTGATCCTCCCATGCGCTATGTCACCCTGGCGAAACGCCTCACTGTCAGGTGAAAAGAGGTGGCTGGCTACTCCACATGTATTGGAGGAAGCATGTGGTAATCTGCAGCCCTTCCTTGATCAGCAGAGGGGATGGAGCAGCAACAGGGACGGCTCAGAAGGGTGGGGTAATTGGCCAAGTACAATTGGGGAGAAAAAGGGGACATTTTTTTTTTAAAAAGAACCTAAATTAGTTTTTTTCAGAGTTGGTCTGATTATGGCAACCTTCAGTGAAGGGGGAACTGTACCAGTGGACAGAGAGGAGTTGATGATGTAGGTTATCAGGGGAATGATAGAGGGCGGGCATGTTTTAATGAGGGTTGTGGGAATTGGATCCAGGTGACGTGGAGTTGCTGGACTTAGAAATAAGTTCATAAATAAGTTCAAAATGTTATTTTCAGTTGGAAGACTGAAGTCACATAGGACAGTGGATGGGGACAGTTCCATGGTGCTTACTGATGGTAAGTCAGTCTGCATGATGTCAGCAGAGGCTAGCTGCTCATGAATGGCACTAATTTTGGAGTTGAAAACCTACAAAAAAGTAGATTACTGTTCATTAGAATTGTTACTGTTCATATTGGTTTCAGGTGGATTTAATAACCTTTTAACTGTGGAGAAGAGTTCCAGTATTCCCTTCAACTGCACTGATTATTTTGGCATAATAGGGTGTTTTAGCTGTAGAAAGAGCATTTTTGTAATGGAGTATATGCTCTGAATACATTTGTTTGTGAACAGCAAGTCCAGTCATGGTGCAAAGCTTCTCAAGGCACGGACCAATAGCCTTGAGCTGACGTAATTCAGGTTTGTACCAGTGAGCAGTATCAGCAAATGGGACAACCCCCGTCTTCGGGGGGGGGGGGGCTAAAGTATCAAGTGCAGAAGATAAAATATTATTGTAGTAATCCATAAGATCAGTGAGTGAGGAGGTGGGAGCAAGAATGGGGTTCAAGGTAATTAAACTGCTGAGATCATTCTGGATTAACATATCTAATGTTGCACTATGACAATGGTACATTAAACCCATGATTTACTGAGCAACAGATTGGTGTTGAATGACAGTTTTATGGACAGAGATGGGTAGTTCAGCAGAGGTGATGTTATCTGGTGCAATGCCAGAACAGCAAACTAAGTATATGACCCTTGGTGTTGGTTGTAAAGTTGACATATGGTGTTATATCAAAGCAATCTAACATTGCTTAAAAATATTTAGTGAACATATTGTCAGTGTTACCAAAATGAATATTCAAATCCCCCATTCGGATTATATTCGGAGACATTGCACTGAGGGTTGTTAAAACTGTTGAGATTTCAGTGATAAAAATATTCAATGCCTTAGGACTCAGGGGTGGGCAATCTTATCCATAAAGGACCGGTGTGGGTGCAGGGTTGTGTTCCAACCAAGCAGTTACACGCCTGATCTCACTAATCAACCAGCAGAGTCTTTGCTGAGGAACTTGATTAGGAGACACAGGTGTGTAACTGCTTGGTTGGAACAAAGACCTGCACCCACACCGGCCCTTTCTGAATAAGATTGCCCACCCCTGCAGGTGGTATTTACAGAGTAGCAACAATGATGGGTGTAGGTCCACAGAGCTTAACAGCCAGCAGTTCAAAGTAAGATTAATCAGGTAGAGAGAGTGGCATTAGTTTTATACTACTGTGATAGAAAGCCCCTTCCTAGAAAGCCACTTTATTTTGTCATTGTATTCTTACAAGAAATTTCACCTCTGCATTTAACCTATCCTATTGTATAGGAGTAGTGGGCAGCTGCAGCACCCGGGGACAAATGCCAGTTCTTTGTTCTATTGCCTTGGTCAGGGGCACAGGCAGGAGTATTAACCCTAACATGCATGTCTTTTTGACGGTGGGAGGAAACCGGAGCACCCGGTTGAAACCCACGCAGACACGGGGAGAACATACAAACTCCACACAAAAAGGACCTGGGACGGCCTGGGGTTCAAACCAAGGACCTTCTTGCTATGAGGCAACAGTGCTAACCATGAGGCATGATGACCCAGTGGTTAGCTCCTCTGCCCAAAACCAGAGGTTTGCATATGTAAACAAATCCTAGTAGAGTTGCTAAATTTTGCTTCTCTGTGATGAAGTCATTGACCAGAGGGGCTTTGTTGGTGATAGATCGGATATTGTAGAGGGTAAACTTATGACAGGTCATTAACATATAAACAGCTTATTTAACTAGCGAAGTTAGCACACTGTGGTCTACATGCTGATCACGTCGTAATATGTTGTGGGGATGACAGGCCCAGTGCCTACTAATAGTCTGTATGGGGGAAAACTCACAGTAAGAGGGTTGATGACAAATAATAATAATAGTAATAATAATAATTTTATTTATATAGCACCTTTCTAAAACAATGTTACAAAGTGCTTCACAAAAAAAATCAAAAGACAGATAAAATCAGACAAGGCAGGAATAAGAGTACGATCAAATAAGAGTACAAAATAAAAACAGTGAAAATAAAAACAAATATCAAACATTTGTAAAAGCTTTCATAAAAAGAAACGTTATAAGACGAGATTTAAAAGAAGCTAGAGACTTAGTTCGTCTTAGCTCAGCAGGAAGAGAGTTCCATAGTGGGGGGCTCTAACAGCAAAACCCAGATCACTCTTTGTAATCAACCGAGACCTCGGAATAACTAGCAGGGCTCCATCTGCAGACCTTAATGGTCGAGGGGGGACATACCGAGTCAATAAATCACAAATGTATAAAGGAGCAATACAATTTAAAGCTTAAAAGTGAGCAGTAAACTTTTTAAATCAATTCGAAATATAACAAGGAGCCAGTGTAGGGAGGCAAGCACAGGAGTGATATGGTCATGCCTCCTTGTCCCTGTAATGAGCTGAGCAGCGGCATTTTGTACCAACTGCAGATGGTGGAGTGAGCCCTTGCTGATCCCAGAATAAAGTGCACTACAGTAGTCGAGCCGAGAAAAGATAAAAGTGTCTACAACTTTTTGCCAGTCGGCAATTGATAAAAATGACCTAATTTTGGAGATTAGCTTGAGTTGGAAAAAGCATGACTGAACAACATGTTTTATTTGATTGTCAAAACTGAGTTTAGCATCAAATATTACCCCAAGATTCCTAGCAGCCTGTTTAAGACTACCTGACAGACCACCAAGATTAATAGCAAATGGACTGATGGAATTTTCGGGACCGAACAGAATGACCTCAGACTTATCATCATTAAATTTAAGAACATTTTTTGGCATCCAGGATTTAATGTCAGTGAGGCAAGCTGTGAGATTTAATAGGGTCGCTAGGATCAATGGGTTTTAATGGCATGTATAACTGAGTGTCGTTAGCATAAAAATGGTAGAGCACATGGTGATTTTGAATGACCTGGCCAAGGGGCAGCAGGTATATAGAGAAGAGAAGGGGCCCAAGAACTGAACCTTGAGGGACACCACAACTCAACTGAGCCACTGAAGAGGTAGAGTTACCCAGAAAATGAGAAACATTTCTGTTGGTGAGATAAGAGTGTAATAAGTTAAGAGCAGAGCCCTTGATGCCAACCCAAGTCTCTAAGCAATGTAGGAGGATGTTGTGATCAACCATGTCAAAGGCAGCACTTAAGTCCAAAAGAACTAAAATTGAGTAGTCACCTCTTAACTAGAGCTGTCTCAGTACTATGAAGGGCTCTAAAACCAGACTGGAAACTATTAAAACAGTATTTGTGTTCATAAAAGAAATCGACTGAGAAGAAATTACTCTCTCCAGAACCTTAGATAAAAAAGACAATTTGAGATTGGCCTGTAGTTACTTAGGGACAGTGGGTCTAAATTAGGTTTCTTCAGCAATAGGTGAATGATGGCATGCTTAAAACTGTCTGGAAAAGAACCGGAGGCCAGAAAATTATTAAGAATTTCAAGAATAACGGGGCGGATAAATGGAAAATACCTCATTGAGTAGCTCAGTGGGAATGATGTCTAGGATGCAGGAGGATGAGCTCATATTGGAGACTGTAGTCTCCAACACGGAAATTGTAATTGGTTGAAATTGGGTGAAAGAGGCAGAATTAACATGGGGAATGGAACGGAAAGAGCTTGGCTGGATTTGGGACCGAATATTCTCCACCTTGTTTACAAAATGAGTGAGAAATTGTTCGGACAACTCAACATCAGGTTCAAAAAGAGAAGTGGAGGGACCATTAATGACAGAATAATTACACCGAAGATAACTTTAGGATTGTGGTTATTTCTCAATATTAGTTCAGAGAAGTACGCTGATCTCTCATCCTTAACTGCCTTCTGGTAAATTAACTTTTGGTTTTTAAAGGTCTTATGTGTTAGTTCGGACTTGTTGGCCTTCCATTGTGGTTCTGTTTTTCTACAGTCTTCTAAGGGCATGAATGTGATCACACAGCCAGGGGATTTTTGTTTCCTAGTTTTAAATGGTGCAATTTGGTCAAGGGTGGATTGGCACTGATAATTGGATGAATTTAATAGTGTATCTGGATTGAGCGGTGATAAAGAGGGATTAAAGGATGATGAATTAGAAGCATCACAGAATTTAACTGCAGAGCCAGTGTTGACAATGCAAGAGCATGTTTTAGGATAATGACTGGGAGCAGCGAGCTGTAGTGGGACTTTGAAAATGATAGCTTTATGGTCAGATACAGGCATATCCACCAAACTGAGACTTTCGAGAGAGAAACCGGAGGAGAGTACAAGGTCTAAAATGTGGCCTTTGGAGTGTGTGGCCCCTTTACAGATTGCATGAGGTTAAAAGAATCTACAAGATCCAAAAAATGTGAGCTGATGGAATGGGAAGGCCAGCACATGTTACCAGTTCCAGACCTATGGGATATCCGGAGTGGCAGCAAATGATGCACTAAAGGGGCACGATGAAAATACATTGTCACTCAAGCTCGCGCCAGTTTATTTCTTGTCTCAACAGTTAAACATTTCAGCAATTCTCAACATAGTACCATATTCATCAAAAGTAAAATAAATACAAAATAAAAAGTGTCACAATTTGTAAAATCAATTTGGCTTTTCTCATCACTCAAACATCAATATAGGCTACTGTCAAAATAGCAATTTCACAACAACAGAAATAATCAGCCTATTACAGCATCTGAACCATTTATCTATACCCACCTGCACAACTCTTTTATCCCATAAACAGGCTTTAATACACTATGCGTGGTCTCACGCATGCGCACACTTCCTAAGACGCAGTACCAGCAACAGGCATGAAATGGCGACAACTGAGCAATTATCTGGCCAAGTTACCACAGAATAGCTCCTTGCAAAATAGTAACATTAACACTTTTCTTACAACAGAAACCCACATCTCCATGTATCACCAAAACATTACTATGATATGTTAACAATCTACTATGACAGGATACCACTTTATTGGGTTAGCCTAGACTACTAACTAGCATGGCATGTGTTACCCTCAGCAAGTTGAGACATTTAAGTATCAACCCAAAACATAACATTCTTATCACATTTGCACTAAAACACTATGGAATACTGTCTTGACTATATCTTTTGTCGAAGTCTAAATTAGGGAGTTTGTAATATCTTTTTGCAGTAGTTGTGAATCAAAAAGAGAGGCACGATGAAAATACATTGTCACTCAAGCTCACGCCAGTTTATTTCTGGTCTGGCTTAAGGAAGCTTTGCTCTCTTTCGTGCTGATCCCCAGAAGCGCTGCAGCGCCACCTACTGACTTGGTGGTGTAAACCCACATTGTATTTAATCTAAAAAAAATATATAGGGAGGGGGGGTTTCTAAACTTTTAATAAAGGAGATTTCTCAATCCCATACACTCTCCCTGCTTTCAGAGATGTCTCCGGACATCTAGAATTAAACAAGTCAACTGTCTAGCTGTAACGTCACAGTCAGTGTTTGTCAATGCCAGAGTCTCTCGTGTCCTTTGTTCATTCGAGTCTTCTGTTATGTGTCTATATGTTCACACTGCTTGTGTAGGGTAGTAACAGGCTTCGGGATGTATTGGGTAGGTAGGAATGGGGTAAGGCATAGAGGTCGACATAACATTTGCTCCTGGTCTCCATGGGTGATAGATGGGCTGCCCTAACTGTTCGTATGTAAACATACCTCTGGGTCTTAATTCTCAGGCACACCTTCTCAAGGGCGGCTCTTTCTCATCCCCTGACTCTGAGACAGGTTCAACCACCGTTCAACCACCGTTCCAGGTTCCCCTTGAGTTCCATGGTCCATAGTATCCTCCCCCTCGGGTTGTTCCTGAGCTCCCACAGCCGATGGCATATGAGCAGGTGTTGATACTCGTACTGACTCTGGCCTTACAGCAGGTTATTTTTGCTGTTGCACGTCACCTAACTCATTCTCCTGACACGTTGGCTGATATTCTGGTGCTGTAGCTCTAAGCTGACGGTGTTGCTCCGTCTGAGGTGATGGAACTCTGACCATCTTCCTTTCATATACAGGTAGATGTCGGAAGTTGTATGAGAATTCTTCCTCCTCCGCAGGCTCATTGGAGTCCTCCTCTGCTGTCTCTCTGTCATTTGTTTGTTGTTGTCTCCGTCTTTGTGGTTTCTTTTGTCCATGACAGTCCTGTTCCTGCTCGACTGGCAAGTCATTTACTGGCAGGAGGAGGTTAGCACACCGTGAAGCACACGGGGGGGGGGGGTCCCGTCCCTGGTCTCTGCTTGAACTCTGTACACAGGACCATCTCCCAGCCTTTCAACCATGCAGTTGACCCTTTCCTCCCAATACGCAAGACAATTGCATGGACCGCCTCTCTCAGACATGTTTCTAAAGAGTACATGATCACCGGGTTGAAGCATGATTCCCTTGACACCTCGATCCTAGTGTTTTTTCCTTTCGCTGAGCACCTTTTGCTGTTTTTCAAGGCAATCTTCTATGCCTCCTGCATCCGAGAAGCCAATTTTTGTGCATATGCCTGTCTGTTCTGTGCCTGTTGCTCAGGTTCGTGATGAAAGATCAAATCGATGGGCAACCGCGGAGCTCTTCCAAACATGAGGAAGAAGGGTGAGTAGCCTGTCACTTCGTGACGTGTGCATTTGTAAGCGTGGACCATGTTTGGCAGGTGATCTTTCCACTCAGCTTTTTTTAACTCCTGCAGGGTGCGGAGCATCTGAAGAAGTGTCCTATTTAGGCGCTCAACAGGGTTCCCCTGCGGGTGATAGGGGGTGGTTCGAGAATGGGCAATTCCTGCCAGCTGCTGAAGTCGTTGGAATAGTCTGTTCTCAAACTCCCGGCCTTGATCGTGATGTAGGTTTTGAGGGTACCCGAAGTGTGGAATAAAGTCATAGAAAATCTTCTCTGCTGCGGTTTTGCCTGACTTGTCGGGTAGGTTTGTGCACTCGTAACCTCCTCGGCTTGGTTCGAGATGGAGGTAATCAACAGATATGAGCTCAAAGGGACTGTTGGTTGTAATCGAGCCCATTGGTGCTTTCTCTGGGATGGTGGGTCGCTTCTGTCTGATACATTGGCACTGGCGAATGACATAATCTTCGATTTCTCACTGCATGAATGGCCAATAAAACCTCTGCCTCGCCAGGTGGATGACTTTGTCAGATGTGTCCCATGTCATCGTGCAGGTGTTTTAGTACAGTGGACTTGAGCGTCTTGGGGAAGAATGAGTTGTTTATGTTGTTCTGTCTGCCTGTACAGAATTCCCTTGTCAAGTCTGAGTTTGTTCCACTCATGTATCAGTCTTCGTGTTTCCAGTCCCATCTGTCACTTGTCTTTATCGTTAGGATTCTATCCTCTTTGTTTTAAGGTTATCAGTTCCCAGATAGACACATCATCTTTCTGCGCAGCTCTGATGTCCTCTGGGGTGTACATGGGCGTGCTCATATCAGGTGAGTCATCATCAATGGAACCCAGCTGTAATGCTGCCACCCATGGCACATCTTCGTCTCTTTTGGCCCTATCCCCTTGCCAGACGGCGGAGATGACATCGGGGGGCATGGTCTCTGTGTATTCTCTCATGTGGTCTTGGAGCTTCAGTGGATACTGAGAGAGGGTATCAGCATCAATATTTGCCTTGCCTGGCCTGTATTTGATCGTAAAATGGAAGTTGGCCAACTCACCCACACAGCGGTGTCCGACAGCATTTAATTTGGCCGTGCTTAAATTAGGGGATTATTATCTGTGTATACCGTGAATGTGGTTGCGTAATACAGGTAGTCCCTAAACTTATCGCAGATCGCCCACTTAAAGGCGAGGAACTCGAGCTTGCTAGAATGGAGGTGGTAATTCTTCACAGCAGGTGTGAGTGTCCCTCTCCAACAGCATTTGGAGAGGGACACCGTTGATTGAACAAGAGACCATACATCGCTTTCCAATAAATTGGGCTACACGTTTTCTTGAGGTTTGCTGACATTGTGTGTTTCGATTAGTTGTTTTGACCTTTACTGGGGGCCTCTTGCTGCTGAAGATCGCTGGCTGCCCCTTTCCAACAACCTCCCCACATTTCCTGACATCCTCTTCTGCAGACAGCCAATGGCCCTATGTCCTGCCTGACCACAGATAAAACAGTGAGGACAGCTCACATTGCCATTTTGGACACAGTCATTACACCTACCCTTGGACTCAGTTACTGGTGACTGGGGACATTTCATAGTTGAGCCTGGGCCATGTGCTTGGTTAAAGAGGACACGTGCTGTCAGCTCCTGAATAGCAGCACGGTTAGCCTTTAACTCATAGTCGACTTTAGTCTGTTTAGTCTGGTCAGTCGGTTCATTACTGTCATGTGGAGCTGCACTAACAGTCACTGGTCTGATTTTGGCTGTTGTACCTAGTTGTTTTACCCTCCCTTCTTCTTCAATGGTAGATTTGGTGACCTGCCCCTAGAGCAAGTCATCACTGACCTGCATGTCTGAAACGAAGGGCTTTAGGTCATGTCTGACATGGCTATTTCTCCCATTTAACCCCTGGTAGAGTGTGTGAAGGAAAGTGCCCTGCACAAGCTTTTCATCATAGCTGAAACATGCACCAGGCTGTTGTGACTCAAAATGAACTTGCTGCTTTAACCCCATAACTCTGTACAAAAACTGTTGTGGGCTCTCTTTGTCTTGCTGTCTGGCATTACTTAACTCTTGGAACAGCTCAGTAACATTTTTATCTCTAATATGGGAGTGGAGAAACCGCTTCAAACCATCCACTGTGAGGTCATCTTTGTTGGCTAACATTTCCCTGAATACACCAGGTTTAGTTATCTTACGTATGGTTCTTATGAACTCTGTCTCACTAAACCCTTATTGCAACCCCTCATCAATCTGTTTACCCAGACTACCATATGAGATATCTGAACCTGCATCAGAGATCTGACCACCATGCACCTTAAACTCTCTGCATGGAAACAGGGTAGCTATATCAGCCAACCTTACCACCTGATCCGTGATAGTGGAGGATGAGTTCACACGACCCAGGGGAGCACTCCCAGCACCATTGAGGCTGGACTTGGCTGGCATCAGCATGGCGGGACCTCTGGCTGGTGTGAAGGGATTGGTGGGAATGTCTTTGTCCGTGGTGGTTGAGTGTGTGAAAATGTCTCTGTCCATGGAGGTTGGATGCGTGTGGATGTCTCGTCCAAACATCAGAAGGGCTGGTGTTTCTCCTGACGCTCTGTGTAGCATTGAGTGATATGCCATTAGGATCTTTGGAAGTTCATCTTTCCATGTCTTTCCTTCACATTTGGCTGCTCTGAAGGCATTCTTGGGATACCTGTGAAATCCCTCGATCTTGACATTCGACTTTGGATAGTAGGTTGATGCACGAATGTGTTTGATTCCACATGATCTAAGGAATGACTGAAAAAGCTATCCTACAAACTGCTTGCCATTATCTATAATGGCCTCTAGGGGGTATCAAAATCGTGCAAATATCTTGGTCAATTTCTGTAATCACAGTGGCTGAAGATATGTCCGATGCAACAACTGCCTCTGGAAATGAGGTGTAATAGTCTATTACAGTCAATATGTAGTTGTTCTGGATAGGACCTACAAGATCAATACCTATTGTTGTCCAAGGCCTGGGTGGTAGTTCAGGTGGTTGGAGGGGTTGATCTCTGTGTAGCGGCTGGTTCAGGACACAGGCAGAACAGTTTCTAATCAGTCTCTCAACATCTAAGTCCATGCTAGGCCAATAGAACTTGCTCCACAGATATTGTTTGGTACGTTCCACTCCTTGGCGTGTCTCATGTGCGATCCTCAGCGCTTGTTTCACCATTGCTTTTGGTAACACAACCCGGTGTCCTCTCAGTATAAGACCTTTGTGTGTACTTAATTCTCCTGCACATCTGTTATATGGCTGTAATTCCTCCGGGACTGGATTTGACCATTTTCCTGTCTCCACAATTGTCTTCAACTGTTTGAGTGTTTCATCCTCAGTCATTGCCTGTTTAATGTCCTTAAGTGTTATTGCTTGCACATTATGCATAGTCACTGAAAGCACTCT
Organism: Lampris incognitus; assembly: GCF_029633865.1. Taxonomy (NCBI): domain Eukaryota; kingdom Metazoa; phylum Chordata; class Actinopteri; order Lampriformes; family Lampridae; genus Lampris; species Lampris incognitus. Next base: position 28,150,570 of record NC_079217.1, on the reverse strand, counting down.
GTTTTCATATGTTTCCACATATCCATTATACTCTGTCTCTTGTAAGGGAAGTCGTGATAATGAATCCGCCACATTGGATTTTCTTACTATGTGTTCGATCTTATAGTCATGTGGTTGTTGTTGTGGTTACACCGCCCCGAGCTGCCTCCCCGGCACGTTCAAGCCACTCCCTCAGCTCGGACGTGCCGGAAACATCCGAGCGCTCGGCTCGCGCTCTAAGGAGACGAGCGCTGCACTGCACCAGGTGTTTGCCATCATCCATCAGGCACACCTGCCGCAATCAGGCAGCCCTACAAGAAGTCTCCCAGAACACCACTCCGTGCTTCGACGTACTGAACCCTGCGGCAAAGCTCTGACAAGCTCTCCAGCGGTCCTTGCAACTCTGTTTATTCCCCAGTTTCTTATCTTCGTGTCTCTCTCTCTCCTCCCAAGACTCTCCCTCCGCGACTTCCACGGCTCCCCCGTCCCCAGCGACCTTCACGTTTTTTCCCCGGACCTCTCCAGCGATCTTCCCCCGTGTCCCTCTACCTGGCTCCCTCCTTTCGGACTCGACTTCCCGGATCTCGGACCCAGACTTCCTCGGACAACCCCTCTTGGATCACGGACTGGACTTTCCTGCCAGGTGCACGCACATTATTCAACACTTCCTTATCATTTACATACCGCACCACACATAGGCTAAGAACACTCGCACATAGTTATACACGCAAACCACTGGACACCACACATAGTTTATTCACACATCCCACTAACGGAACGTTTTTTTTTGCACCATATATTCCCCTCCCCCAATAAAACCCCCTCTTTGGATTCTGAAGTCATCCTGTGTCTGTCTGCCTTGGGTTTCGCCACACGGGTCGGGTTCTGGTGCGCGAGCATAACAGTTGTAGTCTCAAGCCAAGTCTCTGTATTCGGGGTGGTAACAACCGTGTTGCTTTATCTGGGTTGAACATGTAAATGAGGGGTTTGTGGTCTGTTTGCAGTGTAAACTCCCCGCCCCCCCACAGGTATGTTCCACTGCCCAAACGCAACTGAGAGCTTCACACTCTATCTGAGAATAGTGACGTTCTGTTGGAGTCACTGAACAGCTTGCATAGGTTATTTGCTTGTTCGGTCCATCTCATTGGGTTTGTAACAAGACCGCTCCTAGTCCTACTGGGCTCACATCACTAACTATTACTGTTGGTGCATCTAGCTTGAAGTATGTTAGGCATGGCTCATTTACCAATGCTTCTTTCATTGCTTGGAATTACTTTTCTGTTTCTGTGGTACACTCCCATCCCTGTCCTTTTCGAGTCAACTTCCTTAATGGTTCTGATAGGTTTGCGTAGTTCGGTATGAACTTCATCAGAAACCCCCAAGTGCCTAGGAATGAGTGGAGTAACTGCACATTCTCCGGTTTTGGTGCTTTACAAACTGCCTCGATCTTCCATGGGTCTAGTTTGATTCCTTCGGCCGTAATCGCATGTCCAAGTATCTCTATGTTGTATCTGAATATGCACTTGTCTCTGTTCAGGGTTAAACCCCTGTCAATGAATCTCTGGAACACTTGTCTCTGTTCAAGTTGCTTGTCTTCAGCAAAGAGCACCACATCATCCATATAACAGACACTACTGGGCATTCCACATAACATTGAGTCCATAGGCTTCAGGTGCGCTCGACAAACGGGACTTTTCTGAAACGGTAGCACTCTGTGTGTGATGAACGTGGTCGGGTGTCTTGATTCAGCGGCTAACTCACACTGACAAAATCCTTTACGTGCATCCAATTTGGCAAACACTTTTGCTTCCTGCACTGCTTGTAAGATGCTATCAACAGTTGGTACTGGATGTCTTTTATCTGATCACAGCACGATTAACTTCCCTAAGGTCTACGCATAGCCTCACTACTTTGGTGTCTTTCTTTGGGATGATTAGAATATTGGAAACCCATTCTGGTCCTTCATTCACTTCCCCTATTATTCCTTGGTGAAACATTTTGTCTAGTTACTGGTTTACAGCTTCTATCATTGGATAAGGGACTGTCCTTAAACCCTGAGCTACAGGTGGGACCCTGTCGATTGTTTTATAACTGTAACCCTTGATTTGACCTAGTTCTTTAAAGAGTAATGGGTATTCGTTTGCTAACTCACTGAATCTCTCTGTCTGGCCTACTGTGTTCACATTTCCCCGTGGTTCAGTATTTTAAAAGCAAAGCATGTTTTCCTCCCCAGCAATGCCTCAACATTTCCTTCTATCACATATGTCATATTTTATGACCTTGTCTTGCCATCTCAACTCTGGCTCAAAACAACTTGCATATTTAAGTGGAGTAGTCTTGGCATAGGCATAGAATTGCTTGGCTTCTGTTCTATTGGACAATACTCTTATACAGATGTTCTATGAAGTTTATACCACTTCCTGTATCTATAACCATTTTCAGCTTTAGTCCATTTACTCTTATTGTCTCAGTACCTTCAGGATCGACAGCAGGAATAAACATCTGAATCTGAGTCAGAAGGCTCATATACTGCTCTAACTGGTTTACTGGATTTGGACTTTTCCTTACCTTTATTTCTGTCAGTTATTTTCCTTGTGCGCTATTTTTCTTTCTGTACACTCTCACATAGTGTCCGATTTTCTTACAGAACAGACACTTTGCTGTCTTGGCGCCACATTCCTCTGCTTTGAGTTGCCATTCCACATCTGTAGCACTTTGTGTCGGTGTTGTATCGTTCTCCGCCAGCATGTCTGCTTCCCTCTCGCGCTGCGGCTTTCCTTTGATCAGCACGTGTGCCTCTTCGTGAAGTGAACATGGTTGTCTTTCGCCCGGTAACTACTGTTCTCAGAAAACGACTTTCATTCTGCTTGTGTAGCGTTAAAAAGCCCTCGCAATTGGCAGTGCTTTGTCTAAAACCAGTCCTTCCTCCTGTAACAATTTGTTACGCAGCTTTTTAATTGCACATTTCTCCACAATCTGATCTCTTAGCACATAATTTTCCAATGCGCCGAAGTCGCATGATTTAGCCAGTTCTCTTAATGCGTTCACAAAAGCATCTATAGACTCGTCTGGTAACTGAGCTCTCTGTCTAAATGTGTCTTTCCAAAACCAAATTTCTCCGTGGCGTGAAATATGCACCTAGGGCTGCAACAGTCTGCGCAAATGTACCTTTCTCTCCCAGTAGATTAGCAAAAGTCCTATGAGTGGGTGCTCCAATACAATGCAACAGAGTAGCTCTCCTTACCGCGTCCTGTGCATGAACAGTTCTGCTGGCGATTTCAAAGAAATTGAGTCCTTCCATAACGTGTATTCCGTGAATAAATCAGATGCTCCGAGGTTCAGTGGGATTGGTGGGACTAGTTCAGCATGGGGTCCTGGTGCGGCTGGGGCTGCGGCTTGCTGTTCTCCATTAATGGCTACCGGATGCTAAATTATCATAGCCTAGCTTACTTTGCTAGCAGTTCCAAACTTCCGCTTTTCTGGCGAAGTGAACGTGAATTCCGTGTCGTCCTTCCTTGCCTTTGAGTTTGTTGCAAATTAGCAAATGATCATCTTCGTCGCCATAAATGTTGTGTTGTTTAAAGAAGTAGTCCTTGGTTCCTTTAACTTGCTTTAATAACATAAATTCCAGTTCAAATCAGAGCATTCACTTTTGATCTATCTCAGTTCCCTGTCGTTCTCGATTCTCCTGTTCTCGCGTTATCTCATCAACTCCCTGTCTAATCGGTTATACTACATCAGGTACGGGCTGGTTTAGCCAACACCCCATCACTGACTGTTGTGCTCTGGCCGAGGAGGCTTTTTTTTTTTTTCCTGGCTGGTCAACAGCGTTATTAAGGACAATTTAGCCGCTACATTGTCCTTCTTAATAACTTGGTGACTGTGTGGACATTAAAGCAGCTGTCATGTGTGCTGCACCAAGGTAAGTTGCGCCCCCCCGCCCCCCAAAAAAATGCTTGCACCGGTCGCCACTGCTCATCACTGTCCGGCACTCGGTTCACCTCCAACCCACTCTTGACATACTCTGCCTTCAGGCTTACCCCTACCCCATTTTTCCTCCCATCTACACCATGATAGAACAGTTTGAACCCACCTCTGAGGCTCCTGGCCTTACTCCTCTTCCACCTGGTCTCTTGTACACACAGTATATCTACTTTCCTTTTCTCCATCATATCAGCCAGCTCTCTGCTCTTACCAGTTATGGTGCCAACATTCAAATTTCCGACTCTCACCTCCACATTCATACCCTTCCTCCTCTCCTGCTATCTCTAGGCATGCCTTCTCTCTCTCCTTCACCCAAAAGTAGCATAGTTTACACTGGCACCCTGCTGGACATTGGTAACCTGGGCCTCGACCAATCCGGTATGGAAATCTAATATATGATCCGCACATTTGATTTATTTAATTTGGCAAAAGATTTATGCCTGATGCCCTTCCTGATGCAACCGTCCCCATTTATCTGGGCTAAGAATGCACTGGCTTGTGCATTCCCAGTGGCTGGGTTCACCAAAATGTGATATATAAAACTTTTTGATATATCAAACTATATCAAATGTATCACCAAAGTTTGATATAAATTGTATAAATCTCTCTATCTTCCGTTGTCCTACAAATCTAAGATGATTCCAGTGCTTAGAATCACCTAAACTTAAACAGCATGTGTCTTGCCCTTATACAATAATACTCAACAAGATATATGACTGTGTGATTTACATCAGTCACCAGTGATGGGCAGTATTTCAATTAAATATATTTAAAATACGTATTTAATACTTTTGAGTATTTTGCTGGACAGAAAAGTGTAATTTGTAAAAAAAATATATATTTTAAGAGCTTTTATTTGTGCATTTGAAATACTCAAACATTATTTGATATTGTAACGTGCATGGATAAAAAGACACGCTGGCCGCTGGCTCCGACACTTTAGTCGAGCGGTTAGCGATGTCTCCTGCGGTGCGGGCGATGCAGGTTCGCTTCCCGTCCGCGGCAGTTCCTGTGGTTGCGTTGTCTCCCAATTTCGCTACAATATGTAGCTTTATTCTCAAATAAGACAAATTTTTATCCCCAGGTTTAAACTGTAGAGAGAAAAAAAATGTACAACTATTAGCCTAATCACCGTGTTTGGCTGTGAACTAAGTGAATCACGTGACATGTCCTGTCGGGTCCAGCAACGCACTGTGAACTATCGTGCTGTTTGGCATACCCCTCGTCACGTTTTCTTTTTATATATCTTATAAATCCATATTTTTTTTTTTTATTTTACATGATGCTCGTCGCGTGGCTTGGGTCCGGTGGCGTCTGGACACTGCTTGGCATCCTTCGCATCATATTCTTCATAAATTTTAGAAGTTCATTATAATTCCGTTTATCCTCTTTCAATTTTGTGTTCTGTAAATTGTGTAAACACAACATCCATTGCACGTTGTCCGTCTTGGAAGAGAGATTTCTCCTCTGTTGCTCTCCCTGAGGTTTCTTCCTATTTTTTCTCCCTGTTAAAGGAGTTTTTTTTTTTTTAGGGAGTTGTTCCTTATCCGAAGAGAGGGTCTAAGGACAGAATGTTGTGTTGCTGTAAAGTCCACTGAGGCAAATTTGTGATATTGGGCTGTACAAATAAAATTGACTTGACGTCGACTAAAGGGTCCGACCCGTTAGCCAAGGGCTAACGTGTCTACTTACCCGTGCACGTTACCCCAGCTCTCTCGCGCCTCTGGGCGCACACGCTTCCGATGACTTCACGGTCTCACCATCCCTCTTCTGACACCAATGTACCGAATTCGGGGGGCAACCCGGCCGGACCGTCACAGCCGGGACGCGAACTCGGATTTCTCGCACCGCGGGCGACAACGTTAACCAGTCGTTTAAAGGGTCCGACCCGTTACCAAGGAGCTAACGTGTCTACTTATTCGTGCACATTACACCACCCCAGCTCCCTCACGCCTCTGGGCGCACACGCTTCCGATGACCTCACGGTCTCATCATCCCACTTCTGACACCAATTTAGCTAACTCAGGGGGGCAGCCGGGGAACCGTCGCCACAGGCGGGACGCGAACCCGTACCCGTTAGCCGACGGCAAACGCTTCCCGAAAGAGGGGAATTGTAACGTGCACTGATAAGTAGACACGTTAGCCCCTTGACTAACGGGTCGGACCCCTTAGTCGACTGGTTAACAGTATCGCCCATACGGGTTCGCGTCCCGGCTGTGGCGACGGTTCCCCGGCTGCCCCCCCCCCCCCGAGTGCGCTACAATATGATCAGATATTGCATGCTAAGGCAAGCTTTCTGGATGACTCTAAAACACAACAGAAGAAAAGAGCAATTAGCAAACACATGTGCCCTAGAACTGGCAAATGTACTTACTAGCTAGTAACATTAGCATACCAGCTAACATCAAAGACACTCAGGCAGCCTGGAACAGCGGCATCTTATGGTTAGTCATCATATGGGAAGCGTCATTAGCGAGATTAATTGTTAGCGACTTCTGTAAATCAGGACAAAATTAATTTCTAGCATAGCTACATTTAGGCTTCTATAGTGGCCATCTTTAATAATTGTCAGGAAAATAGCTTGTGCAGTCTTCTGAAGGATAAGGATAACAGTTTACAGTGTTTGCTATGCCAATGGATGGTCAGGTTAATATTCAGGTAAAAAAAACTTATCATGGATTTTAAGAAAACAAGTCATGTATCAATTAAAAATCTTTCATTCTGATCTTTACTCTAAAGCTAAATGTTGCTCATCTTTTTGTACAAAACGTTTTACGATATGGATTATAAAGAGTCTTTATAATTCAAAGTGAATTGACTCCATTCCTGGATAATGTTTAAGTAACACTTAAATGACTGCATTTTAGTGTCTATTATGTGAGTTGTTAGGTTTTTTTTTAAAAAAATTATTGAATGCTGTTGGCTTTAAGTTGCAACTAGTAGGACTAATCAATTTAATGGTATCTTTATACATTTTTCTTTAGGTAGAAGTCAGTCATCCAAGAGAATGAGTGGCAATGAACCATCAGAGCCTGGGCAGGCTGGCCCATCATCTGCCACATCTGCCGATGAAGAAGCCACACAATGCTGGATGGGAAATATTTCCAAATAGTGAAGCAGATCACAAACGGAAAGATACAGGCTGAGAGTCAGCAGTGCACTAACAAAAAGGTCATAATATGTGGCTCTCTTGCAGCGACATCAAATTTCAAAATCCACTTGAAACAAAGGCACCCTGACAAAATAAAATGTGAAATGTGAAGACCACAAAAAGGAATATACCAGGGGGAAAAGCAAAAAAAAAAAAAAAAAAAAAAAAGATCTTGTAGCGGTTATGGGGATATATAATTACCCTTATTGAGCTAGTAGGAACGTTAGTTTACAGCTGCTGGTTTCTCGGTTCGGGTTTACAGTGGTGCACTTCCGCTGCGCGGGTGTTTTGTTGTTGTAATGGTGGAAGGAATAAATGGTGCACGTTGTGTAGCCGAAAGAGAAAGTTGTCACGACTCCCGCTTGAGCTCCTCTACACTGGTGACCCCGACGTTTGTCTCTTGGTAGTTATCAGAGACAATCTTTCGAACGAACATGGTTGACGAAATCAACGCGGTTTCTCTCAAATTGCCAGAGTTCTGGGAGTCATCGGCAACGACATGGTTCGCCCAGGCGGAAGCGCAGTTTGCTATCCGCAAAATAACGGATGATGCTACTAAATACTACTACGTGGTATCGGCGCTCGGGTGTTCGACTGCAACTAGAGTGGTGAGTCTCCTTACAAATCCTCCGGCGGCAGACAAATACAAGGGGCTCAAAGACCACCTCTTGAAGATTTTTGAACTTTCCGACGCCGAGAGGGCCCACCGTCTCTTTTCTCTGCATGGCTTGGGTGACAGCAAGCCATCCGAGCTCATGGACAAAATGCTGAATCTGCTGGGACTGGCGCACACACCTGATTTCCTCTTTGTACAACTGTTACTGCGACAAGTGCCTGCTCAGGTGCGGACCGCTTTGGCTAACACCAGCATTACCGATTGCCGCAAGCTAGCTGAAGAAGCTGACAAGTTCTTCCTGGCCAGCCAACAGCAGCACTGCGCGTCCGCGCTCACTCCTGCCCACCCCCGCACGCCACCACCTGGTGACTCAGTGGTGGTCGCCGCGGCAACCCCCGGTCGGCGACAGGAGCCCGGCCTGTGCTTTTACCATGCAAAGTCCGGGGCCAAGGCGAAAAAGTGCAACTCCCCGTGCAATTTCAGCTCGTCGGGAAACGCCAAGTCCGGCGCTCACTAGTGGCCATGGGCGTCGGCGTGGAGGACAACAGGCTACTTTTCCTGCGAGACTCCATCTCGGGGCGGCGTTTCCTATGCGACACTGGGGCGCAGAGGAGTGTCGTACCTGCATCGAGTGTGGACGCCCTGTCGGGCGCTCACAGCCCTCCCATGGAAGTTGCTAACGGCAGCTCTATCCGTACGTACGGCACGAGGCACATTGACATGTGTTTTAACGGACAGCGGTTCAGCTGGGATTTTGTCACCGCCGACGTGGCATTTCCCCTCCTCGGCGCAGATTTCCTTTGTGCTCATGGGCTGCTGGTGGACGTCAGGAATCGACTCCTGATTGACGCCGTCACCTTTGCTTCACACGCGTGTGCACTCAGCGATACAGGCTCCGTCAGGCTGTCCAGCATGCTCTCCAATGAGGACGTGTTTCTCCATCTTCTCTCCGAGTTCCCTGACCTCACTCAGCCTACATTCTCGTCATCTACGACCAAACATGGGGTTGAGCATCACATCGTCACCACCGGCCCGCCGGTGCACGCCCGAGCTCGGCGCCTCGACCCGACTAAGCTCTCTGTCGCCAAGGCGGAGTTTGAGAACATGGAGCGCCTCGGCATCATCCGTCGCTCCAGCAGCCCGTGGGCTTCACCCCTCCACATAGTGCCTAAACCTGGCGGTGGGTGGCGTCCATGTGGTGACTACTGTTGGCTCAATGACGCAACAACACCGGACCGCTACCCGATCCCTCACATCCAAGATTTCTCCGCCCACCTGGATCTTTTCCAAGGTGGACCTCGTCCGTGGATACCGCCAGGTGCCCGTCCATCCCGCTGATGTCCCCAAAATGGCTGTGACAACTCCGTTCGGACTGTTCGACGCCTCATGGACTCAGTGTTGCGGGACCTGCCTTTCCTCTTTGTGTACCTGGATGACATCCTGGTCGCTAGCGCCTCCGTGTCCGAGCACTTGTCCCACCTCAGACCCCTTTTCGAGAGACTCAGCCTGCACGGGTTGATAGTTAACCCGGCCAAATGCCAGTTTGGTCTGAGCACCATCGACTTCCTGGGCCACCGGGTCACCAAGGACGGGGCGGCCCCCCTTCCATCTAAGGTGGAGGCCGTCGCAGACTTTCCACGCCCACACACAGCCCAGTCCCTCCGGGAGTTCATTGGCATGGTGTCCTTCTACCACTGGTTCATCCCCCGGGCTGCCGATCTCCTCCGCCCCCTATATGAGGCTCTGAAGGGCACAGCCCCCAAACACGCTGTGGACTGGTCTGCAGAGAGGGACAAGGCTTTTAAGGATGTGAAGGCCGCCCTGGCTGATGCGGCGATGCTGGCACACCCTGTGTCTGGAGCGCCCATCGCCATCACAACGGATGCTTCGGACTATGCTGTCGGCGCGGTTTACGAGCAGTGGGTGAGCTGTGCGTAGCAGCCGCTTGAACCTGAGAGAGCGCAAATAGAGCACCTTTGATCGTGAGCTGCTTGGCGTTTTCCTCGCTGTTAGGCACTTTCGTTTCCTACTGGAGGGCCGTCAGTTCACGGCTTTCGTCGATCACAAACCACTGGTGTTCACGATGGCCAAGGTGGCAGAGCCGTGGTCAGCCCGCCAGCAGCGACAGTTGGCCTACATCTCAGAGTTTACCACCAATGTGAGGCATGTCGCTGGGAAGTCCAACCCGGTCACCGACTGTCTCTCCTGGGCCATCGCTGGTGCCGCCCATTTGGGACTCGACTACAGCCAGATGGCGGCTGACCAGGCCGCCGACCCAGGAGTGCAGGCATGCAGGACCGCTGTCACAGGGCTGCAGTTGGAGGATGTGGCTTTTGACGACGCCGGCGCCACGCTCCTGTGCGATGTCTCTACGGGTCAGCCCCGACCCGTCGTTCCGACTGCTTGGAGGCGGTGGGTCTTCGACACAGTCCATGGGCTGTCTCACCCTGGCAGTCCCGCTTTCATCCACGACAGCGCCTGAGGTTGCCCGAGCATTCATCGGAACTTGGGTCGCCCGCTTTGGCACCCCATCTGACCTCTCCTCGGACAGAGGGCCGCAATTCACGTCAGCGCTCTGGGAGGAGATCGCTGCGGGTTTAGGAGTGAGGCTCCATCGCACCACAGCGTATCACCCTCAAGCGAATGGATTGGTCGAGAGGTTCCATCGCTCGATGAAGGCCGCATTGCGGGCTACTCTCAAGGACGACCGCTGGGTCGACGAACTGCCTTGGGTCATGCTTGGGCTCAAGACGGCCCCCAAAGAGGACCTCCAGTCCTCATCCGCCGAACTGGTCTACGGACAGCCACTTCGGGTCCTGGGGGATTTCCTTCCCACCGCCACAGCTCCCTGGTCCGCCAGCTGCCAATGGACTGCGCTGCAGGAGGAAGCCAGGGCTTTTGCACCGGTACCCACATCTCAGCATGGTGGCTCTCAGTCCTATGTCCTCACGGAGCTGCGGTCGGCGGAATATGTTTTCATCCATCACGACGCACCGCGGTCCCCTGCAGCCACCCTACGACGGCCCATTTCGGGTACGGGAAACTGGAGATAAGCACTTTGTGGTGGAGGTTGGCAGCAGCTGGAGCGGGTTTCTGTGGACCACCTCAAGCCTGCTCACCTGAACTTAGACCGCCCTGTTGGTCTTGCCCTGCCCCTACGGCGGGGGCGCCCCCCGGCCCTGCCCTGCCCCCCTCCCCCAACGAGCCGCCCCCTGCTTCCCCAGCCCCTCCCTTTCCCCGGTCCAGCTGTGAGGACTCTGCTGCTTCGCCTGCGGTTAACCAGCCCCCAGCTCCTGTTCAGCGGAGCCGTTGGGGCAGAGAGATCCGCCCCCCTCGCCACACTGACTTTTTGTATTAAGGCAAATTCTGGAGGGACGTGTGTAGTGGTTATGGGGATACATAATTCCCCTTATTGAGCTAGTAGGAACATTAGTTTACAGCTATTGTTTTCTCGGTTCGGGTTTACAGTGGTGCACTTCCGCTGCGCGGGTTTTTTGTTGTTGTAATGGTGGAAGGAATAAATGGTGCACGTTGTGTAGCCGAAAGAGAAAGTTGTCACGACTCCTGCTTGAGCTCCTCTACAATCTCACACATACAAACAAACTACTCTCTTTTAACGTGGTCCAGTGACACAAAATTGACTTTCTTGTCGCATCATTTGTCACTAAAAGCATGTACCCTTTGGCCACTGTTGAGCACAAAGAATTTATAGAATTGGTACAGGGACTTTGCCAAGGTGCTAAAGTTATCTCCAGGAGGACACTTGGGAGAAGAATCGAGGAAAACTTTAATAATAAAAAAGCAAATTTGAAGGAGCAACTTAAGCGTATACAACATGTTTGCACCTCTGCAGATATCTTGTCAACTAAAAAAAAGTGACAACAAGCAGACCGGCAGTTCCAATAACACCGACGAGGGTGGTCTGGCAGCGGCCTCGTCTAGCCTTGAGTGTGTTTTTAGTGTCATGTGGAGTGCAGAGAAGTTTGTCGAAGGTGTCTGGCTGGGAGAGCTAGCGTTGGATCGGCTGAGGGAGCTGGGTCTGCTGCATCCTGTGGGCCCAAGGACCACGGCCCTGACCGGAGCTTCCCGAACAGGAAACACCGAGGGCAGTCTGACAGGACGTGGAAGCGGGGCAGGCTAAGCTAACTGCTAGCCCATGCAGACCAGCAGTTCCGACAGTCATCCTGGCAGGCGTTCATTCTCAGTGATTTTCTTTTGTTGTTTAGTTTAGATATATGTCTTAGTTTGGATATATGTGTTCTTGTAGTTTTTGGATATGTGTTTTTGTCTTTATGTTGCACTGCTGTGGGCTGGAGGAAACAATATTTCATTTCATTTCATGTACGGAAGTGCATGAAATGAAATGACAAAGTGTTTCTGATTCTGAAGTTATATGGGAGTCAGTGTACATTGGATACAAAGAGACATGCTAGAATGTGAATTGGCTGCTCTTGCTTGCAGACATTTTCCCAGTCCACATACCTACAATCACATTGCAGAACTACTGGAGGAAATCCAATCAGAATATGGAGTCACAATGGACACTGTTGTGACTACTGTAACTGACAATGCATCAAATTTCTCAAGCATTTTGAGAGCACATTTGTTTCAGAGGAACAGGATGACCCAGATGAGCAGGAACAGGATCTTTTATTTGTAATAATGGATCCAGAGAGAGAAGTGTCAGAGTGTGCTATCATTCTACCACCTCATGTCAGGTATTCCACTCACACACTGATTTTGGTTTCAACTACTGATGCCAAAAAGGCAATTAAAGACAATTCAACTCTCTCTAGGCTGAAGCATTCATCCATGGGGAAGTGTTCAGCCCTATGGAATGCTTCTGGCAGACCAAAATATGCAGAAATACTCAATGACTTGACCAACCAGCAACTGAAGACACCTTGCGTTTATAGGTAGACTTCTCTTTATGACTGTTTGAGTCATCTGACATTTCTTCGGGAGAAGCTTCCTAAGATCATGCCTGCCTTGCATCTCTCACCATTCATAGAGGTAGAGCTTGATTTCCTTGAGGAATCTTGCAGTCTTCAAGCCCATTGCCATTGCAATTTACCGCCTTCAAGGTCAGACCTCATGCTACTATGGTGAGCTCATACCTACCCTCTTTGCTGTTCAGGCTAAACTACAAGACCTGCAAGCTTCAAACCTGTGGTACTGCTAACATATCTTGCAAGCCACCATAGCTGGCTTTGAGAAAAGGTTCAGTGTCTTCTTTAAGGTGAAGACTGATGTCAGTGAAGACATTCTGGCTACAGCAACCCCCCCATTTTTCAAGATGAGGTGCATTCCTAGCTGCAGAGAAGAAGAGGATACATCATGTTTCTGCACCCAGCTGAAGAGCTTGGCCTTGTGTCAAAAAGTGAGACTGCCTCATCAAACACTGCTGAAGAGAAGGAAGACGATTTTTCATCTTCTCTAACCAGGGTACAGGTAAACTTCTCTCACTTCAGTGTCTTAAGGTTGAACTGCAATTTCATGAATTAATCATCAAACATGAATATTCATCAATTAAAAATGTCCCATTTTAAAAAAAAATGTGTGACGTTAAAAATCCTTAAATTCAATGTAAATTCATAACCTTGTTTCCCTGTTTGCCTCTACTGTTTCCAGTCCCAACATCAGGAACTGAGAGCCAGTTGGGCAAAGAGATGTTGCATAGCCACAGCAAGGCAGAGTTGGAGACCCTTCACTTTCTGGAGGACCCCAGAAAGGACCTTTCCTCGCTGGATTCATATCCACTGATCAAGCCACTCTTTGTAAGATTCAACACCACTTTGTGATCATCACCACCAGTTGAGTGTCTCTTCTCCTTTGTAGGCATGGTTTACCACCCTCAGAGCAGACAGCTGAACTGATGGAGATATTAGTTGTGCTGAAAAACAACTAAAACTGAAATGTGAAAAAAAATGATTAGATATCAGTTGTGCTGAAAACTTAAATGGAAATTGAAGGACTACAGTGTTAGGAGGTATACAAAGGAGTATACTCTTTTTTAGGTTGTTGTTGGCATTGAGGGGAATAATAGAATATGACTATATTAAAGGGACCGCTCAGGTTGGACGGTTTAGAGACAAAGCAAGAGAGGCAAGATTAAGATGGTTTGGACATGTGTGGAGGAGAGATGCTGGGTATATTGGGAAAAGGATGCTGAATATGGAGCTACCAGGGAAGAGGAAAAGAGAAAGGCCAAAGAGGAGGTTTATGGATGTGGTGAGAGAGAATATGCAGGTGGCTGGTGTGACAGAGGAAGATGCAGAGGACAGGAAGAGATGGAAACAGATGATCCGCTGTTGCGACCCCTAACGGGAGAGGCCGAAAGTAGTAGTAGTAGTAGTAGCAGCAGTTGTCATTGAGGGGAAGGTGCTTCTCTTTCTCTTCTATTATTTTACACTGTATCATACTCTCCTGTAATGGTACTGATATGTGTCTTTTACAGTTGTTCAATTGGTTGCTTGTAAAGTTGGAGATCTCAGAAATGTACTTACTCCACTGCACTTATATTTATCGCTCTTGAAAAAGGCACAGATCTGCTAAATGTCCGGTCTTATTGTCTTCTGAAAGAACTGGTGTATCACTGTGGCCCAACTGTTCAGTTTCCCCAGTTGCTTTTCAACTGGCTGTTCACTCATTCAGTCAATGGTCACTTTGACTGATAGAAACCACCCAGCATGCACCCCTGAATTCGCAGCCTCTCACCTCCAAGATATCCTGATTGGCCACTTCAAATCTATGATGTGGGGAAATTAGTAGAGCTCTTCTTTTCAATGTAGGGGGGGTTAAGGTTAGACCCATAGTCAGGCTACTAAATGCCTAAAATGTGATATCGGTTTGTATAGAATGAAGGTTTGTACTTTCAAATAACAAATTACTTGTATTTTGATTAAATACATTTTCTCATACCAGTATTTTGTATTTTATTTTGATACATTTGATCAGCAAGTATTTGTAATTTGTAACAAGATACTTTTTGATGTATTTGTGCCCATCTCTGACAGTTACAACAAGCTTGTGAGACAGGTGGTGGTGGATCACATGAATCAACGTAAAAACAGCTGATTCACTTCTCCATCTTGGGTTGTGAAAAAAAACCCAGACAATTTCTTTAGGGCACCAGAGTACAAGTGAAAACATTTCCTGGAACAAACCACATTTGACGTGGAGATATAAGAGAAACCAAGGGCAGTGGGTCACAGTTCACTGACTACATAAGAGCACAAACAGGAGAGAAAGAGTAGAGAGGACAGCCTGTTTTTGCTCACTGTCTAACCTGTTATGCACCAAGTTATGCCTTATTCTATCAATGTCAATGACACTTTGGTATGCAAATATACACTCCTTCCGTAGCAAACCTGGAAAATTATACTTGTTTGAAAATTTGATTTTTTTTAAAAAAATTTTACATTCAAAAGTCTTCGAGGGTTACCTTGTTAGAACAAGGTAGTTAAGTTCATTGATGACACCTGTGAGGAAATGTGAATTACGAGTAAAAATTATTAGTGTTTTACTCCGTTTGCATTTGTTCTCCAAGTACAAAAAAGTGTGTTAGTTATGGATTGTTTGGATAAAGATCATTTCAATATCCTTTCAAATTTGAAATTCTCAACATGAATAAAATACCTGACACTAAAACAAGGCCACTTGAGCTCATGATATGTTTGACATTTGCATTTGAATAATATCACTTTTGTACAGAGAGGCATAACAAAGCAAAAATACTTTTTTGAAGTCTGTGATCAGAATATTATGACAACCACAACTCTTTCTGATAGAGATTCGGGGCATAAGGCCAAAATACAAGAAAACCTCCTTTTGCTAAGGCTGATTTGCTATCATTAGCGAATAAGAAATGAGCAATATATTATTTTGTTTCTAATCAAGCTTATATCTTTACCAGTCGAGGATTTTAGGAAATTCCAAGTCATGATTTTTAATATTCGTCTTTATTTTAGTTTTAATGACCCAACAGTGTCCTAAGCTTTTGGAAATTTAAGAGGCCCCTTTCTCCCCTTGCATGGGAAGCCGGGTTGTGGAGGTGGCTGTAGGGGCTGCATCAGTCGACTACAGTATATATTTAGTCTCAGTCTTGTCACAGAGGTGTGCTATGCTATGCTGACTGTTGCAGGCAGGCCTGGCCAAAACAATATCCAAGAGAATAGTTCTCCTGTGGCCTAATGGAAGTTTCCACTGCTCACCAGAGACCTGAGCTCCACACACACACAACACACACTACAGCTGGGCACAAGATTATGAAGAAGAACAACAGCAGCTAAACAGTTGGCTCACAATATGAGCCATTCACGTTACAACAAAGCTCAAAATGCCAACTCATTATCAGCTGCAAATCTGTCCCCAGTTCATACCATGATTCAGCTGGTCATGATTACGGAAGTGGGGAAAAAAGCAAAGTAACTATGAAATAGATTTTATGTGAAATATGTTGATGATCATAACTATTTTCTCAAGAGATATTTTATATTGAGCTCAGGGCAAAGTATAGTTTTCATAAAATTGATTATATTGTAGCGAATTCGGGGGACAACGAAACCACAGGAACTGCCGCGGCCGGGAAGCGAACCCGTATCGCAGGAGACATCGCTAACCGCTCGACTAAAGGGTCAAACCCCCGAGCCAGCGGCCGGCGTGTCTACTAATCCATGCACGTTACACTACCCCCCCCCCTCCTTCGTGAAGCGCGTCCCCGCGTTTAAGCATATCAGGTCCTTCACGCCTCAGGGCGCCTACGCTTCCGATGGCCTTACGGTGGCCCCATCCCACTTCTGACACCAATGCAGCGTATTCGGGGGACAACGCAACCACAGGAACTGCCGCGGCCGGGAAGCGAACCCGTATCGCCCGCACCGCAGGAGACATCGCTAACCGCTCGACTAAAGTGTCGGAACCGGTAGCCAGCGGCCAGCGTGTCTTCTTATCCATGCACGTTACAATATAGTTAGATTTGGTCTTCCACATAGTTGGGGTTCTATTATACGAAAATCAATAATACGAATAAATAGGCATTATGTTGCTAAATTGAGTTTCATTGGCAAAAAATATATCGAACATCTGGGCACAGGGATAAGTAAAGTAGTGGTAAAGCAATCCGAATCCCAGCGACAAATTCAAAATGAAGCAAAATTGCCAGTGCTATTATATCAGTGTCTTCTCAATTACCAAATAAATAAAACATGGCTGAACCCGAGTTTCAGACGTTGACTTTGTAATATCTAATAGTTTTTATTATCTAAAGGTAAAGGTTTAATGACCTTATTGTTGCATATCAGCCATGTCTAGCCACAACAACGTCACTTCCTCTGAAACTTGCTGCTTCTTCCACATTCAGCTGCTGCGGTGAAGATGTGAAACTTAATGTGTACAATTTTTCCCAGAAAAGTCCCACAGGCACCAACTATTAAAACAAGCAACTTCAAAAACATTAATGATTTGGATATCCATAGATTAGCTATTGTCTTAAATACAACAGCAATGGAAAGTATCAAACGAACAGTTTTCAATGTAAATATTCAGGATTGTAGCCTTGAATGCCAATACTCATTTTTCTTTCTTCCCATTGAAAACAATATAGCATGGATACGGTGCTCCATAGTCACTTTGGGTAAACAGAGTTTTTAAGCTTGCGAAACAATGAACACTGAATTGCCACAATGCCACAGTTTTCCAATGTCTTTTACAAAAGTGTGATATGGATTTTTTTGTTCAGGTAATTTGGGATCCCCAATCACTTATCCCTATTGGTGACCTGTTGCACACCTTAACTACCAGCATGTGACATGGCCTTCACTCTTGCCTAGATATCATGAAAATTCAATGCTCCGAGATAACCGTAGATATACACAATAATATATCTGGTAATGGCTGTTCATTGATGTTATTTTCCTCATCAGATCTTACTCACGTTTTCCCTTGATTGGTGGTTGTTTGCACTATGGTGCTCATAGCTACACCCCCCCCCCCATTTATGGCTGTAAAACCATCAATCAACAGTTTAGCAGTCGCCCCATTCAACAGTTGTCCACTTTCATTAAATCCCAAGACAAAGAAACATGAGTGCCTTTGTATTCAAGGCAGTCAGGACGCACTGTCCCTTAGATGAGAATAACTGGGTGCGGCCCTCTCTTCTAACATTTTGGGACACACAACACTCGCCATCTTGGCACGTTGAGTTTGTGCTATAAAACCAACGCAAACGCGCACGACAAAGAGGGGAGGGGCCAGTGGGCCGGAAGTCCAGATTGCATTTTCCAGCTTCCTGCTGATGGCTGCGGGCCGACGCGCACTGGCCCTTTAATTCACCTCTAAGCGTCATCTCTCACGCACCCAGCTTTGCTGAGTCACTGGGTTCAGGCGGGTTTCATAAGCCCCGCCCAGCGGCACCTCTCATTGGCGTACAGCTCAAGCAGCGTTCCACGTGGTTGGCTGCCAGCACTGCCAATCAGTTTCATTGTGCCAGCGGCAACGCTTCAAGTGACAGCAGCTGCAAAACTCCCGACAGTCAAAAAAAAAAAAAAAACTGCCCTGACAGTCTGACGCATGGTCTGACAGGGCAGCCTGCAGTTCAAGGGTGTGGGGCTGGGGCCTGAGGGTGACACGGGAAAGGAAAACTACGCGAGGGACAAAGAGATTTTGTGTGTGTGTGTGTGTGTGTGTGGAGAGAGAGAAAGTCAGCACGCTGAAGTTTATTCCTGAGGGAGAGATAGTTGCATGAAAAACGTTTGCCATCTGACAGATATGGGGACTTCAGGATATGAAAGATACCAGAGATGACAATGTTACACATATTGGCAAAAACTGTTGAAAATTAAAGTCAAAACAAATTGGGTGATATGTTTGACTGTCCCATTTTCATGGTATGCACTGTATAAACTAAAGACCATGAATAAATGTGGAGGACTGTAACTTTAAGTAGATGTAGATTCAAGAAGGAAATTAACCCAGTAACCTGGAATTGTTAGTGTCATATACACTATCCATTGAGCTGACTACTTCATGCAGCAATTACATCAACTGCATGACAATGCACATACACAATAGTGGCTGGAATGATACATTTGGTTGTATTGACAATAGAACATTTTTGAGTGTCTAGAGTTGACGGGCAAATTATTGGCAAATACTCCACAAGTTTTTTGCTTTGCACATATTCAAAATGTAATCATTGTGTTGTTATGTAACAGTCACTGCTATTCATAATTAAATCACTAAGAGTATGTTCATGGCTCATAGTACGTTGAACTTGAATGGTCATAGTGATTAACATTACTTTTTTCTTTAGTCTGTCAGTATACCATCCCATGACCTTTGACCTCCGGTGTTTAATTTCACCAGTGAGCATTGCTCTCACTCACCCTAAGAAGGATTACAAATGTCTGTCACCCTGTTTCTGTGTGTGACTATGTAATGTGTTCTTTCTGTTGGGCTTTAGAGAGCCATTACCTGGCTTGAATAGTTTCCAGACTGCTCCTTGCCTGGCAGAGGTGCTGATTGATTCCTGGAATCCATTTGCGAGAGGGATTTATGTGCTCTGAGCGCAAGGGAGCAAATGACGGAAGGAGGGAAGAGGAAAGAAAGACAAAGTAAGACGAGAATAAAAACTGAACATGAGAAGGGGACAGAAGTGAAAAAATGTATAGAAGGTAGGGAAATGTAAGATATAAAAGGGAAAATTTCACCACTAATAGGTTGCAGTGCTTTTTATATTAAAACACCGCAGTGTTCCTGAGCCAGTGCTGAGTGCTTATGAGGGACACTGGAAGTAAGGGCATAATGTTTCCGTCTGGTTATGCATTTACAAAGATCAGACCATATCCATGATACATAGCCTTACTTAGTCAGAGCTGTAAGTCTTTCCTAATGAAAGGAAATATTTTCTGATTTCTTTGCTGCTCTGTTTTATTTTTTTCCAGTGCTGAATACTAAAAAATTCTGTTTGCAGTTTTTTACAAAATCATATTGTACTGTCAAATCTATTGTGTATTACTAAGCAGGTTATTTCTACGATTATGAATGATAATCCTCAATTGTTAATATTTCCTCCATTCTCCGTCTGCTTCACTTAACAGAAACACTTTTAACTTCCTGCTGGTAACCATAGTTTGAAATTGTTGTCTCATTGTGTAGTGACTGTGACACAAATCCTGTTTTCCAGCAGTATGGAATGTGTTGACTCCCTCTATTATTAACACACCTAGTGGGTCCCAGATAGCTGCACAAAATGGCAACCCAACATGTCGTGATTTTACAGTAATTTTGTAAACCATAAAATGTCTCACTTTACATTCATCAGGCCCTTTTGAGAGTGAAAATGAAAATGCACAAATGACTACTCTCCAGTTCCTTGGTCAACTTTTACTTATTCTTGCATATTTTTTGGCTGCTCTTGCCTAGATCATGTAGCCTTTACTATCTTAATGAGAACTTTTAAAATTTCGCAATTTAATAGTTTCACCTGAGAGAAAATAACAAGATCTTAAGCAATAAGTAAAACTAATGCAGCCAAGTTTAAACAGTATTTTGGAGGTGCTTATGTTTGAATAAACAATATTTTGGAGGTGCTTATGTTTGAATATTACACAACAAGTAACTTGTTTTTCTAAGTTGCTATACAGGTTATCTTTTTCACTTTTCAAGAAATGATACCAGAAGCCTAACACTTGTAAATAATATCATCTGACATTTAATGATTGAAATCTTTTCAATGCCATGACAGGTCGTGTACATCATGTACACAAACAGAATTGTTTTACAGTCGTTTGAATCTCAAATTACATGATATAAAGTTAAAACTGCAAAATACTCTGAATCCTTACACAATTATCAAAGATTACCAAAGATTCAAATGTTTAATTGTTCTCTTAATAGAGCAAACAACAACATGCAGAAACCAGAAGTACTATCTGAAAACACATATCTTCCTGTTGAAAGTTGTGTTCTGGCGTTGTGAGGCCTTGGAAACATGCTATAAATGGATTTCCATTCATTTAAAGGGGTTATATGTAATATTATATTTTTCTTGGAATAAAATGTAGCTATCAGTATAGAGATTGTTGAGTAGTATGGACTGAAGGCAATGTTTCCCAAAGTGAGGTACGTATTACACATAGAGGTACCTGGAAGTACTGCAGGGGGTAACCAGAAAATTTATGAAAATGTGTTTTTCTTTTTAATATTGACTTTGAAAATTTGCATATCATCCTCTTGAAAAAGTCTGTTACAACTGTATTCTAACATAAAAGTTAGATAAATATTTTCTATGCCACATAATTCTCTCCATATTGTAAGTATTTGCACCATCTTTTTAATGTTTACACAACAAACGCCCATTATCACAAATTACATATTTGTCACAGTGGGCTTTACAGCAATACAACACCCTGAATTTGCACCCTCGCATCGGATAAGGAACAACTCCCTAAAAAAAACCTTTAACAAGGAGGGAAAAAAAGTAGGTAGAAACCTCATTGAGAGCAACAGAGGGGGGATCTCTCTCCCAAAACGGACAAACGTGCAATGGATGTTGTGTGTACAGAATAAAACACAGTTTAGAGAAATACAACATTAAAAGAGGGAAACAGAATAATAATAGAATTATAAAATACGTGAAGAATATGATGAGGAGAATGCCAAGCAGTGTCCAGGTGCAACTGAAACAGCCTAAGACCTTAGCCACGCGACCACCATCACCATGTAGACCTGGCAGGAGGACAGACTACACATGCACACAGGGGAGACTTGCATCACACCTTCACATACAAGGGAGAAGAGACAAGAAAAAAAGTCACACATCGGAGTGAGAGAAGTATATAACATTGAAACAGGTTATGGATTTATAAGATGTATTTTAAAAAATGTGATGAGAACGATGCCAAGCAGTGTCCAGGTGGCGACTACCATCACCATGGAGTGCTGGGAGGAGGACCAACTACACGTACACATGGGGCAGACTCGCATCGCAACATTCACATACACAGGAGAAGAGAACAGAGAAGACATCATTCAGAGAGAGAGAAAAGAATTGTGAGAGAAGACAAAAGTTTGCAATAGTCAATAATCTATACTCCATAATCTCGTCAGCATAACAGTGCTTAGTAAATTCATTGAGACAGAAACCAATCTGCCATGCAGTACAGGTCAAGAAATACCCAATTTAAAGGCAACTAATTGTAGGTTAAGGCAAAAAGAGGAGTTTTAAGTTTGGATTTAAAGGACTCAACAGACTCTAATTGTCTGATGGCGGGTCCGCGGTGGCGTAGCGGTCTAAGCATCGGCTTGGTGTCGATGCAGTTGCCCACTGGGGACTGGGGTTCGCGCCCCGGTCTCGTCAGATCCGACTATGGCCGGACTCGATGAAGCAGCAATCATTGGCAACGCTGTCTTCGGGAGGGGGCGGAGTCGGCCTGTGTTCGTCTTGTGAATGCGTCTCTGTGTGTGTCGGAAAAACAGTGGTTCGGCTTGGATTCGCCTTGTCACGAAAGTGGGGAGGCGTCTCCTTCGAGACTGCCGGCCGGAGAGATGCAGTTGGCGAACGCATGCAATACGAGGGTGGGTGTTTGAATTAAAATAGGGATCAATTGGCCACTAAATTGGGAGAAAAAGGGAAAAATCAGAAATAAATGAAAAAATAATAATAATAATTGTCTGACGGCAGCAGGCAGGTTATTCTAAAACAACAGCTGACTTCTTTTTAATTTTGGGTACACACAGGAGTCCTGTATTTTGTGAATGGAGAGCTCGAGATGGAATATTCAATTTAAGAAGATCAGACAGGTAAGATGGGAAAGCCCATTTAGGATTTTATAAATCAGCAGCAGCACCTTGAAGTCTGTTCTAACATGGAAAGGAAGCCAATGAAGGGAGGTGGGAATTGGAGTAATATGGTAAAATGTTCGCGTTTCAAGTAGGATTCTAGCTGCAGTATTCTGAACCATCTGAAGACTTTTGGTACTAACATGTGGCAGACCTGAAAACAGAACATTACAATAATCAAGTCTGGATGAAACAAATGCATGTATTAGAGTCTCTGTGTCAGACATGGACAATGGACAGGAAAGATGAAATTTTAGCTATGTTACATAAGTGAAAAAAGGCAGTCTTGTTGATTTTTTAATGTGCTTGTCAAAGGAAAGGCTGGGATCAAATGTAACACCAAGATTTTTGGCTGCCACACTTTGTGAAATCACAGAGGTGTCAACTGTTACTTTACTTGATCAAAGTGGTGTCTTTGTCTAGCAGGGCCAATGACCAGCATCTCAGTTTTATCTGAATTTAAAAGCAGGAAATTTAGTGACATCCAATATTTCATAGCAGCCAAGCAGGCCTCTTAATTAGTCAGTTGAGTATGATCATCCGCCCTTATAGGCACATACAGCTGAGTATCATCCACATAGCAATGGAAATGTATTCTATTACTGCATATAATTGGCAGAGGTGAAATACAAATAGAAAAAAATTAAGAGGGCAAAGAACTGAGCCCTGAGGTGCGCCATAGGTAATGTTAGATAATTTCAATGTAATATTATTATAGCACCCACCCAGGGATGGCAAGTTACCTTTCTACAATAATTTGGCGGCATGGTGGTACAGTGGACAGCGCGGTCACCTCACAGCAAGAAGGTTCAGGGTTTGAGCCCCGGGCTAGTCCAACCTTGGGGGGGGGTCATCCTCTGTGTGGAGTTTGCATGTTCTCCCCGTGTCTGCATGGGTTTCCTCCTACAGTCCAGAGTCATGTAGGTTAGGTGAATTGGCCATACTAAATTGCCCCTAGGTATGAATGTGTGTGTGTGTGTGTGTGTGTGTGTGTGTGTGTGTGTGTGTGTGTGTGTGTGTGTGTGTGTGTGTGTGTGTGTGTGGGCCCTGTGTGATGGCCTGGTGGCCTGTCGAGGGTGTCTTGCCGCCTGCCGCCCAATGACTGCTGGGATAGTCTCCTGCATCCCTGAGAGCAGGATAAACGGTTTGGATAATGGATGGACTATTATTGCAGACACACTGTGTTTTTCCAGATAAGTATGATTTAAGCTAAGAGAGAGCTACGCCAGAGACATCAACATTACAATTTATTCTGTCTAATAGTATGCAGTGATCAATGGTGTCAAAGGCTGCACTGAGGTCCAGTAGTAGAGGCACAGAGGTGGAATTAGAGTCCATAGCAAGTAGAAGATCGTTCACCACTCTGTTCAGAGCAGTTTCAAGTGGAGTGACAGGCTCTGAAATCCAGTTGAAAAGGTTCATATATACTAAGCACAAAAAGTAAGGACATTTGTGTTTGGTAGAGTATTTCTTTGTTTTAACAATGCTTCTTGGCAATAAATCTTATACTGTTAGAAAGCCTGTTTATTTCCCTTTTAATGGTGCCACATTTGTAAGGAACATGCATCTGTGGGATGAACAGCAGAGCTGAGTATGTGGGTTGTGCCCATAAAAAAAATTTGCCAGATCTTCTCTGACAATGCCAAACAGCTTATTTTGCTGTTGCTATTGACTCTTGTTTTGAGCTTCTGGTAGCCGAGGTGCTGACAATCAGGTGCCTGATATAAGATTTATTGCCAAGAAGCATTGTTACAACAAAGAGATAAGCTACCAAACACAAATTTCCCTTACTTTTTTGCTAAGTTTAGATGATTTTCTTCTATGGGTCGAAATTTTTTGATACACAACTCTCATTGGTACTCTGGAAAAGAATAGAAGATTAGAGACTGGTCGATAGTTATCAATAGACCCTGGATGGAGGTGCGGATTCTTAATTACAGGTTTGTCCACAGCTGTTAAAACTGCTGGGAACAGTGTCAGTAGTAAGGGGTAAATTGACAATGTCAGGCACTGTAGGTCCCAGCAAAAGCCAGAGGTCTTAAAAAAGTTTTGTTGGTAAAGGGTCAAGTAGGCAAGTAATTGGTTTAGAAGCTGACACGAGCTTAGTCAAAGTATCAAGTGATATAGTCTCAAAAGCTGTAATAACAGAGACTATCAGTCACTCAGTGTATAGATATAGATTTGGTAAGACAGGATCTGCAGGAATAGCTGGAGTTGAAGAACCTATTCTGTTTATGATCTCATCAATCTTACCTAAGACTATCTGAAGTACCCATCACATCTAACGTAATAATAGCCAAAACTGTAATATTTGCTAGTAATATTTGATTTGCTAATATCCCTTACGGCTTTCCGTAGCACCACAACAAAGTCACGTGATGTACGTAACAACGTCAGTCTGAATCCGGTCTGTGAATAAATACCCAGCACGAGAGAAGTCGTCCTTGCTTTATTAATGTTATAAGTTAACATAGCCAGAGGGCACAGATCATTACTAAAATAAGCTGCTCTTACTCATGGAAATGCCTCTCTAGTAGAGACAGCTTATCTTTAGCTGCAGAATAGTCACTGTAGTGCCGCGCACTGACTCTAATATGGAAGTTGATGATGTGGAGGGGGAGTAACTCTGTTTTGTTATTCATCCGGCCATGCGTTATGCAGCACGGGTTGTCGTTAATAAAGTCATCTCATGCAGTCAAAGTCAAGTCTCTGTATATTAATCAACTAAGTCGAGTCTTCCGGTTGTGTAACCATAACATGGTGTCAGAAGTCGGTCCAGTTTGTCATTTTGCCACAGTTGAGTCGAGAGAACGGAGTTTTCTACTAGCTAAATGCTAAGCTAGCGCCTACGACGTACAGACGACAGGCGAGCCACCATCTGAAGATGGGCCAGTTTATGTTACCATCGCCGTTCGTGCTGACAGGCAACTTGGGAGAAAATTGGAGACGATGGGAACAGCGCTTGCAAATAAATATACATGACTACGAGTGGTGCAGATCGCAAGGAAGGAAAGGTAAAAGTAGCCATTTTACTGCACGCACTAGGCGAGGAAGCTCTCTAAGTGTACAACACACTTGATACTGACTACAACAAAGAAGATACTGTAGAAGAATTCTAGCAGCTTTCAGACCCTATTGCCAGCCTAAGAAAAGCACAGTGTTTGAAAGACATCAGTTTTGGGTGCACCCTATGTCAGAATCTATCACGATAGAGAAATTTGTGACAGAGCTCAGGCAAAAGAGTAAAGAATG
Organism: Lampris incognitus; assembly: GCF_029633865.1. Lineage (NCBI taxonomy): Eukaryota > Metazoa > Chordata > Actinopteri > Lampriformes > Lampridae > Lampris > Lampris incognitus. The sequence goes on along the minus strand of NC_079217.1, from coordinate 28,124,747 downwards.
TGAATTTGGCGTCTCGGAAAATTACATGATCAGAGACAAGATTGTGTTCAGTATGAATGACCAGCGCCTGAAAGAGACTTTTAAGAGAACCAAATCTTACACTAGAAAAGGCCATAGACACGTTTCGTGCTGATGAGACTGCTAAAGCAGCGGTCCCCAACCCCCGGGCCGCGGACCGGTACCGGTCCGTGGGTCATTTGGTACTGGGCTGCAGAGAAAGAATAAATAATTTACATTATTTCCGTTTTATTTATTATCTGAGGCTGAACGATGTTTTATTTTGAAAAATGACCGGATTCCCTCTGTTGCATCCGTCTATGACTCACTCTTGACGCTTGTCTCGGTCACGTGATACGTTGCCACTAAAATTATACCCACAAGCTATCAAAATGAGTAAAAAAAACAAACTTCTTTGGAAAGTTTCTTTGCGAAGGGGAAAAGGCCCAGTGAGGAGACAGAAGAAGAGCCTACGACTTCCAAGAAAAAGAACGCTGCATTTAACAGACAATACCAGGAGTCCTACTTAAAATATGGATTTATCGCGACAGGTGATTCCCGCGCAGCAAGCCCGCTCTGCATAATATGCGGCGACCGGCTCTCTAATGAGGCAATGAAGCCTTCAAAACGGCTTCGCCACTTGGAGACCAAGCACCCTGCATTAAAAGACAAGCCTTCGGAGTATTTTGAAAGAAAAAAGCATGAACAAGAAGGACAGAAGCAATTATTGAGGGCCACCACATCAACAAATGCGAGTGCACTGAGAGCATCATACTTGGTGGCTAATCGTATTGCTAAGGCTAAGAAGCCATTCACCATTGGTGAAGAATTGATCCTGCCCGCCACTAAAGACATTTGCCGTGAACTTCTAGGAGAGGCTGCGGTTAAAAAGATAGCACAGGTGCCTCTTTCGGCCAGCACCGTCACTCGGCACATTGAGGAAATAGCAGAGGACATTGAGACACAATTGTTGGAGAGGATTAATACATCACCGTGGTACACACTCCAGGTTGACGAGTCTACAGATATTGACAACAAGGCAATACTACTTGTTTATGTGCGATATCTTTATCAGGAGGATGTGCATGAGGCTATGTTATGTGCACTATCGTTGCCAACCAAAACCACAGCCGCAGAACTATTCAAGTCGCTGGATCATTATATATCAGGAGAACCGAAATGGTCCTTTTGTGTCGGCATATGCACAGACGGAGCTGCTGCCATGACCGGACGGCTGTCTGGTTTAACTACTCGGATTAAGGAGGTTGCACCTGAATGTGAGTCTACACATTGTGTCATTCACGGGGAAATGCAGGCAGCGTATTGAATGATGTCGTTAAAGTTATTAACCACATCAGAGCATACGCCCTTAACTCGCGCCTGTTCGAGCAGCTTTGTGAGGAGATGGACGCGGAGTACAGACACCTTCTCTTATACACAGAAATAAGATGGCTATCCCGAGGGAGATCGCTGGCCAGAGTGTTTGAATTACGAGAGCCGCTGCAGAGATTTCTCTCAGAAAAAAGTCACCGCTGGCAGCACATTTCAGTGACGAGGAATGGGTCGCAAAACTCGCTTACTTGTGCGACATATTCAACCTGCTCAATGAACTCAATCGGTCACTTCAGGGGGAAATGACAACTGTCTTCAAGTTGGCAGATAAAGTAGCTGCATTTAAAGCCAAACTGGATTTGTGGGGACGGCGCGTGAACAGGGGTATATTTGACATGTTTCAAACATTGGCGGGGATTTTGGAAGAGACTGAGACCGAGCCGTCATTCTCCCAGCTGGTGCACAATCACCGGTCTTTGCTTTTAAAAGAGTTTGAGCGCTAATTCCCAACCACAAAAGACCCACGAACTGCCAAGGAATGGATCCGCGACCCACTTGTCAACAAACCAGGTGAATCCAGCATGTCTATGTAAGAAGAAGATCAACTGCTGGAGATCGCAAATGGCGGCGGCCTTAAAAGTATGTTCGAGACAACAACTCTGCCGGTGTTCTGGATTAAAGTCACGGCAGAATACCCTGAGATCGCCACAACAGCACTGAAAACCCTGTTGCCATTTCTGACATCCTATTTGTGTGAAGCGGGATTTTCTGCAGTGACAGCAACCAAAACAAAATTACGGAGTAGACTGGACATAAGCAACACACTTAGGGTGTCATTGTCTCCCATTACCCCTAGATGGGACCGTCTCGTTGCAGAGAAACAAGCTCAGGGCTCCCACTGATTTAGCGTTATGGTGAGTTGTATTTTCATGCAATTTATATTTGTTTTTGTGTTGTATCTTATTTTGAAGGCATGTTTAAACGTTGCCATGGCGACCAGAGAGTGTTAGGGGGCAGAGAGGATGTTACTCATGTTATGTTTTTGGCGCGATGTTACGAGGACGCTGCTAATAAAGTTGCATACGAGTACACAATGGATTCACGTTTATTATTATATTTAGAAAATACCACAGTTTTGATGCCGGTCGTATCATTTTATTTTGTGTATTTATCCACCACACCTTAAAGGCCGGTCCGTGAAAATATTGTCTGACATTAAACCGGTCCGTGGCGCAAAAAAGGTTGGGGACCGCTGTGCTAAAGCACAAATGCGAGCAATGGGTGCAGCATCCCAGGAGAGAACTGTTTTCTGTTTTTTTATGCAGTGCATAAAAACAGAAAAGAAAACGACAGTCAACCATGGAATAAAGGACAAAAACAGCCAGTTCAATTCACCCAGAACAAGGGACAAGGGAGCACATGCAGGAAATGTGGAAAATCACACAAGCTAAGGCAATGCCAGCATATGGTGGATCCTGCTGTAAGTGTGGAAAGCAGAACAGTTATGCAAAGATGGGCATGTCAAGCAAAGCACAGCATGGAAAGACAGTGCATGAAGTGATTCCTGAAATGGATGCCCTGTTTACTGAAACAGTGAACATTAATCAGCTAGACCCTAAAGTTGACAAATCATGGTACCCTGAAGTAACTGTAGGCAATATGTCAAGCTCAAGTTGGATACGGGAGCAGAGGCCAATGTCCTGCCACTGAGGATGCTTAAGTCCATGAAACGTGAGGTTAGGCATGAATGGAGAGCATACCTACTACTGCAGCCCACAAGAACAGTGCTGGTGGCATATTGAGGGATTAGACTGAGGCCAGAAGGGAAACTCACTCTCAAGTGCCCCACACCCAAAACTCAAGCGAGTCTACCATTTTATGTATCCAGGCACTCCTCCATATCCATCCTAGGGAGGAAGGCGTGTGAAGATTTGCATCTAGTAAAAAGGGTGGACGTTGACACACATCCAACAACAAAAGAGCAGCTGATAACTCAGCACCCAACTATCTTTGAAGGTCTGGGGAGTTCTCTGGAGAGTATCACATCCACACGGACCCCAAGGCTACACCAGTCATACATGGCTGCAGAAAAATACCACTGGCAGTAATGGACAGACTCAAAGCCACTCTGGATGATCTGTTACAAGCTGATGTGATTGCACAAGTAACTGAATCAACACCATGGGTGAATAGCCTTGTAGTCACTAAAAAAAGAACTAAAAGAAGTTATGGGTTTACTTGGACCCCAGTAATTTGAACAAAGTAATACTAAGAGAGCATTACTCAAGTCCTACAACTGATGAAGTTTTGAGCAAACTTGCTGGTAAGAAAATATTCACAGTGCTTGACGAAAAGGATGGCTACTGGCAAGTAAAGCTAGGCAAGGAGTCATCACTACTGTGCACATTTAATACAAAATGGGGGAGATATGGGGGAGAAATGCCTACCATTTTGAATAAAGTCAATGAGTGACATTTTCCAGCAGCGCAGCTGTGAAACATTTGGAGACATCCAAGGAGTTCACATCATAGCTGATGACATGATCATCGCTGCATCTACAGAGAAAGAACATGAAGAGATAATACAGAAGGTGATGGCCAGAGCAAAAGAGGCCAGTGTGAAAGTCAACAAAGAGAAAATACAGTATAAGTTGAGCAGTGTAAACTACATGGGCCACATTGTCACTGCAGAGGGTGTTAAGGCAGATGAAACTAAAGTTAAGGCCATTGCTGAGATGCAGCCACCTACTGACAAAACAGGACTACGGCGAATGCTTGGCATGATAAAATACCTAGCGCAGTATATCCCTGTAGTGGGGCAGCTTAGCTCCAATATTCACAAGGATTGTGCATTTTGTGATAAAAGCACCAAACTTGATACATATGTAGCTTAATATATTTAGAAGAAATTTGGATATGGAACCACTGAAAATTGACCCCATAGTGGCCATGGCAGGCATGGACGTTATCAGATCGCTTTTAGCGGGGCTGTGGCCTCCCTAAATTTCATATCAGCCATTATGATAAGAGAGAGGAGAATGTTACCTTTCCAGAGATACCAATATTATTGTACTAGTCCAAATAGAACCAGAGATATGCCATTTTACATATCGGATGTCACCAATGCATGTTGAAAAAACTAAGTTCCCAGTCACTTTTGAGACATTATTCACATTTCAAAACATTATTCACGTGATAAATACTACCAATGTTTCATGCTGTCACTGGGTGTGACACTGTTTTGCCGGACAAGGTAAGAAAACTGCTTGGGCAGTATGGATCGTTTTGCTTTCCTGACGCTGTCCTCTGCACCAGGTGACATACCAGAAGAGGTCATGAGGAGCACAGAAAGATTTGTCATACTCCTGTATGACAGGACGAGCAAGTGCATGGACATCAATAGAGCACGAAAGAAGATGTTTGCAAAGAAGAACAACGTTCAGCTGGTACCACCAACAAAAGCAGCCCTGGAGCAACATGTGAAGAGGGCAGTCTATCAGGGAGGATACGTGTGGGGCCAGATACTGTTACCTTCACCAGAGTTACCTTCACCAGACAACTGGAGCTGGACCACGAACCAGGAAGGAATGTTGGAGCAATATTGGACAGAACTACCCGAGGCCTCCCACACCTACCATGAACTGGTATCATGCAGGTGCAAGAATGGCTGTGTGAAGTGCTGCAAGTGCAAAAAAAGCAGTGCTTGAATGCACTGACCTGTGTGCCTGTGAAGGGGGGTGTTAACACAGTTAACTTTTCAAGTGAGATTGAGACGTTTGACATCGAGAGCCAGTTGATTAGCAGTTACTTTTGTAAATAAAAAAAATAATAAAAAACAATAAACACTGTTGAAGTACTGAATTGTGTATTGTTTCCTGCAATCGCTGGTTCTAAACCTTGACCAGCAGAAGAGGAGTGTTTAGGTATAGATGTCTATACATAGTGTATAGATGAATAATGTCTCAAAAGTGACCGAGAACTTAGTTTTTTCAACATGCGTTGGTAACATCCGATATGTAAAATGGCATATCTCTGGTTCTATTTAGACTAGAACAATACTATTGGTATCTCTGGAAAGGTAACATTCTCCTCTGTCTTGTCATAGTGGCTGATATGAAATTTAGGGAGGCCACAGCCCCGCTAAAAGCGATCTAATAACTTCCATGTCTGCCATGGCCACTACGGGGTTAATTTTCAGTGACTCCATATCTAGATTTCTTCTAAATATATTAAGCTACATATGTACCAAGTTTGACGCTTTTATCACGAAATGCACAATTTTTATGCTAAGCTGCCCCACTACTGGTGAGGCCACCATAACAGCACCACTAAGACAGCTGCTAAAGAAGGACAATGTGTGGCAGTGGCAACATGAACATGATGATGCAGTCAGCAAACTGAAACATGCCCTCACAAATGCTTCTGCGCTCATCAATTTCAAAAAGGACAGGGACAGTGCCTCATTTCCTCCAATTTATTTTGGCCAGCAAAACATGCTAACGTTCAGCCGACTGCTACAGGCCTTCATCAGAGCATGAGTGTAACTACACTCACACTCATGCCCCCTAGTGACCACCTTAGTAACTTGCTAAAGTAACAGAAAAATGAATGGCCAAGATAATATTATCAAATCATTTCCAAAAAAATCAGGGATCAGGAATGAGGAACACTTTATCATTTTATTTCATGTACGCAACGAAACATCGTTTCCCCCAGCAGTGCAACACAAAGACAAAAACAAATTGTAGCGAATTCGGGGGGGGGGGCAACCGCAGGACCTGCCGCAGCCGGGACGCGAACCCGTATCGCCCGCGTTGTGGGAGATAGGGGTTCGCGTTCCCTGGCTGCCCCCCCCGCCGGTCTACATGGGCTAGCAGTTAGCTTAGCCTGACCCGCTTCCGCGTCCTGTCCATCCGCTTCGGTGTTCTCTTCAGGCTCAGCTCTGGCCAGGGCCGTGGTCCCAGGGCACACAGGATACAGCAGAAGCTCCCCCAGCCGATCCAGTGCCAGCTCTCCCAGCCAACACACAAGGATACAACTTAGACGCAGACATGGACAGACACTGCATGGACGGTACTTGGTGAGGCTACCGCAAACGTGAATTCGCGCCGCCATCTTCCCCACACCGGTACTGGGTGAGGCCGCTGCAAACGTGATGGCGGCGTGAAAAGCGAAAATGTATTTGGCCGAGGGGTCAACGATGTCGCCCTTGTAATGATCTGTGCCCTCTGGCTATGTTAACTTATAACATTAATAAAGCAAGGACGACTTCTCTCGTGCTGGGTGTTTATTCACCGACCGGATTCCGACTGACGTTGTTACGTACATCACGTGACTTTGTTGTGGCGCTACGGAAAGCCGTAAGGGATATTAGCAAATCAAATATTACTAGCAAACATTACATCTCCCTTTTTCTGAAAAGTGCTGCTTTCTCTGCAGAGATACAGACCAAGTTGAGCACGTTTATAAGCGAATACAATCTTAATAAGAAAGAATATGAAAGTGGAACTCTTATATAACTGGACTGCAACAAAGTAGTGTAAAACATTTCCTTCACTGTCTAAATGTGACACCGTAATAACATTTCATCTTTTTTTTCATTTCATTACTGGTAACTGCAAACAGCAGGTAGGTACACAAGGTAAGTGAACGCTGTAAATATTTCTTTTCAAAACCTAGCAGGTATAGTACAGGTTGGTGTAAAATTCTCTCTTTTTTTAACATTCATAAGTCAAGGATTTGCCTTGGTTTGATCGTGCGACCTGACCTCGTGGTGTAACCAGGCTGTGTGTCTGGTTGTCGCTGATTGTTCGTGTCTGGAGGTTCAGCATGCTCTTGCTGATGGGCTTGTGTGTTGTTGTTAGCGCTGGTAACAGTCTGCTGTGAAGTGTGTGTGTGTGTGTGTAGTGTGAGTGTTCACGCTGCTTTGTCGCAGGTGTTGACGGTTGCGTCGGTAGATCTGACCTTCTTTGGTTTGGATGTGGTAGCTCCTGTCTGTGTTCGCTGGTCTTTCCACAGTTGCAGGTCTCCAGGATCCATCCTCCTGCCGGAAGCGGATTGGTGTGCCTGCGGGCAGGTGGGGCAGAGGTTTGGCTGTTCGGTTGTAGTATGCCTGCTGGCGCTGTTGACATACCTCTCTCCTTTTGTGAACATCCTCCTGACTGGCGATCTGTGGCTGCAGGTGTTTTGCTGTTGATGGGAGAATGGACCGCAGCCTCCGACTCATCAGTAGCTGTGCCGGTGATTTCAGATTGTCCACCGGTGTGTTGCGATATTCCAGTAAGCTCATGTAGGGGTCTTTGTTCTCAGCTTTGGCTTTGTCCAGGATGCGTTTGGCCATCTGGACAGTCTTCTCGGAGAGGCCGTTGCTCTGTGGGTAGTGGGGGCTTGTGGTGGTGTGTGAGAAACCCCATGTCTGTGAGAAGTTGCGGTACTCACCAGAGCTGTAGCACGGACCGTTGTCGCTGATGATAGTCTCGGGGATTCCGTGTCGAGCCATTGCTGCTTTCAGCTTCATGATGACGGCAGATGAGGTGCAGCTGTAAAGTCTCTCTAGCTCGAAGAATCTGGAGTAGTAGTCCACAGTGACTATGAAGTCCTGTGAGTTCCATGTGAATAGGTCTGTGCCTATCACTTGCCACGGCTGCTCGGGTATGGCGTGTGACATCATTGGTTCCTTTGCATTTGCGCTGCGCCGTTCTTGGCATATGCTGCAGTCTGCTACCGCATCCTCGATCTGTTTCCCCATGCCAGGCCAGAACAGTAAGTCTCTTGCTCGGAATTTGCTTTTTTCCATGCCAAGGTGGCTGGCATGGATGCGCTGTATCATGTCCTTGCGAAGCTTTTGGGGGACAATGATTCTCTCACCTTTGAACAGGATACCGTCCATTTCTGAGATTTCTGCTCTGTGGTTCCAGTATTCCTGGATGCTGGGCGGGCACTTTTTCTTTGTGTCTGGCCAGCCAGTGAGTGTGGCTCGTCTGAGTGCGGTGAGCTGTGGATCTTGCGCTGTTTCCTGCTTGATTTCTGTGAGTCTTGTGTCGCTCACAGGGATGTTGCTGAGGACTGTGTGCACTTGGGCCTCCATCCCTTCCTGTAGGTCACTGTCGTGGTGTTCTATTGACTTGCGTGACAGTGTGTCGGCCACCGGTATGTCCTTACCAGGGCGGTGGATGATTTGGATGTCGTATTTTTGGAGCGCCAGGATCATCCGTTGCAGCCGGGGTGGTGCTGCTGCCAGTGGCTTTTTTAGTATTGCCTCCAGAGGCTTGTGGTCTGACTCCACAATCACTTTTCGTCCGTACATGTACTCGTGGAACCTCTTGCAGCCGAAGACCACAGCATAGAGCTCCTTCTCTATCTGTGCGTAGTTTTCTTCAGTGCTGTTGAGTGACTTGGACGCATAGGCAATTGGTTTGCCATCTTGGAGCATGACAGCCCCAAGGCCACTTTTGGATGCATCCACTTGGAGTCGCAGCTCTTTCTGCGGGTCAAAATACGAGAGTACTGGACCTGGGTGCTGTGTAATGAGATTCTTCATCTCTTGGAACGCTTGTCGTGGACTGCATCCCACACAAACTCACTGTCCTGTTTCAGAAGCTGTCTGAGGGGTGAGTTTATCTGTGAGAGGTGTGGAGCGAATCTGGCGAGGTAGTTGATCATGCCGAGGACTGTCTCCAGCTCTGCTTTGTTCTGTGGGGGTTGCATGTCCTTGACCGCCTTCACCTTGTGTGGGTCTGGTTTGATGCCTTCGTGTGAGAGCGTGTGGCCGAAGTAGCATACCTCAGACACGCATATGTGACACTTGTCGGGGTTGAGCCTCACCCCTCGCTCCCTTGTGCGCTTCAGCATCGCTCTGAGACGCTGGTCATGTTCCTCTTTAGTCTTGCCGAACACTAGTATGTCGTCCACTATGGCCGTCACACCATCTAATCCTTCATATGTTTCATCCACGCGTCTCTGGAACTCGTCTTGAGCGGACACGATTCCGAATGGCAGTCTGAGGAAACGATACCTGCCAAACACTGTGTTAAATGTCGTCAACATTGAGGATTCAGTGCTCAGTTTGATGGCCCAATAGCCTGATTGCGCGTCTAACATGCTAAAGTACTCAGCTCCAGCGAGCTTTGTGGTGGCGTCCTCCAGCGTGGGGAGGGGGTAGTGAGGTCGTTGTATCACTTTGTTAAGAGCTCTGGGGTCTAAACACACTCTAAGTTTGCCTGTCTTTGGATTCTCAACAATGACGAGTGCGTTCACCCATTCTGTGGGTTCTGTTACCTTACAGATTATGCCGCCTTTCTCCATGCTGTCAAGCTCGTCCCTCAGTTTGCTGCGTAGGGCGATGGGGATTCTGCGTGGCGGGCAGACGACCGGCGTTGCATCTGGTGTGACGCGGAAGGTGCACTCGCCTGAGAACTCTCCTATTCCCTGGAAAACATCTGCATACTCATCCATTATGCTCTGTGATGTGACATTGTTTTCCTTGCTCACAGCCATCACTATTTTTACCAAGTTTAGGTCACGGCATGTTTTCATTGCCATGACTGGTGGGGCGTTTGTGTCAATGACGTAAAAGTCCAGCATCATTGCATTGTCTCTGTACTTACATTTGAGTTTGCATGTGCCTTTCACGCTCAGCGCGCCTCCTCCATATTCAGTGAGTCTGTGTATTGCTGGTTTCAGTGTCACATTTTTGAACAGCGCCTGGAACAGGTTGGTGGGAATAGTATTGGCCTGTGCCCCAGTATCTAGTTTAAACTTTACCTTCTGTGGAGGTGTGCCAATTCCAACCTCTACGTAAGCCTGCTCGTTGCTTTTTCCGTTGTTCTCTATTGAGATGCAGTCTATGTACAGCTCTGTCTGTTCTCCCACAGCGGTGCTCTCCACTGTAATGTTGTCGAAGTACAGTTCTTCCTGCTCTCTGTCAGTGGTGTACTCTTCTGGGTTCTCTCCGACGGCATGTACTGTGCCGCGGTAGTACTTTGTCTGTCCCTGGGAGCTAGACTTGCATACTTTAGCAAAATGATTGAGCTTCTTGCATTTAATGCATTGTTTACCCTTAGCTGGGCAAGTGGCTTTAGCACCGTGTAGCCCTCCACAATAGCTACACGCCCTGGCGGCGGTGCTAACGTTACCCTCCCGTTGTCTGAAGTTAGCGTTAGCTGCTTTGGGTGCGTTCGGTTTGTAAGTCTTTCTGCCTATTGCGTGCACCGTTTCATGTGTGCTACCCTGGCCCATAAACTTTAGCTGTTGCTTTGCTAGCTCGTGTGAGCGGGCTACATCTATGGCTTTTTCTAGCGTTAGCTCAGCTCCCTGGCTAAGTAGCTTTTCTCTCACTCTGGGTGAGTTGGTGGCAAACACGATTTGGGTAGCCACAGTCTTTGACTAGGAGCTTTAGCTCAGTTACAAATTGTTTGAAGGATTCACTCTCTCCCTGCATCTTGTCATGAAATGTATATCTGGCATAAATCGGGTTTGCTTTAGGGGTGATGTACTCAGTGTACTTATCGTAGTACGTTTCCAGCTTCTTGGCTTGTTCTCCGCTGAGTGTCCAAGTGTTGTGCACATCGCGCCCTTTTTCCCCTATCCAGAGCAGGAGGTAGCTGCATTTCTCCTCTTCGTTCTTCCCACGCAGGGGGCCCTTGAACATTAGCTCCGTTGTTTGTCGAAATCGTCTCCATGCTTCAGGTAAGTTCGCCGATTCCCAGTCCATCCGTGGAGCTGGAACGCCATACGAATCCATATTGGGTATTTAAACTCCGCTACTCTGACACCATGTAATGATCTGTGCCCTCTGGCTATGTTAACTTATAACATTAATAAAGCAAGGACGACTTCTCTCGTGCTGGGTGTTTATTCACCGACCGGATTCCGACTGACGTTGTTACGTACATCACGTGACTTTGTTGTGGCGCTACGGAAAGCCGTAAGGGACATTAGCAAATCAAATCAAATATTACAGTGTGGTGGACACGTATTGGGGACAGAATTCAACCCAGGAACTAAGGGTTAAGTCATGGTTGCCCTGGCAGGTTAACGCAGGGTTAAGTTATGGTTGTCCAGCCAGTTTTCTGGTTATTCTTGCCACCTCCGTTCAGTCGAGCTGTGGGTTTTGTTTGTCTCGCTGATTTACCGTGGATTAAAGAAAGTTGCCTACACGGCTAAAGTGTGAACCTACGGTCTTCTCCGTTACTTCGGCTCTACACTGGTGACCCCGACGTCGGTTTTCGGATAAGTTTTCTGAAACCACACACATTATGGTTACGAACGCCGTTGCAATTAAACTGCCGGAGTTTTGGGAGTCTTCCGCGGCTACATGGTTCGCGCAGGCTGAGGCACAGTTCGCGCTCAGAGACATAACAGCAGACGAGACCAGGTACTACTACGTAGTGGCAGCGCTGGGGTGCGCTACGGCTTCCAGGATAAGCGGTTTCATAACCAACCCACCGGCCGATGGTAAATACGCCGCACTTAAACATCTCCTCCTTGAAACTTTTGAACTGTCAGCAACGGAGAGAGCACGTCGCCTCTTCGCAATTCAGGGCTTGGGAGATGGCAAACCATCGGAGCTAATGAGCAGGATGTTAAACCTACTGGGTCAAGAAAAGCCATGTTTCCTATTTATGGAGCTGTTTCTGCGCAACATGCCGCCCCACGTCCAGACTGCGCTCGCTAACTCCACCATCACTGATCCCCGTGAGCTGGCAAAGGAGGCTGACCGATTCTTCGTCGCTACACAACGTTCCTCCCATGCCGGGGTGCTGGCTCCTACCTTCACTGGCCCCCCGCCGACATCGCGGGCGTGGCCCGACGGTGGCGCCACAGCATCAGACCGCTACAAGCCCTCTGGACTCTGTATGTACCACGCTCGATTTGGTGCGAAAGCTAAACGGTGCCGTTCCCCCTGCAACTACAGGCCGACGGGAAACGAGAGGGCCAACACTCAGTAGTGGCCATGAGTGTTGGCGATACGAGCAGGCTACTCTTCATCCTCGACACCATCTCCGGTCGGCGATTTCTTTGTGACACGGGCGCACAGAGAAGCGTGCTCCCTGCTACTGACGTCGACATCATGGGCGGGGAGCGGGGCCCCCAGTTGGCGACGGCTGACGGCAGCCCTATCCACACCTACGGCGTGCGGTCTGTAGAACTGTGTTTTGGTGGACAACGTTTCACGTGGGAGTTCGTCATGGCCAATGTAACGCTTCCCCTCCTCGGAGCTGATTTTTTGTGCGCTTACGGTTTGCTAGTGGACATTCAGAACAGCCGTCTGGTCGATGCCTTAACCTTCTCCTCCTTCGCATGTACGCGGAGGGAAGCGGCCTATGCAGGTCTAGCCAACTCTCTCTCAGAGGCAGACAAGTTCACCCGCCTCCTCGCTGAGTTCCCTGACCTCACCCAGCCTACCTTCTCTGCACCCACCGCTAAGCATGGGGTGGAGCATCACATTGCTACGAAGGGGCCCCCGGTCTACGCCAGAGCCAGGCGTCTCGACCCCGCCAAACTCGCCATTGCCAAGTCTGAGTTCGAGCACCTGGAACGCATGGGGATCATCCGCCGCTCTGACAGCCCGTGGGCGTCCCCACTCCACATCGTCGCTAAGCCTGATGGAGGTTGGCGCCCATGCGGGGACTACCGCCGACTAAATGACGCCACCACGCCTGACCGCTATCCTGTCCCGCATATCCAGGACTTTTCTGCAAACCTGTCTGGCAAATGCGTCTTCTCAAAAGTCGACCTGGTCCGTGGTTATCATCAAGTTCCCGTGCACCCCTCAGACATCCCCAAGACAGCGGTGACAACCCCATTCGGCCTATTTGAATTCCTACGAATGCCATTTGGACTCAAAAACGCGGCCCAGTCCTTTCAGCGGCTGATGGATTCAGTGCTCCGTGGCCTTCCTTTCATCTTCGTCTATTTGGACGACATACTCATCGCCAGCGCCTCCGAGGAAGAACACCTGTCCCATCTTCATGCCCTCTTCACACGCCTCAGCCAGCATGGGCTGATCGTCAACCCGGCGAAGTGCCGGTTCGGGCTGACAGCCATTGATTTCCTCGGGCACCGCATCACTGGGGACGGGGCAGTCCCCCTGCCCTCAAAGGTGGAAGCGGTGGCGGCCTTTCCGCGCCCCCAAACAGCTCGTGCGCTCAGGGAGTTCATCGGGATGGTGACATTCTACCACCGCTTCATTCCTCGAGCCGCCTTTATCATCCGGCCACTGTACGAGGCGCTGAAAGGCATGTCCCCCAACCAGGCGGTCGACTGGACAGCAGAGCGGGACCGTGCGTTCACCGAGACTAAAGCTGCGCTCTCCCAGGCTACCCTGCTAGCGCATCCTTCACCTACAGCGCCTATTTCCATAACCACGGATGCATCGGACTATGCTGTTGGTGCGGTTCACGAACAGTGGGTGGGGGGGGCTTGGCAGCCTTTGGCCTTTTTCAGTCGCCAGCTTACACCCCGAGAGCGCAAGTATAGTACTTTTGACAGGGAACTCCTCGGTCTCTGGCTCGCCGTCCGGCATTTCCGTTTCCTGCTAGAGGGCCGCGAGTTTACTGCGTACGTGGACAAGCCCCTCACGTTTGCCATGTCCAAGACGGCCGAGCCATGGTCCGCTCGCCAGCAGCGACAACTCTCCTACATTTCGGAATTCACTACCGACATCCAGCACGTCGCTGGTAAGTCTAACCAGGTAGCTGACTGCCTGTCTAGGGCAGTGATTAGAGCGGTCCACCTAGGCCTTGACTATGCACAGATGGCTGCGGACCAGGCCACGGACCCGAGCATCCTCCGTCTCCGGGCCTCCGACACGGGGCTCCGCCTGCAGGACGTTCCTTTCAGCGACACAGGTGTCACCCTCCTGTGTGACGTCTCCACAGGACAGCCCAGGCCCATCGTCCCGCACAGCTGGAGACGCCCCGTATTTGAAGCTGTGCACAGCCTCTCTCATCCAGGCGGTAAGCCATCCGTGCGCCTGACCTCTGCTAAGTTTGTGTGGGAGGGACTTAAGAGAGACGTGAAAGCGTGGGCCGACTCGTGTGTTGCCTGTCAGCGGGCTAAGATACACCGCCACATTAAGGCGCCCCTGGAACGCTTCGCAGTGCCGGAGAGACGATTTGACCATGTCCACGTCGACCTGGTTGGTCCCCTACCCCCCTCCCATGGGTTCACCTACCTCTTCACTGTGGTGGACAGGACTACGCGCTGGCCTGAAGCTGTTCCCCTGGCATCCACGACGTCTGCTGATGTGGCCCGGGCTTTTATTGGGTCGTGGGTCTCACGTTTCGGTACGCCTTCCGACCTTTCATCTGACCGTGGGCCACAGTTTACCTCAGAGCTATGGAATGCTGTGGGTGAGGCTCTGGGCATCAAGCTTCATCGCACTACCGCCTACCACCCTCAGGCGAACGGCCTATGTGAGCGCTTCCACCGGTCCATGAAGGCTGCGCTTCGGGCTACTCTCAAGGACTGCAACTGGGTTGACAAGCTCCCATGGGTCATGCTGGGCCTGCGGACCGCCCCGAAGGAAGACCTACAAGCCTCCTCTGCGGAGCTGGTGTACGGCACGCCGCTGCGAGTCCCAGGCGATTTCATGCCCAATGCAACGCGTCCCTGGTCAGCTGTGGACCAACGAGCCTCCTTGCTGGACGGGGTCAGAGCTTTCACACCCGTCCCTACCGCCCAACACGGCGCTCCGGTGTCCCAGGTGCCCCCAGGTCTGCAGTCAGCGGACTACGTGTTCATCCGTCACGACGCACACCGCCCCCTTCTGCAACCCCCTTATGACGGCCCCTTCCGCGTCCTGGAACGGGGAACTAAGCACCTGGTGGTGGATTTTGGGGGCACGGCCGAGCATGTTTCAGTGGACCGAGTTAAACCCGCACACCTGGACTTGACGCAGCCGTTGGAGTTAGCCCAACCTCCTCGTCGCGGTCGTCCCCCGGCTCCGCCTCCTCCCCCCGTGGAGGCCCGAGCTGCCTCTTCTGCTCCTCAGGCCGACCTCCACAGGCCCGCGTCAATGCCTCCCACAGACACTCCGGCCCCTGTTATCCGGAGCCGCCGCGGACGGCCTATCGTCCACCCGCGCCTGCCTGACTTCGATTACTAGGGCGAATTCTGGGGGGGCTCATGTGGTGGACACGTATTGGGGACAGAATTCAACCCAGGAACTAAGGGTTAAGTCATGGTTGCCCTGGCAGGTTAACGCAGGGTTAAGTTATGGTTGTCCAGCCAGTTTTCTGGTTATTCTTGCCACCTCCGTTCAGTCGAGCTGTGGGTTTTGTTTGTCTCGCTGATTTACCGTGGATTAAAGAAAGTTGCCTACACGGCTAAAGTGTGAACCTACGGTCTTCTCCGTTACTTCGGCTCTACAACAGCCCTGTGGTGCAGTGCCTCTCGGATCGAATCCCGCAGCGGGCATTGATTGAGCTACGTTACATTGGTGGGAGCGGCGGGATCCGGAAGTGTCCGGAAGCGTGCAGATGTGACTTATGAACGGAATGAACGGAATGACAGCGCGAGGGCGCGCTTCCAGGAGAAGCTGACTTCTGTAAACTACAAAACACTCACTGGCAGATCGGCTGGGGGGTTGGCTCCTTTAGCCGAGCCGTCAGCGATGTCGCGGATGGAATCCTGCAGCGGGCATTGGTTGAGCTATGTTATACTAGCACCACTCGTATTGGTGAGATAGTACGACAAACTTTGAGCTTGTCTTGTCAGTGGTCAGAGGCTTGTAGGTGATCCGTACCATGCCTGAGCATGTTTGATCCCCAAAGTCCAGTTCGTTTGACTAGTGTGAACAGGTGAGCTCGGGCACGGTTCAGTTGGGCTCGGGTATGGTACGTATCTACGGCGATTGCTAACTGTGCCCGAGCACGGAACTTGGACACTATGACATCAATTAGCGACTGTCCCATTTAAAAAAACCATGGCGGGATGATTTACTGAAAATCGCGGCGATGCATAAATAATCGCTAAAATTTATAAGGCATATGAACGGGTCGTGTCTCACCGCACCCAAAACGACTCCAAATAAGCCACAAGGTAAATAAAATCGTGAACTCCATTGTGCTATGCGAGAGCACCTCTCTTCAACACAAAAAGTCGCAGCGTGATTATGTAAGCATGCTTGGGCCTGGAATGTTAAGCGCAATGTAAACAGGGGCGTCCGGGTAGCGTAGCGGTCTATTCTATTGCCTACCAACACCGGACCGCCGGGTCGAATCCCCGTGTTGCCTCCGGCTTGGTCGGGCGTCCCTACAGACACAACTGGCCGTGTCTGCGGGTGGGAAGTCGGATGTGGGTATGTGTCCTGTTCGCTGCGCTACCGCCTCCTCTGGTCGGTCGGGGCACCCCCGAATCGGCAGAGACGGGGTGGAGCAGCGACCGGGACGGCTCAAAAAAGAGCGGGGTAAATTGGAACAAAGCGCAATGTGAGCGCAGGGGAGGGGGGACAATTGTGCTCGGGCATGGTACAAGGCAACCGTGCCTAGTGTGAGCACGCACACCCCTCATTAGATAAGCACACCCTTCTCCCACTTCCCTCTCCAACCCACAAATCGTTCATTTTACAAAATGATGTACTGGGCGGAGACATGCTGAAGTCATATATTACATTATCCTTTAAAATGAGGGAGGATTAAACAGAAACTGGCTTTGATCCCATTGAAAAGCTGAGGCTGACCCGCTTATTAACTCAGATATGTAAACTCAACTGCAGCACTTTTCCCAAGGCACAGCTGGGGTTTGGAACTGGGGATGAACCATGGTGCCTTCAATTAGCTAGCAGTAAGCATCCTGGGTGTACTTTTAATCTTAACTCTGGAAACGGTGTTAACAGCTCTAAAATAACGCCATGGATTTTAAGAATGCAACACCTCAGAGAGAGGATCTGATCCGCATACTCTTTCCTGATGAGTCTGAGTCGAATGACAGTGAGAAAAGGGGGAAAAAAAATCAGTAGCAGTCTGTTGCTGAAGGAAACAGTAACCTCTCAGTGTGGGTTGGGACCCTGCAGGAACGCCTTGGGGAGGAAGGATTTGTTTCCTGAACAATGTGTGCCTGTGGTGCATTCCTGCCCAGTTTCACAATTGCATCAACATAAATTTAGGGAAGCTATGAAAGCTGTGTCACTGTGCTGAGGTGGCATTACGCTACTGCCTGCTTGAAATTTGAAACAGCAGAAGGATTGATGGATTGTTGCCTTCTCTGCTCTGTCTCAGCCAACCCAAGAGCAGATATGGTGCAGTTAACATTGTCTTCATTTGCATCAACAGTGTGTATTTATAGTTTATAGATAATAAAAAAATCATAAAAGGTACATCTGTTTGAACATCACAGAATTAATTCATGCCTTTATGTACAGTACATGCATACAAGTACACACACACACACACACACACACACACACAACACGCTACATTAAACGGTCATGATAAATTTCACTTCAGACCTCTCTCTCCTCATACATGCAAGACAAATACATGAAGGGGCTTTAGATCCATTTAATTGTGCAACACTGGGTACAGTATTTTTGTAACAAAAACCTGCTACTGGTAGCTTAGCAATAAACCTGCTTTGCATGATGTCCACTACACTAGTAAATGAGAACATGTCTAACTTCTCTGTGAAGAGAAGAGAAACTAGCGCAAATTTCATTCTCTTTTCCAAACGTGGAATTCCAGTGACTTCTACAAGCAAGCCACCAATTGAGGTTTCTGTCCGCAAGATGAGCAATGGCATATTTGGTAGCGGAAGCCACTTCCTACTTCACTCTCAACCACAGGAATGCTTTGTTTGCTTAAAAAAAAGATGCAAGAGAGAATGCTTAAAAACAAATGAAATGCTCAGGAGTTATTTAATTATTCATTTATATATTTAGGCTCGAGGGCTGCAAATTTCAAGGTCATGTTATGAGATTTCCAAGGCCATACATAATAATTACGATAGTTTTTATCTTTATAGTGCCTTTCCAAAGCTCAGTGTCGCTTTGCAAGAGTATCAACAAGACATATTGAGCAGTAACAATCAAACATGAAGAAAACACAAAAGATGAACTGCAATGATGACTGTGGGAGCCAAGAAACACTTTCTAGTTAAAGAGAGGGTGGTCGTAGAGTGTGTCTACGTGATACTCTGTCTTTGAATGTAAGATGTCTATGCAGTAATATATTCCAAAACAAAAGATACAATTAAGACAACATAGATAAGTGTAACAGTAAAATAGTTATAGAAATGTACTGTACAGAGCAGTAACTGAGCAGTAAATGAGCCAAGAGTGCATATTGTGAATAATCACTGACATTTGTTTTGTACAGACATTTAATCCTTTCCTGCAGTAGGTTATTTAGATGTCTCTAGAAATAGAATAGAATAGAGTACAATAGAATAGAACGTCTGCTGAATGCCTGCTAGCATAAACCCCTACAACCCTGAACTAGATTAAGTGGGTATGGACAGTTAGAAAAGGAATAAACGAGAAGGGAATAACAACGATAGTCTACACAGTGCAGAGAAATGCATTTGATTAGGTTTAATTAGGGAGGACAACGGTGTTCAGTTGACCTGGAGAGTAATTGAAAGTCCCTTAAATTGAATATAAGGCCTATTTTGGTAATTAGGTCACGAATAGTTAAGGTAATTTAAACCATCTAATACCTAGCATGTGGTTTGCCTATTCGAGATGTCGGCTTTGTATAAATTAAATTTAATCTTTATCCTAGTAGCCTAGAAAAGTTCTCCGTTCTTTAATACTTCATAGTTAATACTTTCAAGTAGCTCATAGGTTGAGGGGAACCCCGCCCATGGGCGGATATATTGTCATTGGTCACTGTATGTTGCACCCGCCCTGTTTTTCAGAATAAACCACAGCACCATTGGTCCAAACACATGACAATCATGACGCATAAGCAGCGGGCGTCATAGACGTGTTTCCTGTTTGAATCTGATTGGTTACCGGCTGCTGTTGTCGTCACAGCGCTGCCAGCTGATCGGAGTGAGAAGCCGGTTTGAAGAGAGGAGTTGGACTAGAGACCAGGGAGAGCCCAGGATGAGGCGAGAGACGGGGGGAGCAGGCAAACTGGATCTCCATAGTGGGGCGTCTTCTTATTTCTCTTGACATTTATAACAAGTTACATCGGAGATACGTGCGGTAACCTTATCGAGGAGTACTCGTGGCGGAGCTTTCGTCTTGTCGCAAGCTGTGGCACTGTCAGTGAAGATGATAACGATTGAGAGTTAAGGTGTGGCTGAGGGCTTTTCAAGGCTGTCTTACCGAACAGATGTTTAAATTAACTATACGTGCTGAGGGGCAGACGGATCAGAATATAAATTTTAGCGACGACTCTCGCGATTCTGATCTGTAATGTTTATTAAAGGGATCCTTACATAACTCTGATGTATTGCCACGAATCTGCGCACCTTTTAACTTGTCATTATACAGTAAAGTAACAAGTCTGTTTTGTTTTTGTTTTAACTGATGCGCAATTTGTTTAAGGCAAATTCCTCTCGTACGTCTCCGAAATGTAATGGACGTGGCAACTTTACAGCAGCCAGCCCTTATGAATGTAACGTCAGCTGTGCCATATAGGCGACTGGGCGTGGGGAAATGGTCCGCAAAGAGCGTTTCTCGCATAGCAGACTAATCACGAAATCTCAGCCGAGCGAGGCAACTTGCGCATCTTTGACATATAGAATAAACCTACTGACAAACGGTGCGGTGGAATCAACTTATGGATTTAACTAACCACAAAGTAAGTGTCCCAATCACACTAATTTTGAAAACTTTTAACCGGTGGTTATATTGAGGACTAAAATGCAAGGATAGCGTTGTGGGTTGTTATTTTAATGAAGATATGCCGGCCTCATTGGCTGTTTTAGTAGGCTAAATCTGTCGTGTCGGCCCAACATAGGCCACCAAAAGGAATTATTTGCCAGAAGGCTTGAGTGGTTTCAGATGTTGGTTAGTCGATGTAAATCGTAAATTTTCAAACAGTGATTTTTTTTCTAATTAAATCGTCTGTTATGCAATCGGCGGACATTAGTGGAAGGGGATGGGCGGAGGTGAGATTACTAAACCAAATGTCTGGGTGTTGAGTCAATACGAATACGGCAGTCAACGGAATGCAAGAGTTAAACTGTATAGAACAGTCTAGGCGACTTGTCAAAGTGAAACAAATGGGGCGTCATCCCCGCGGTCTTGTGACGAGTTTATCTCACAGCATCTTAATCATAGTGGGGGTCACCCACCACACGGACGGCTCTCAACATAAGGCTTTAATACGAGAGAAAGGCAGATAGAGAGCGAATTCCATGAGGCCCCACCCTTTGTAGCGCAACATGGATATGGACAGTTTGGTTCACGCCGCGTCACTCGTTCCTCGTTTGAGATTGTCCTATGTTGTTTTTTTTTTCTCCCTCCCCGCAATGTCATGTCTTTACATATTTAGAGATGCATGTCTGCTTTGAGAAGATCGTCCGCCCGCTAACCAACTAATGATGAGGCATCAGGACCTACTTCCGGGAATCTGCCGAGTTTCCCCTAATCGAGGTAAAGAGAGAGAGAGAGAGAGAGCGCGCGCGCGCGCGAGCCTATAGAATGGCTTGCGTAAGAATACAAGCGTAGGGGTGGGTCGACTTTTCAAATGGAAAAGTCAAGAGTTGAGTGTGTGAGCGAGGAAAAGTGAATGAGAAATTACGTCAGAAATTAGTTGCTTGTTAGGTTTCTTGTGTCATGAAATAAAAGGTGTTTGATGTCATTTTTAATGACACTGTGACTACTGTACTTCACTAATATACTCTACTTTTTGCCTTTAACCTGTTGCATGTTTACTTATACTATGTACTCTGGTCCCCCCCCCCCGTTTTATGTGACGTCTTGTGTCAGGGGTTATGTAATCTCAGACCAAGTTATAAGGCCCTAAAACTTCTTATGCAATGAAGATTTCAACATGGAGAGCAATTAGTTAAAATATTACAGCTCAAAGCTGTGGTTTCAAAGATCAAATTCCTTGTGATTTGCCAATTCAATTTATGATTAAGTTAAGACTCGTAACTGAGCCACATCTCACCTTCTTTGCATTCTTGGTTCCATTCCACCTGCAGCCAAACGGTGCAATCCAAATTACGGCACAAACCTAGTCTGGGATGACTTGACCTTGTGCAAGACACAGCCATATCTGCCTATGACTTGTCATATCCCCCGCTACATAACACATATGCTCTTCACCCTTATTCATGGGAGAAATTCTCCTAAAAGGTTTCTTCGCCGGTCAATTTCCCAGGGCCTGCTGTATGATGACAAGCTTACTTGGATGGATAGCAGAAGGAAAGATGGCCATCCTTTTATACCTCCTTCTACGTGTCACTCTCCATCTGATGCTTTTATGAGAGAAAAAAAAAGTGCCCTCTTTTGGATAGAGACACTGTGGAAACTCTTGCAAGTTGCACAGAAGCCACCTCAATCACCTCCATCACCTGTTTGCTCCCTCTTCAACCCCAGTGAGAGCCTGGCTTGCATCTACCTCCCTTACGGACATGCATGGTGAGTTACACATAACACTATCAGCTGTCAGAACACAGACCAGCGGATATGTCCAGATTATCAAAATGTCACCTCAGAGCTCAGTGCGCAGTCAGCAACTGTAAATTATGTCAATTATGTTAACACCCCCAACCACACACACACACACACACCCTTCTTGCAGTGTGGTGTTTGTACTCTCAACACAAGTTTTGACATAAGAGCCTCCACAAATAATTCTGTATTTACAGGATCGAGGATACAATGACACATCATACATGTTTTAGGGCCAGCACGTAGGGAGAGAATCAACTGATGCTGTTTAGGAAATCAAAGTGAGCTTGGAGTACTTAAATTAGAAATTAAGAAAGAACGAAAGAAAGAAGAAAAAACCCTGAGTTAGAATTGCACAACCGGGGGGGTGGGGTCGGGGAGTGTGGGGAGGGATTGAACCCACGTTTAAGACAGACGCATAAAGCCGCAGTCTTGTGGTTCAAGGTTAATTGCTTTGAAGTTAATTTGTGAAATGAGATGTGATTGCTTTAAATAAATCCCAAATTGATTAGGTACTGCTCAAATGAGTCCCTTATCTACGGTAGGACTGTACAATATTGTACTTTACAGAGTACCATTATTAGCTGCTTGAAAAGTTACTCCCCTTGTACTCATTCTCTTTCTCTTTATCCCACTCTCACTTGGCCACTTTTCTCCAACTCCCTCTCTCTTGCCATCCTGTCTGAATGTTTGCTCTGTAGGGCCCTGATCCTGATTGTTTAAACACATTGTGTGTGTGTGTGTGTGTGTGTGTGTGTGTGTGTGTGTGTGTGTGTGTGTGTGTGTGTGTGTGTGTGTGTGTGTGTGTGTGTGTGTGTGTGTGTGTGTGTGTGTGTGTGTGTGTGTGTGTGTGTGTGTGTGTGCATGTGGTGTGCACATTGGTGTTTAGCTGGTATGGCCTTTATCTCTGTGAGGCTGGATGAGATTAATACCACCGTCCAGCAGAAATGTCCATAGCACCACTCCCCATGTCCCCAGACACATGCGAACACACAGAGAAAGGGCAAGTAAGAGGAATGTAAGATTGGAATCCAATTCCTTGCTGGCAGTACAGAGTCCCTGTGCTTCATATGTTTATGGCTATGTAGAAGTCATGAATTTTGTTTGTGTGTGTGTGTTAATAAGTATTTTTCTCAGTCTATGAAATTGCATGTATATTTGTGGTTCAGCAAAGCAACATCCATTTTAACCCAGCAGCCTTTCCACATAACTTCCCAAAATGCCTACAGAAAGATGTAGGACTCCTCTGCCCCATGAGTGTTGCTGACATTGATCAGAGCTGTGGCATACAAAAAAAGAAAACGTTTTCCTTTAGTGAGTCATCACTCCTTTGCTAACTTTAGCATGCTAATGATGGTGCTCTATAGTGGAATCGGTGAGCTGTGCAGGATTTTACATTGACAACTATTGATGGCCAATAGGAGACGGAGGGATCTGCGGTAGAAATGCGGTAGCTGCAGTGAGGTTGCATATTTTCTGGGCCACACCCTGATGACCCACCAGAATCTGAGCTGCTAGCCTTGGCTACCACAGACTAATGACTAACGTTCAATATAGCTGTCAGTAAATGTTGCACCATTAGCTAAATCTCATACCACATAGTTTCTAACCAGTGAATGGGCATAGAAACAGTGAGTGGGCTGAAAGGTCTTTATGTGCATTAAATTGCCTGTGCGTGCATGTGCCTTGCTGAGAAAACCGAAGATTCTTGACAGGTGTTACTGTAATTTTAGACATAGAAGCGTGTATATGTTTCTGTTATCTCAAGGAAAAATAGGTGTGCTTTGTCTGTGCTAAAACACACATGCAAGCGCACGCACACGTGTACACACACACACACACACATTTGCGGCGTTACCCCATGTATGTGGGGTAATGCTGCAAGGGCAAGTTTGGAAAAGAGTAATTGAAGGCACAGTGACAACAGTATTCTATCTGTATTGCAGCATGCAATTTAACTGACTCATAGAGAGATATGTAATGAGGCAAACTGCTTCTCCGCAACAGTGCCAAATCGGGCTTACACAAGTGGGAACAGCCACAATCTCAACATGTGTAGAACACATGTTTCAAAAGAATTTGTTGCTGTTAAAACCATGGCAACACTGGAAAAATCCTCTCTGGCAACCAAAATGTAAAGGCTTCAATAAAAATGCAGTTTTATCCTGGGCTAAGGGTGATGGTGACAGGTTTTGTATAATGTATGAAGCTCAACTAACTGTATTGTGACCTTGCACTGAAGTCCTGGACTGTAATGTGCTAGCAGCTGTCCCAGGTTATGGTGTGAGCCTGGGAGACCTGTCTATACCAAGCCAGGGTGAAAGTCACTAGGGCGTCTAGTGACTTTCACCCTGGAAGGGCCACCTTGGACAGAAGCTGTCGTGTGTGGGGGTGTGGGTGTGTGCTGACATCTTGTGATCTGTCAGTTAAATGGCGCACAGGTTTAGTTTTTTGCAGTTTTTTTTTTTTTTTTTAGTGACCCAGTTAAAGGACAGGTTGTATTGTACCTTGCGGAATCTATGCACACACACATGCACACACATGTAGAGTTTAAACTTGTTCAAAGCCAACCTTTGGCTGAGAGAGAGAGAGGAGAGAGAGAGGAGAGAGAGAGAGAGAGAGAGAGAGAGAGAGAGAGAGAGAGAGAGAGAGAGAGAGAGAGAGAGAGAGAGAGAGAGAGAGAGAGAGAGAGAGAGAGAGAGAGAGAGAGAGAGAGAGAGAGAGAGAGAGAGAGAGAGAGAGAGAGAGAGAGAGAGAGAGAGAGAGAGAGAGAGAGAGAGAGCTAGTAGCTGGAGGGGATGAACTGAGAAGGAATCAAGATTTATCTCTAAACTAGAGCAAGCTGAAGAGAGAGCAAAAATCGAGAGTGGGCTGAAGAAATACTTATAGCAGGCTGCGGTTGGGTCTGTAACTGTGGGTCCTGGTTGGTTGGGCCAAAGTGGGCCCAGACCTCTGCTACCATGGACTGCAAAACCAAAGCTGTGATGAAGGCCTTCTTTGGTTAAACTGGGCCTTGCCCTGGTACTCTAGGCTATCGGCTCGTCCATGTTCAGCTAGTGCGAAGCAGTGGGGGCCTCTCGGCAGGCTGACTGGAATGTGGACCATATGGAGTAGGCATCCCAGGAATGTACTCAGGACTTGCCGAACTGACGCACCTAGAGACACTTTTAGAGAAAGTCTGGTGCTGGATAAGGGAGACAGAAAAAGGGAACGATTGGGGTTGAAATTGGGAGTGATGAAATGAGTAAGTAGAACAGAGAGGAGCAATGTTGAAGGAAAAAAAAAGATGGGTAACAGGTAGAAGAAAAGGGGGGTCAATAGGCACATGGTGAAGCAATTTGAGAGTACCGAGTGAGCCTCAAGCAGAGGAAAAGAGGGACCACTGTGTGTATAATGTCTGTTTTTGGGTTGGGGAACCTGTTGATGACTGTTTTTTGCATCAAACGGCTGCTGTGCTACTCACAGCCATGCATTGCATCACCCATTTAATTCACCTTCACTGTCAGATAAAAGTGATCTGTTTTGCGTCATTGCACTTTTAGGACTTTGTTTAGAATTATAACTGATGTGGCATTCACAGTGTGGAAAAGTTGCATAAAAATGTCCTGTTCATAACGAGATACATTTTATTCTGAAATTAGGTCAGTCACATTATGGATAGTCTTGACAATTCAGTTTTAATAAATATGTCAGTTATTATCTCTGTCCTTTCATGTGGTAACAGCCCCGTTGCAGGCTTTTGGCTTTCCTGCAAGCTTATACAGGAACTAAAGCCAGTTGACACCAGCTTCACTTCACACCCATAATCATTCATTCAGTGCACATCCATATATATGAGTAGAGACTATTTTGATTGCACTGTGTACAGTTGATTTACTGTAGCTTTTGTGTGTGTGGCCAAGGTTTTGGACTGAACAGGATCGGTGCGATTCTTTCCACGTTATCAGAAAACAGACTTCTAATTAATCAGCATACTGTAACTTGGAGTGAATGTCTTTCTAGACTGTTCTGTTAGGGTAGCTCGCTCTGCTGTTTGGCCATCTGGGGCCAGAGCGGCAGGAAACACACGCACGCACACACTTACTTAAACTCTCTCATCTTTTTTTTTTTTTCATTTTAACATCTCGTGGGCCAGGGAATACAGTGAGATTCCAGTTTAACATCACTTGACCTTTACTTGTCTGTGTTCGCATTGACCACGCAAACGGCCATCCGCTTATCCTGTCACCCTCTGTAGTTCATGTGGGCATGGCACCATTTTCTTTTTCAACAAAATGAGCCACTCAGCCAGGGAGCCATTAAATCTAATGACCGTACGTATTTTTCACAAAAAGGGACACACCCACATCAGCTCTGTAACCCTTGAGTCTTGAGCTATGCTCTGATCAACCAGGATCTAGATAAAATATTCTAATCTACATGGAGCAGACTGCCTCAAATGTGTGTTTCGATGTCTCAAAAACTCACAAAAGTGGGCAGAAGCCAAAGGTCAAATGGTGTCATTGGTTCATCCATTCGTTAACTTGTCGGTCAGCTATGAAATCACTCAAAAGGAATTTGCCAGAGGGATCAAGATGTGGACATTGTATGAAGGTTAATATGTGTCAAACATAGAGACGTTGACAGGGTTAGACTTTCCCCACCAAACTGTCACACACAAGGTACATTTTTGATTCTATCTGGTAAGTGTCCATATGAGCCGATTTCACATGCAGACATGTTTGATCAGGCTTTTCTAGTCTAGAATCCAACTTAGATACAGGGAAAATACAAACGAGTCGGGATCTTCCTGTCTTCAGCCTTTGTTGCTCCTTTTTGTGGAGTGAGGAAAGGCGGAAGGGTGGAATCGAGGGATGTAAAGTGAGGTGATTCAAAAGACCTGGACCATGAATGGGATGCTACCTCTGTCCTTTTAGTTGCCATGGGCCTTTGTTGGCTTTCAGCAAGCAAACTAAAATGCTAGAAAGGGAAGGCCTAGACATATATTAAAAAAAAAAAAATCTCCCTCTCACCCTTTTTCAGGTGGTGTGTGTCTCCCTCAAGCTCCGGTCCTCTACCAGAGGCCTGGGAGTTTGAGGGTTGTGCGCAATATCTTAGCTGTTCCTAGGACCACACTCTTCTGAGCAGATACCTCAGATGTTGCTCCTAGAATCTGCTGGAGTCGCTCTCCCAGTTGGAGGGTCACAGCCCCTAGTGCTCCTATTACCACTGGGACTACTGTGGATGTCACCTTCCACATCCGATCTAGTTCTTTCTTCAGCCTTGGTATTTCTTTCCTTTTTTTTTTTTCTAAATTTATTTCGGATTTTTCCCTTTTTCTCCCAATTTAATGGCCAATCGATCCCTGTTTCAATTCAAACACCCACCCTCGTACTGCTTGCGTTTGCCAACTGCATCTCTCCGGCCGGCAGTCTCGAAGGAGACGCCTCCCCACTTTTGTGACAAGGCGAATCCAGGCCGAACCACTGCTTTTTCCGACACACACAGAGACGCATTCAAGTGACGAACACAAGCCGACTCCGCCCCCCTCCCGAAGACAGCTTGCCAATTATTGCTGCTTCATCGAGTCCGGCCATAGTCGGATCTGACGAGACCGAGGTGTGAACCCCGGTCCCCAGTGGGCAACTGCATCGACACAAAGCCGATGCTTAGACCGCTACACCTGCCCTTGGTATTTCTCTAGCTTCTCATGCTCATTCTTCCTGATGTTGCCATCGCTCGGGATTACCACATCAGTAACTACTGCGGTGTTTTGTTCTTTGTCAACCACCACAATGTCTGGTTGGTTAGCCAGCACCTGCTTGTCAGTCTGGAAGTCCCACAGGATCTTAGCTCTGCAATTCTCAACCACCTTTGTCAGTGTCTCCCATATGGACTTGGGGACTTCCAGTCTGTATTCAGTATAGATGTTCCTGTACACTATCCCAGCTACTTGGTTATCCCTTTCAGTGCACGCTTTCCCAGCTAGCATTTTACACCCTGCTACTAAGTGCTGGACTGTCTCAGGGACGTCTTTGCACAGCCTGCATCTTGGGTCTTGCCTGGTGTGGTGTACCCCTGCCTCAACTGAACATTGTGTTGTGGGAGGGAGGTAGCGGGCTGTAGGAAACCACCAGAACACTTGTTTCAATATTCAACCCATAGCTCTGTTTCTTCTCCTCTCTCCTATCCCTTTTAATCATTCATCCCCCTCTGCTCCTCTCATACACTACAACTCATCATTGTATGTGTGTGTGTGTGTGTGTGTGTGTGTGTATATATGTGCACATACATGTGTGTTGGTCTTTTAAGAACGCCTGATGCTTCCTGGCATTTAGGATTCAATCAAGGTTGCAATCAGAAGTCATGCATGTAGCTCACATTCAGAGCCACCACGTCATTGTCTCATCTGTGTGTGGTGGGAACATGAGGATCAGGATGTCTGCCTTTCACCCTGTGACGTCGCTGAGCCGGATAACCCTACACACACACACACACACACACACACACACACACACACAAAATCCATACCATCGTTCCTATTCTTTCCTAGTTCCAGCTGCCAAGTCTAAGTGCTTGTTAGACCCTCCTGAGACTTTACTGGAAAGGTTATTTCCTCTTCCTTTTCCCCACCTGCTGACTTCCTGCCTTGTGACATCACCTCTTCCCCAACCAAATACCATGTACTCAATAGAAATCAGCATATTAACAAGCCGAGCACAATGGATCAAAGGAGGCCATGAAATTTCACAGGTGTGTGCATGGGTTTGTGTGTGTATAATGACTGTGGCATAATTGCTGTCAGATTGTTGTACTTGAACTTTTGAGTAGTAATGCTTAGTTGAAATCAGATGGTGTGTGTGTGTGTGTGTGTTCGTGCACGTGTTCATAGCAGTCTTTTTGTGCTTTTTGCTTGTGTCTCTTTGTCCATCCCCCTCTGTCGTATCATTTAGAGGACAGCCACTATTTGCTCACACATTTCTATCTTCTTAGGAGGAACTTCTCTTTATCTGGTCTACAGTTTATCCTGTAAAGCTGAGACAAAAACCACATGCCCCTATAGTGTTTTAGAAGTTTTTTCACCTTCTGTGGTAACTAGTCGCATTTGGTTCTTTTATCAACACATTTTGACATAAACCGCTAACAGGGCTCGGGTTACCCATTATAGTTCGTATACATGTATTGCACTCATGCACATGAGCATGTAGACACACTGTGTTCCTTCTGTTTTTCTGTCAGCAGGTGTCAAATGACTCTGCGTGTGTGTGTGCGTGCGTGCGTGCGTGCGCACGCATGCGCGTGAGAGACTTTCAAACTCAGCAAGCCAGCTTGCATATCGGGTATGCAGTGCTAGTGAATTGCAAAATATTTCTTATTAATTAAAAAAAAACAGAGATTAATAAGCATGCAGTTCGTGTGTGTGTGTGTGTGTGTGTGCATATTAAATGTGCAGGTCTGACAAAACAAACTGCTCATACACCTTTTTAAACTGGGCGTGTCTTTTTATTCCATTCTTGCACGCATATGGTTGCTCTCTCACGCAAACATCGACACCCAAAGGCTTTCTCTGACGCATTTGCACAGCCTTCAATCATGCATAAACATTAGCGCTCTTTCGCACGAAGGCACACACATACACACACACACTCTCTCTCTCTGTCACAATCACACTCACTTTTAATGTCATGTCTTTCTCCCTCTCTTTCACACAATCACCTAGTCTTTCTATCTTGGTCACTGTGAAATGCAAGCACCAGCCCAGCAGCTCAAAAGCCGGAGTGCTAGTGCTGGCATCCTTCTTCACTGGATTTACACTTCAGCTGCACCTTACGGTGTGTGTGAGTGAAAGATTGTGTGTCTCTTGGTCCAGTTCAACTCGGAAGTAGGAAAGTGTTGGATAATATATTCATCTGCTGTTGGTTGACTTGAGAAGAATTTATCAGGATTTAGATTTTAGCCGTTAAGTACATGAACATAAAGCTACAAAACCACTAATAGCCCTAACAATCTCAAAAGAAGTTCTATTGGATTGCCAACAGGGAAGGTTGTTTTTCCTCTTCCAGGGTGAGAGGGCTTTTTCTGAAATGACACGGCCACTTGTAATTGTTGGCTGATGTGCCCTGTGTCAATTAACTCTACACAGGAGCTGGATCTCACACTG
This sequence comes from Lampris incognitus, assembly GCF_029633865.1. NCBI lineage: Eukaryota > Metazoa > Chordata > Actinopteri > Lampriformes > Lampridae > Lampris > Lampris incognitus. The sequence continues at coordinate 28,094,704 of NC_079217.1, read as the reverse complement.
AGTTTTGGGGTTTTGGGGTTAAAAAAACTTACAACGACTGGGATTTCACTCCTACCTAAAAGGACCATGGGCGGTCAAAATGACCGCTGATTTTTAAACTCTATAATCTGTAAAGATGAGTACCCAATTGAGATGTTAATGCATTGCATATGTTAGTATGTCTGTTGAAAAAACGACGGACACCAAAATTAACATTTTAACAGCTGTAATACTATTTTTCAAACAATTTAAAATGGCCGCTGTCCAACGCCTGTAAATACTGCAGCGCCTCGGTGGTAGTCATGGTGCGTCTGAAACGGGGGCTGTACCCAGACATGTTGGAAATATTACCTGAAAAACCAAACGGAAAACCCACATTGCTAACCTAGCAAACGTAACAAGGCCTATTAATTGTAAAATGTAAAAAAAGACCGTTGTGAAGAAAATGACGTGAACAACACACGTCATAAATAGTGACATGACGGGCATGATGATGTGCAAATTGCATGCAATAATTTTGACCACTCGTGGTCCTTTTAGGTAGATCTTATTATAACTTTTTTGTGCAATTGATCGAAAACTAATTTTAATGGAAATATATGCAATTTTAGGAGTATTTAAGGAGCTGCAGGTCTGTATTTTTTTTCCACACAATTATTAAACTTTGAAATACAAAATGGTCAAAATGACCGCCTTGCACGTTCTAGTAGTTTTTTTTAAGTTCCGGTTGTTGTTTGGGGCTGTTTTAATAGTTATTTTCAGGGTTGTTTTTTTTTTTTTACATTTCATGTTTTATCGGCCTTGTCACATTTGTTAGATTAGTAATATGTGTTTTCCATTTTGTTTTTCAGGTAATATTTTCACTTTTTCAATTTTGCTATTCAAGTTCAGCCATGTCTCTCTGAAATTTAAAATGTTTAAAAATAGTATTATAGTTGTTAAAATGTTAATTTTGGTCCGTCATTTCCTAACAGACATATTAGCATATGCAATGCATTAATATCTCAACTGGGATAGAACTCAGAATATAGAGTTTAAAACCCGTGGGCGGTAATTTTGACCGCCCATTGTCATTTTAGGTAGATCTTATCATAACTTTTTTTTGTGCAATTGATCAAAAACTAATTTTAATGCAAATATATGCAATTTTAGGAGCATTCATGGAGGGGCAGGTCTGTATCTTTTCTTTTTTTTTCACAAAGTTATTAAACTTTGAAAATCTAAACCAGTCAAAATGACCACTGTGGTTTGCCAATGCTTTGGCTAATTCCATCCCTCACTGTAATCTTAACATCAAGCAGTCATCTTTTTTTTTTTTGCACCAAGTTAACATTGTACATGCACACACACACACACACACACACACACACTTGGTTATTTGTTGAGCTAAGTGTCAGTGCTTGACACAGAGGTAGTTGATGATTTCTGTGATGAGCATTTACTCAGTCTAGCCTCCTAAGCAGCCACTCTACTGCTTCGAGCTTCAATCGCAAATCTGTTTCTAGGTATTTTTTTATATTGCTATTGCTTGCTGTCTCTCTGTCTCTTGCTCTGTCTCTCTCTTTCACTCACTCACACATGCAAACACAAATGTACATAAACCTTCCTTGAATTAAATGCACACATAAAATGCCTTACTCACATCAACCTGAGTAAGATTGTGTGTGTGTGTGTGTGTGTGTGTGTGTGTGTGTGTGTGTTCATATTTCAGCCTGCTGCTCAGGCGCTGTAATTGTCCCGAGAAGCGTCAGTTCTGTGTAATAAATCACTCCTTGGGTACACTGTGTTCTCTACTCTGAGATGGCCTCTGTGTGTTCATGTTGTGTGCATGCTTAACACAGAGTGAAGGCAAAGAGGATAGCTTGGCAATAGCAAGGGCTGAAGTTACATTTATAAAGGCGGAGCACTGCTGTTCTGTGACACAACAGGTTTTTAATTTACAAGAAAAATTGCCTTAATCAACTGTTTTTCTTCTAGACATGTTTTTTACGTAATTGGGTTGTAATAAAAGCACATGCTGTACTGTTCATTTTGCACCTTTTTTTCCAACAAATCTTTCTTTCCCACCATTATTGTCCAGAGTAACAAGACCGGGTGTTGCCTATTAACCTCCAGACAGAAGTGAATGCAAAGTGGTTGGGTGGCATGTGGAGGGTATGTATTATGATTTGTGAATACCATGTTGACTACCTTTATGGCAAACCCAGCATTATCCTGTAATAGCCCCAGCTAATGATGACAACGTACCATAATTTTGGTGCAATGCCACAATTTTCAATACCCAATTCAATACCACCATTAAAAAAGCAGAGAGGACTGCCATGTGGTGGAGTCTGGACACTTTTTAAGATAACTATGAACAGTGAAAATTGTGGTGTATTGCCTACAAGTAGTATTCAAGTATACATTGTTTTTTGACAATTAGCAAAATACAACTGAACAATAACATAATCAGCTTTATAGCGGTGGCATAGCCATGTTGTTGAGTAAAAAAAAAATAAAGAAAATAATTTCTGCCAAGATACATTAGAGTATCATATATATTACAACAAGGACACTACGCACAAATAATAGTGTAGACTGTGTTTTATATTCAGGCCATGACAGCCTAAAAACCAGGATTTCAACTCATGTCCTGGTCATGTACTGCAGAGTAATAGACATAAATGTGCTTGCAGCCCTGCTGGTCCATTAGATCAGTTGTACAGGAATAACATGTGTTTTTCTTTGAGCTGAAGGGTTGTGATGTCCCAAGCTTCAGTTTAGATTGTGGGGATTTGTGTGTACAAGAAATCTCTCCGAGGTAGCAGATATCCAGGGTTCGACTGTTGAGGCATTTGCTTTATTACACGTCTTTCGACAGACTGGCATGGCAGACAGTTTTCTTGCTTTATGCCTTTTCACATTGTCTTTGCTTTTTAAAAGCTGCTGTTATTGTAGGCTGTGTCTGCTGTGAGGCCGGCTGCCCTTTTGCACATCTCAATCTGCCTGATCCTATGAGAGGAAAACATGATGAGATTTCAGGAATGCAACACCGCAAACATTTTTTTTCTTTTTTTTTTAAATAAACAAAAGGAGGTTTTCACAGTAACCTCAAGCACACACCCATACACATCTTAATGGGCTACCTCGTACTACTGTAAGGCTGGGCGATGAAACAGTGATGATGAAACAATGGTTATCTTGAATATGTTTTAGATTAGGCTTTAGTAGGAGTGCCCTACTTAGCTTGCTGCCACGGCGACCCGACCCCAGAGAAGTGGCTGCAGTTGAATGAATGAATGAATTAATGTTTTAGATTATTTTCGTTGTTGACTCTTGAGTTTTTTTTTTATTAACAGCATGCAGATGGATAATAACAGGATAGGCTATCTAGGCACGGCACGGTGGCGCAGTGGTTAGCGCTGTCGTCTCACAGCAAGAAGGTCCTAGGTTTGAACCCCAGGGTTGTCCAACTTTGGGGGTTGCATGTTCTCCCCGTGTCTGCGTGGATTTTCTCTCAGAGCTGCGGTTTCCCCCACCATCAAAAAGACATGCATGTTAGGGTTAATACTCCTGTCTGTACCCCTGACTGAGACATGGCAAGACGAACCGGAGTTGGTCCCCGGGCACTGCACGGCAGCTGCCCACTGCTGCTAGCTACACAGCTAGGATGGGTTAAAGACAGAGGAAGAATTTACCCATGGGGATCAATAAGTAGTAAAATAAATAATAAAAAATAAATAAAATAAATCATGGAGCTGTGGAGCTAATGCACTGTGATTCTAAGCTACCGCGTAGACAATTTTAAGGTAGTGTGTTCGGATGGCCCACACAAAACTTTCCAGTGAGCTTTGGGCAGTGAATTTAAGGCAAATTTTCACACTGCAAACACATTGCACTACAAATCACTCATTTCCTGGATACAACAAAAGGGCAGTAGCAACACCAGGTCTGGGTGTGCTCTACTAGGACAAAACCCGAGTGTTTTACTCTGTTTTTAGAGGTTGCCGTGCACTCTACAATGCCTGTTTCCCAAGAACACCGCTAGGTTATCATGAAAGCTAATGCTACAGCTTCACTCAAAATCTTTTTGTTAAATAGTTAGTCAAATTCCTCATGTGTATAGGTACATTTGGCCAATAAAGTTGATCCTGATTCTTATGTGTTGCTTTGCCATCTGTAGCCAGATGAATACCAGCACTGTGCACTTTTCATTGTATGTAACAATATTAGACTGTATAAAGCAGATGTAGGTAAGTTGCTTCATTCAGTGTAAGGTTATGCATTACAATATGTCCCACTATGGTTACTCAATAGTCACTAGTCTGCTTTCCCCTCACAGTGCTGATCTTTGCCCTTACTGTGTTGTTTGCTGCAGAGTTATTCTGTAGCTGTCGTTTTTGTAACTTTTCAGCTTGTTTTTCTATTCAGCGGTTCATTTCTCTATTCTGATCTGTCTATAGGCGTAATCCACGTCCCCTCCTTGCCATGTTGCACACATTCTGTGGCACAGCAAAAGAATTTTATCTCTGCCTGTCTAACAAAGGCCAATTCAGCCTATCAGGTGCCTCTCTGTGGACAGACTCAATAGTCGCTGAGGAGACGACTTTGCCCTTAGTCTGATCTTCCATATTGCACTTGAAAAATACAGCAGATCCCATTGGATTCAGTTTAAGATCTCAGCCTACAGTCCATTCAGAAATCTCTCTCAAACTGGTCTCAGAGTCTCAGCGGTATGGTCATATTGAAAAGGGCCCTCTGTGTGTGTGTGTGTGTGTGTGTGTGCGCGCGCATGTGCGTGTGTGTGTGCGCGCGCATGTGCGTGTGTGCGTGCGCGTGCGTGTGCGCAGGCGTCTGCATCTGCTGCAGTCCAGAGCTTTCCACTGTCGCTCAGAGCAGTGTGAGGTTCGTTGGGTTTCCAGGGGTTGCTGGGTTCACAGTGCCGCTGAGAGCTGGTCTGCCCAAAGCCCTGTCCTTGAACTGAGAAAGAATATGCTGCTAGGGGAAGGCTTTTCAGCCTGGCTGACTGCAATAGTTGAAGACATTCCAGCTGAATGAAAGCCAGGCAAGACAAATCCTTGGCTAGTCCTAAGTATCACATGGAAGCCAACTCACAGGAGATGCTAAAGTGGTACATCACACAACAACTTCTATTGCCATTTGGTAGAAAACAACACAGAACAAATTAGTGGTAATTCCTTCAGTCTTGTTTTGGCTTGAAAGTACCACTGGTTAAGTTTAGGTAGCACTCATCTGCATAACTTTTTTTTTTTGTTTTTTTGGTGAAAGCATGTGTGCTAAAATGTCGCCATACTGCTGTCTGTTGAGTGTGTCATTTCAAGTCATTTGTGTAATTTTTTACTCAAGATGAAATAACAAAATCCTTGGTGTTGGTGAAGCTGTCCATGACCCGGGGGAGCGGAAGTGTCCAAATTGAAAGGAAAATTCTTTCATTCAGCCTTCTATAGCTGCTGTAAACTGAACTGCCCCACAGGACGAGAGCTGTTTTCTATCAAGAGTTCCAGGCTGAAGCTAGAGGCCAAGTTATGTAGCCAGCGATGGTTTCTGTATTCAATTATAGCAAAAACTGCGAGATTGCTAAAGCAGCAGCAGGCTGGCATGGCGGACAGAGATTAGCTCTAGTGAGGAGGCATGTGACTGTGTGGATATGCTATGCACTTGTCATGTTTGCCATGTATGCCTACATGTAAATGTGCTATAGGCCACAGTAATTAATTAATCATCATTTTCTACATGTATTATGTTCTAAAATATTACTTATGTTTTTTTTATTTTTTCCCCTCTTGCTGCTGATGTGACAGGTTCCTCTCAACCAACACAGAAAAAAGTGTATGTGCACGTGAGTGCATGTTTGTATTTGGACTAGGTGCTCAATGGCTGACCCACAGCAGTTCTTCACTGGCAAGCTTTATGTCCTCATGTACCAACTAAAGCTGCCAGCTGAAGAACTGTTGTGGTTGGCTCTTTCCAGCAACAAAGATCCCTACATGCTAGTGACATAGTGGACAGAATCCAGACAGCAGGCCGAGGCCCGACCCTTAACACGACTGGACATCCACCACAGAAAAATCCTGTTACTTATTCAGTAGGTTCATGTGTTTAAATTCATACCATGATACTTACTGCATCATGTAACAAAAGCATTTGCATCATGACCCACAAGCCTTTATCTGCTGCACAGCATTGATTTACATGTTGGCAATAGGATTTATTTTTTTTTTTAGGATTTTGCATGTCATTTGAATGTTACTTAAAAAAAATCTCTACAAAATGATAAGTTTCATCTGACATGTGTCTGCTCGAGTGGCAATGGCAACATTCAAGATTATTAAACTGGGATTACTTTTGTTGATTTGAGGGCAGAATTTGGCATGTCATTCAGTCCCATAAAACAAACCGGTTTGCTGTTAACATCAGCACACCTTAAGTTCAGTTGTCACAAAAGCCTGGTTAAGATATGAAAACGTTTTCAAAAATATAACTGATATAAAAGCGAGTGAAAGTAATCCCAGGTTAAGGTAGATAATTGTGGATTTTTTTTTTAAATATTAAAATTGCTTTCTGTGTTTGATACAAAAGAGGTAACTACAAAAAAACCCACTCATAAATGCATATGGAATTTGTGCTTAATGCTTTATCATTATTTAATTTCACCTCAAGAAATTAATAAAATCAAATTGAGAGGAACAAGATGACTGCAACCCTTTTTTTAAGTATTCCAGTTTATCTGTCAAATGTAAAGTGGTAACCCATAACCTCTTCAATAGTTTGTCTTCATACTGCAAATCCCAGCGTCCAATTCAAAAGAGACATAATTCTGCACATGCAGCAAGCATTCACGTGCAGGTCAGAATTTCCGACAATCACAGATTTTGAAGTAACACCATTAAGAACCAGCAGTAACAGGCATGTTTTGGGGAGAGAAGACTGATCAATAATGCAATCTTAGTATACGATAATGTTGAACAGCATTAAGATGTACTTTATTAATCCCTGTGGGGAAATTCATCTTCATTTAACCCATCCCAACACACACTAGCTGGGAGCAATGGGCAGCCGCTTTGCAGTGCCCAGGGACCAACTCCAGTTCTTCTTGCTGAGCCTAGGTTAGGAGCACAGACAGGAGTATTAACCCTAACATGCATGTCTTTTTGATGGTGGGAGGAAACTGGAGCATCTGGAGAAAACCCACACAGACACGGGGAGAACATGCAAACTCCACACAGAAAGGACCTGGGATGGCCTGGGGTTCGAACCTAGGACCTTCTTGCTGTGAGGCAACAGTGCTAACCACTGGGCCATCATGCTGCCCCAGCAATCCGTAGCAAATTTTTGAATAAGATAGCATTTAGCTTTGTATTTTAGCACCTATCACTTTCTCTTCCGTACTCTACATTAAATTTCCACCTTCATTAGCTTTTTCGGGTGCCATTACATTTGAATACTTGGCCTGGAAAATAGCATATAGAGGAGCATGTTTATCTGTGCACTGATTGGCTGTTGCTCCAAAAATGCAACTGGGAAAAGGTACCAAATATAGTATTTATTAACATTTTAAAAAATTACAGATACCGACTATTAACTTTTTATTCAAGAATGCATGATTGACACACCCCTAACAAACTGTCTTATTTTATTTCTTCTTTTTGCATCATTTTTTAGGTTATTTCTTTGTCATGAGGAATATCTTTGCAATGTTATCTTGTAGATTACAACATAGTTTCACATAGAACACACACTCACGCACACACAAACACACTTATAGACAGCTATCCGTCCATCACCCTGAGCAGACAATGAATATCACTTCAAGAAAAAGGGTGGTACCCATAGCAGGATATGAGCATGAACGTGTCCCTCTAAAAGCTGCCAGCCAGACTCAAACAAAGGAAAAGAATGTTCTAGAGACTTAACAAAACCAGATGCCCGAACTGACTCACTCCTGCTCACACGCTCTCTGTCCGCCAGCCCTCTAGCTCTGACTCAACCACTGTAGATAGGACCCAAAAACAAGAATCCCACCTCCCCGCCTTGTATATTCTCTGTGTACCTTTAGCAATCTGAGTACTTGGTCTGGATCTAAACTCTCTGCCTGAATCCCAATCTCCTTATCATCTAGTGTACTCCTCTCACTCCTTATACTTGGCACACACACACACACACACACACACGCGTGTGGCACACCAAGACAAGATAATTCCACCCTTCTGTAGATCCTCTTCGAACAGCACTGCCAGTACACTGCAGTAATGTGTCATAGCGGTGCTTTTGATGGTCATTCCTTAACTGTGTGTATGTGTGAATGTACGTGTGGGTATATGTTTCAGGTCACTCACCAAGGTTGCCTGCCTGAGCTGCTCTAAAGCAATCGGCCTGTGAGTGCATTAAGAGATTGCTTAGGGTGGGGTGTGCTGAGACTTGACATAAAGGCAGACACTTAAGCTAACTCCACCTGACTCAGCTGCATGGGTCAACTGTCTGCTTACTGCATTCACATAGTCTTTCTCACTCTTCTTTTATGTATGCATGTGCATGCACATGCACGTGTGCCTGTTCCCCTCCTTTGCTTCTAGGTAAGGCATATCTGCAGTGCTCCTGTTCCCAAGGCCTCCTTGCCCATTCCAGTGCCACCTGTTATACCAGCTGTAGAGAGAGCGTGAGAAGAATTATGTCATAGAGAGAGAAGATAAGACAGCTGACAGGAAAAGTAGGAAACAAACAGATATACAGACAGGAGCATCATCAGTGAGAGGGAACATCCCCCTACAAGCCTTCCATTGTAATGTAGCCATTACCAAGCAAACATTGTATTGGTACTGATACATGGAGCAGGGAAAGACGTATTGGTACAGTTAAGTCTACCATTTGGTATGGTGGCCCTTTGGCTGGTTGGTAGCCTTGGTGCCTATGAGTAGGAGTGCTGTGGGTTTGTCTTAAAGGCATGACGATGTGATCAGAATCCGAATCAGAATACTTTATTCACCCCCGAGGGGAAATTGGGTTCTATCACAGACACTCATGTTCTAATAACTAAAAACTAACAAGATACAAGATAAGAAAATAGAAACAAATAGAAACAAGAAAAACAGAAAAAAATAGAAATAAAAGATACAATAAACAGAAATAAGAACAAAATATATCAACAAGCATGGTGCATATAACACACTATCTATACTGCACTACCACAGCACAAAACCCGACAGGGCCAGTCCAATGACCATTTACTCCGAGTGTCTGACAGCTTGAGTCTGAGGGAGGAGTTGTAAAGTTTGATGGCCACAGGCAGGAATGACGACCTGTGGTGCTCTGTGGTGCTTTTCGGCAGAATGAGTCTATTACTAAAAGTACTCCTGTGCCCAACCAGCACATCATGGAGTGGGTGGGAGACATTGTCCATGATGGCACACAATTTCAACAGTGTCCTCTTCTCAGAAACTGCCGCCAGAGAATCCAGTTCCACCCCCACAATATCACCGGCCTTGCAGATCAGTTTATTGAGCCTGTTTGCATCTGCTACCCTCAACCTGCTGCCCCAACACCTAACAGCAAACAGGAGAGCACTGGCCACCACAGGCTCATACCACATCTTAGGCATTGTCTGGCAGATGTTGAAGGACATAAGCCTCCTCAAAAAGTAGAGACGGCTCTGTCCTTTCTTGTAGAGGGCATCAGTGTTCTTAGCCCAGTCCAGTTTATTGTCTTTATACACCCCCAGGTACCTGTAGAATTCCACAGTGTCCACACTGACCCCCTGGATTGAGATAGGGGTCACTGGTGTCGTGTCCCGCCTCGGATCAACAACCAGCTCCTTTGGCTTAGTCACGTTGAGCTGCAGATTGTTCCGCTCACACCATGTGACAAAGTTACCTACCACAACCCTGTGGTACTCAGCCTCCTCGTCCTTACTGATGCATCCGACTATAGCAGAGTCATCAGAGAACTTCTGAAGATGGCAGGACTCTGTGTGGTAGTTGAAGTCCTTGATGTAGACTCGCAGTGTTTCCCAACCCAGTCCTCAAGGAGCCCATATCCTGCAGATTTTCATTGTAACCCTGTGTAGGTAGGCCTGCTTGTACTTACTCAACCAATCATCTCATAGCACTTAATTATGCAAAGTGTGCAAAATCTGACATTCATTGCTGATTGGTTGAATAACTACAAACAGACAGATACCTATTCAGGGTTGCAAAGAAAATCTGCAGGATAGGGGGTCCTTGAGGACTGGGTTGGGAAACACTAGGGTGAAAAGGAAGGGAGACAGGACTGTCCCCTGCGGAGCCCCAGTGTTGCTGACCGCTCTATCTGGCACACAGTGTTGCAAGCGCACATACTGTGGTCTACCAGTAGGTAGTCAACAATCCAGGACACAAAGGGGGGCATCTACCTGCATTGCTGTCAGCTTCTCGCCCAGTAGAGCTGGCTGGATGGTGTTGAAGGCACTAGAAAAGTCAAAGAACATGACCCTCACAATGCTTGCTGGCTTATCCAGGTGGAGCAAGAAAACGGTTAAGCAAGAAATATGGCACCCTTAACTCCCAGTTGGGGATAGTAGGCAAACTGAAGGGGGTCTAAGTGTGGCTTGACCGTTGGCCGAAGCTGCTCCAGGATGAGTCTTTCCAGAGTCTTCATGATGTGTGAAGTCAATGCTATCAGTCTGTAGTCCTTGGAGTCCCTGGGATGTGGTGTTTTAGGCACAGGAACGAGTTAGGACATCTTCCGCAGCAGTAACTTAACTTGAGTGAGAAAATATCTGTGTGTGGTGAGATGGACCAGGCAAGATATCTCCCCCCCTTGTGCACAGTGGTCTTACAAGTGTCTGACAAGCTGCTTAGTTATCAAACCTTTTTGCTCGTAAATGTAATAATAATTTTATAATAATAATTTTATTCATATAGCACCTTTCTAAAACAATGTTACAAAGTGCTTCACAAAAAAAAAAAACAGACAAGGCTGGAGTAAGATCAAATAAAAGTAAGAATAAAAACAGTAAAAATAGAAACAAATATCAAAAATTTGTAAAAGCTTTCATGAAAAGAAAAGTTTTAAGACAAGAAAGACTTAGTTCATCTTAGCTCAGCAGGAAGAGAGTTCCATAGTGTGGGGGCTCTAACAGCAAAAGCCCGGTCACCCTTTGTAACCAACCAAGACCTGGGATGTAATCATGTAAAACACGTAGATGCTTTACTGTGATCCGCTGACACAAGAGGAGGACTTTGCGATTTGTTTGTTTGTTTTCTTTTTTAGTTTATTTCATTGCTCACTAGAACAAGATATATTAAAAACTATTCATGGTCAAACAAGAAAAAAAAACATGTATTACAGTTATTACAAACATAAAGCTTTTTAAATGTAGCTACGTTAAACAAAGATTATGTTTTTAAATTCTTAAAATCGAACACAGATCATTTTGTGGCACACTTAAAGGGTTTTAATTTCCAAGATTGGAGTCAAAGTTGCTGCATCTCATAGTGTTTAGTTATAAGCTCTGAGCTAATAAACTTTGCTAACGCAGCCCTGCTAGAGACATAGACCTATATTGCTATGGGAAACTTAAACAATAACCTGCTTAAGGTGTGCGCTACTCTCTGTGCAGTAATAGCAAGGCCTTACTCAGGCAATTTATTTGAGGAGGGGTTATTCACTAGTCCTCCTACAGCATGGGAGGGTTAGCATAGCATATCATATAATAATGGGGCGGCCCAGTGGTTAGCGCTGTCGCCTCACAGCAAGAAGGTCCTGGGTTCGAACCCTGGGGTTGTCCAACCTTAGGGGTCATCCCAGGTCGTCCTCTGTGTTTGCATGTTTTCTCCGTGTCTGTGGTGGGGTTTCTCCGGGTGTTCCGGTTTCCCTCACATCAAAAAGAAACATGCATGTTAGTGTTTATACTCCTGTATGTGCCCCTGATCAACGCAATGGGAAAAGAACTGGAGTTGGTCCCCGGGCACAGCATGAAGGCGGCACCCCACTGCTCCTAGCTACACAGATCACAGCTAGGGTGGGTTAATTTGCAGTAACTGAATTTCCCCAAGGGGATTAATAAAGGAAACTTAATCTTAAACTTAATGTTAATAATGACCTATAGCATAAAGTGGTGTGGTTGATGAGTGCTGTTGGCGCCAGGAAGAGACAATTGTTTCACTGGCAGCGGTTACTCTGTCTATGTCTAAATGGTACTAGGTCCTTTTTTGTTTCAGATAGTGACAACCCTTGAGTTTAGTTTTTGTCGCATTCAAATTTAAGTTTTTCAATTTAGACCTGGGCCTACTGGAACCCAGATACCAGATAAACACTGGTTTTTAGCCTGTCATCACCTCTCGCATTTAGAAACAGGATACAATAGAGGAGTAGATGTAGAGGACAGAGATGGTGGCGTGGCCGTGTTGTAGTAGATCAACACATCCCACCTTCTCACCATGGGCGTGTCCAGGGAGTGCCTGGTGTGGTGCAGGCCAGTCCTGGAATCTGATTGGCCAATGCAGGTGCCGCCCCATTATCTAAAACTATGATTGGCTAGCTGTCCTGTAAGAGGCGGGACTTAGTTTGAACTGTAGCGTAAACCGAACTTTCGTTTATCGGCGCAATTCAGTCTTAAACCCGAGGGTACGATCCGCTAGTAAACCGAGATAGAAGAAGAAAACCCGAGGCACAGTAATGCACCTGAACTCAGAGAAGAATACATTGGTATGATGTTACAATTTCATTAAGCAGACGCTTTTATCCAAAGCAACGTGCATCTGAGAATTAATACAGCACAAGCAAGGTCAGGAGACAACAACGCAAGCAAGCGCCAAAAAAAATTAGGTTAAAGTCCGACAGAACATAAAGGTGTCAGTAGGCAGTGCACAAAGGCAATGCATAGGGAGCATAGAAGCGGGTTTTTTGTATTTTTTTTAATACAATCAAGTGTGGAGGTGTTCGTGAAAGAGCTGCGTCTTTAGCTTCTTAAAGATGGAGAGGGAGTCAGCGGATCGAATGGAGTTTGGTAACTCATTCCACCACCGGGGAACTACAGAAGAGAAGAGTCTGGATAGTGACTTAGGGCCCCGTTGTGGCGGAAGTGCCAAGCGCCTTTCATTGGGACACTGCCCAACTTGGGCCACCCCAGTCAAAAAGGTTTGGATATACCACTGCTTCTCATAAGTCTGTCCAGAGATTTGAATTGGTGCTAACTCAATTTTGCCATCCTGGGGTTAAAAGCAACATTTCAGGCTTAAAAAAAATCATAAAAAGTCATTACTTTCGCTTTAAAAATATTTTTAAAGGGTCCTTTAAACATACGTCCAATGGAGAAGGCAATTATATATATTCATTTAAATGATGTGTAGATGGAACGGAAGTGCAATTGCATCAATTCTCATAACATTGCACTTTTTTTTTAGATTATCAAGTGTAACATTGAAATATTTGTATATGGTGGACTTCTTTCACATCTCGCTGGAATGTCACCTCAGGTTTTGAGCAACCAGGTAGCGAGTGTGAGGATGAGTCAAGAGGAAGCTGAACGGTGCTGGCATCACATTCCTTTTACAGGCTACACATTTGATAAACTGCCAGGCTATTCAAAACTCAGTCAATACAGAGAAACCGATATGTTGAAGAACATCCAGTAATAAGAAACTACTTACCATTTTTAAATGATGAGTTGTGGAGTTAGAAAACAACGAGACAGGAGACGTGAGAGTAGACGTAGTCGAGGTAGTTTACTAGCTCCAACTTTGCATGTCATACGTTCGACAACGACACTGAACTGACTGTGAACCGGAAGCGGAAGTGCATTATCTGACCCCTCGCCTCTTCCCTTAAAGGTACACCGTCCTCTTAGGTGAATGTCTCTCGATATATAGATGTGGGTCACCACAGAGTACAAAAAAACCAAACTAGCCAAACCTGAATTTAGGATCCGAATCCCAGTCTGACGAAAGAATCTTCAGAGCGTTGAAACATTTCGCTCATTCCTAGTTGTAGCTGATAACAATCCTGGCCAACAATGCAGTCTCAAGGACCAAAAGTAATTACATAGCAGAAAAGTATTTTCCTTGAAAATTGCTGTGGACTAGTTTGCTGACCTGTTACATTCCCCCCCCCCGTTGTCGCCTTTTTGCTTGTTATTCTAAACATGTCTGTTTTTTTTTAAATTTCCAATGTGTCCTGACTAAATGAGGTCTATAAACATGACATTTCACCCTAAAAAGAAGGCATTGCTAGCCTCTTAGTCAGCTCAGTGTTTATTTACAAACAGTGACTTTCTTCCAGTCAATCAATCAATCAATTAATCAATCCATCTATCTATCCATCAAAAAATATCTATTCACACTGATATCCAGAGCCAAAGGTTGAAGCTTCCCATTAACGGTGACTTTGGACATTTTAACAGAATAGTGCTTTTGCTAAAGGGTAGGGCTTATGTTTTAATTTGTTCAGGGTATCAGGTCATGAACAACTACCATGAGTCACTCTTACGGCTCTCAAAGCTCAAACAAAGATTCAATTTCTTCTGTGAAGGCGCCATGTAAGAATTTCGCCTTAATCTAGGCTTCACTTAACAGACAAATCTGCAGGTTGTATGTTCAAATGAGCCTCCGTTTAAGTGGACAAGTTTTGGCTCTTTTGGTTTATGCTGTTGCTTTGACAATTACATGTTTTCCATTTGAGCTTTCCAAGATAATTTTAATTAACTACTATATGCTTAATTTTCCAGTCATTTACTCATAAAACATGTAGACCTCTGAGAACCTAAATGAAATAGTCTAAAACAGTCAGGACATATAATGACAAAAATAATTTCTGAATATTTGGTGATATTTAGAAGTCAAATACTTTTGAACAACTGTTATATTTTTATCAGTTCTGAATCTCCACACGTTTGGCTCCACATGGGTATTTACTTATTTCACAGAGAGGTTAAACAGGCTTAAGCATGGTGTTACTCTACCAACATACTTGATCTCAATTGCAGCTAATGTCTCTGGGAACGTCTAAATCACCATTCTTCTCTTTGAAAAGTAAATGTGTTGACACTCTCAAAAGGTCAGAGAAACTCCACAATATCTTAATGAAGAATGTATCTCCATTCTCAGTCTGTGAGAAAACTTGATTATGCTTGAGGACATCTGTGTGACATCTGATCTTCCTCTCGAATCACTCGTTAGTTTCTACTTTTAGTGTAATGGCTAAGGATCTAAGGATGTGAAGGACAGAGTGGGCATTAGCATACACAACATGCCATCCTTGGTTCATCCTACCATCAAACCATTAAAGTGAAAGTCAGAGAACCGTGTACAGAAATACAAACAAGACAAACCACATCAATACGTTTTGGAGGTGTGGACATGGACAAATGTGTATGTTTCCTTTAAATGTTTAAAAAAACTACTATCCCACTGAAAAGGGAAAACAGCTGAAAGAAATCATAATTTGCTTGAACTGCAACCTCAGTTCACCTGTTAATTTAAACCAAAGCAGGAAGAAGCTCCAAGGACTTGGAAGCCAAGTCTGAAGAGGTTTACAAACCTCTCCTAAATTCTTCCCTGTGGTTGAAATCGTGTGAAAGCTGCTTAGGCAGATTATCCCCAGCCCGATGGCAGCTGGCAGAATGAGATCCTTATGAGCGCACCTGACCCAACACTGGCGGTGGCGTAACCTCAGCCTGTGGCTCGGCATGCTCACACAATCCTCCATGACCTTTAACCCCGCAGTAAAAGGTGGATCTAGTGGCCTGCAGCAAGCAGGAGGCACGCAAGGAGACTTACACAAACACACACACACACACACGCACATGCAAAGTGGTTGGTTGGCTAATTAATGTTATAGTAACTACATAAACAACAAGATGGGATCTGATTCCAAAACATTTTGAAACACTTAATTTTTTTGATTACTTGAAAAGACTGAATTACTGAAACCAATGATAATGGCGACTAGTTGATTTTACAGAGAAATGATTGAAGGAATGAGATTACATCGATAAGATTATATCGAGATTTGTACCTCCATCTAGTAATAAATATGGTTACATTACTGTCATTAATGGTTTATCCACTTCTCTTTTTGAACCTAATGTTGAGTTGTCTGAAAAATTTCTCACTCATTTTGTAAACAAAGTGGAGAATATTAGGTCCCAAATCCAGCCAGGCTCTTTTCATTCCATTCCCCATGTCAATTCTGCCTCTTTCACCCAATTTCAACCAATTACAATTTCAGTGTTGGAGACTATAGTCTCCAATATGAGCTCCTCCTCCTGCATCCTAGACATCATTCCCACTTAGGTACTCAAGGAGGTACTTTCCACTATCAGCCCCGTTATTCTGCAAATTCTTAATAATTCTCTGGCCTCTGGTTCTTTTCCAGACAGTTTTAAGCATGCCATCATTCACCCATTGCTGAAGAAACCCAATTTAGACCCCCTGTCCCTAAGTAACTACAGGCCAATCTCCAAGTTGTCTTTTTTAATATTCTGGAGAGAGTAATTTCTTCTCAGTTGATTTCTTTTATGAACACTAATACTGTTTTTAATAGTTTCCAGTCTGGTTTTAGAGCACTTCATAGTACTGAGACAGCTCTAGTCACTAATGATCTACTGCTGAATGCAGACAGAGGTGACTGTTCAATTTTAGTTATTTTGGATTTAAGTGCTGCCTTTGACACGGTTGATCACAACATCCTCCTACATTGCTTAGAGACTTGGGTTGGCATCAAGGGCATGGCTCTTAACTTATTACGCTCTTACCTCACCAACAGAACTTTTTCTGTTGTTCTGGGTAACTCTACCTTCTCGTTGGCTCAGTTAAGTTGTGGTGTCCCTCAAAGCTCAGTTCTTGGCCCCCTTCTCTTCTCTATATACATGCTGCCCTTTGGCCAGGTCATTCACAATCACAATGTGGGCTACAATTTTTCATGCTGACGACACTCAGTTATACATGCCACTAAAACCCACAGATCCTAGCGCCCTATTAAATCTCACAACTTGCCTCACTGACATTAAATCCTGGATGTCCCAAAATTTTCTCAAATTTAATGATAAGTCTGAGGTCATTCTGTTCAGTCCCGTAAATTCCATCAGTCTGTTTGCTACAAATCTTGGTGGTCTGTCAGGTAGTCTTAAGCAGGCTGCTAGGAATCTTGGGGTAATATTTGATGCTAACCTCAAATTTGACAATCTAATTAAACATGTTGTTCATTCATGCTTTTTCCAACTCAATGTAATCTCCAAAATTAGGTCATTTTTATCAATTGCCGATTTGCAAAAAGTTGTAAACGCTTTTATGTTTTCTCAGCTTGACTACTGTAATGCAGTTTATTCTGGTGTCAAGGCTCCCTCCACCGTCTGCAGTTGGTACAAAATGCCACTGCTCGGCTCATTACCAGGACAAGGAGGCATGACCATATCACTTCTGTGCTTGCCTCCCTACACTGACTCCCTGTTATATTTCGAATTGATTTTAAAATTTTACTGCTCACTTTTAAGGCTTTAAATGGTCTTGCTCCTTTATAATTTGTGATTTATTCACTTGGTATGTCCCCCTTGACCATTAAGGTCTGCAGATGGAGCCCTGCTAGTTAGTCCCAGGTTTCGGTTTGTTACAAAGGGTGATCTGGCTTTTGCTGTTAGAGCCCCCACACTATGGAACTCTCTTCCTGCTGAGCTAAGACGAACTAAGTTTCTATCTTCTTTTTAATCTCGTATTAAACATTTCTTTTTATGAAAGCTTTTGCAAATGTTTGATATTTGTTTTTATTTTTACTGGTTTTATTTATTACTCTTATTTGATCTTACTCTTATTCTTGCCTTGTCTGATTTTATCTGTCTTTTGATTTTTTTGTGAAGCACTTTGTAACATTGTTTTAGAAAAGTGCTATATAATTAAAATTTTATTATTATTACATGGTGGCTGCATGATGTCATTTTCATTCAGTTTTCATTGTGGGACACAAGCACAGTTCTGTTACTGAATGAGAGTAATATCATGGACTATGTTACCATTTGCTAACAGATGTTAACATGATTACATTCACGCTATTCCCTCAGTTCCCCCTACCCCCTGAACAGGCACCCTGACCGACCAGAGGAGGTGCTAGTGCAGCGATCAGGACACATACCCACGTCTGGCTTCCCACCCACAGACAAGGCCAATTGTGTCTGTGGGGATGTCCAACCAAGCCGGAGGCAGCACGGGGATTCAAACCAGTGATCCCCATGTTGGTAGGCAACAGAATAGACCACTATGCTACCCAGATGCCCTATTGCGGGCCGTCTTGCCATGCCTGGTAGACCTGTGTTTCCATGTTTGAACACCCTGCTTACTGCTGCTCATTGGTCCCTCTTGTGACTTCAGCAGGTTGCCCTGATGTGAACATTGCATTTGGTTGGTGGCAGGAGGAGGGGGACTACATATGATTACAGACATTTAGGCTCCAGCATCCCCGTGACCCTTGGAGCAGGATAGATAAGCAGTTCAGATAATGGATGGATGGATGGATGAACAAATGTCAAACTATAGCTAGGTCATATGTTTCCTTTATCAGTGTGACACACTCCATCAAATCTGACATGCTAATGTAATGGTACGCCGCTGAATTTAATGTAGAAAAGCCACCAGCTCTACCCAGCCCCTGTTACAATCAGCATATTAAAAAAGAGTATTCACTTGTGAAAACAGAAAGATCCAGTTTGATTGACCAAATAGTGTAAAGTATGAGATAACTGCAGTATTGTGAAGAGCCCACAGTATGTTGTGCTTATTTTCAGATAGAAAATGCTCTGAGCTAATTAATATCCAGCCATTAGCTTTGGACCCAAGTGTTGTACAGCCTGTCAAACTGTGCCCAAATTCCTGTGGGACTTGCCATTTGTGTGGAAAGTATAATTTTTATAAATTAGGAAAATCCCCAACTGAAACATTATTTGTCCAAGTATATTTTAATTGGGTCCCAGGTGCAGTTTTAGCTGATGAAAAAATGATGCCCCATGCCAATAAAATTCATTTGTTGTCATTACCCACAATTCAAACAAGGTGTAATAAAAATGAGGAGCTTACTGCAGATACATGAAATGATAATATTTGTAATAATATAAAGATAAACAAAGGCCCACACATCATAGTATCCTCATATGCAATTTATTCTGACAACCAAAAAGTGATTTTTCAAGCTACATGCTCTTCTTCGGACTGAAGAAACATATATCTCAATATTTATAATAATGAAATTATTATTACCATTATTATTTTGATAATTTTTAGTAGTAGTAGGTGTCTGCCTTAGTAGTACTAATAGTAATAGCAGCAGCAGCAGTAGTAGTAGCTGTAGGCCGTAGTAGTAGCTGTAGGCTGTAGTAGTAGTAGCAGTAGTAGTAGTGGTAGTTGCTGTAGGTCATAGTAGTAGGGGTTGTAGTAGTAGTAGTTGTAGTCACTATATGCCACAGTAGTAGTGGTAGTAGCTGTAGGCCATAGTAGAAGTAGTGGTATTTGTAGTAGTAGTAGTAGTAGTGGTAGTTGTAGTAGTGGTAGGGGTAGTAGTAGTAGTAGCAATTATAGCAGTAGTTGCAATAGCAGTAGTATAACTGTAGTAGTAGTTGCAATTATAGCAGTAGTTGCAATAGTACAAACTCCAATTCCAATGAAGTTGGGACGTTATGTAAAACGTGAATAAAAACAATACAATGATTTGCAAATCCTTTTTGACCTATATTCAACTGAACACACTACAAAGACAAGACATTTAATGTTCAAACTGATAAACTTGATTGTTTTTTGCAAATATTCACTCATTTTGAATTTGATGCCTGCAACACGTTCCAAAGAAGCTGGGACAGGGGCAACAAAAGACTGGGAAAGTTGAGGAATGCTCAAAAAACACCTGTTTGGAACATTCCACAGGTGAACAGGTTAATTGGAAACAGGTGTGTGTCATGATTGGGTACAAAAGGAGCATCCCCAAAAGGCTCAGTCGTTTACAAGCAAGGATGGGGCGAGGTTCACCACTTTGTGAACAACTGCGTGAGCAAATAGTCCAACAGTTTAAGAACGTTTCTCAATGTACAATTGCAAGGAATTTAGGGATTTCATCATCTACAGTCCATCATATCATCAAAAGATTCAGAGAATCCGGAGAAATCTCTGCACGTAAGCAGCAAGGCCGAAAACCAACATTGAATGCCCGTGACCTTCGACCCCTCAGGCGGCACTGCATTAAAAACCCACATCATTCTGTGAAGGATATTACCACGTGGGCTCAGGAACACTTGGGAAAACCATCGTCAGTTGACAGAGTTCGTTGCTACATCTACAAGTACAAGTTAAAACTCTACCATGCAAAGCAAAAGCCATATATCAACAACACCCAGAAACGCCGCCGGCTTCTCTAGGCCCGAGCTCATCTGAGATGGACTGACGCAAAGCGGAAAAGTGTACTGTGGTCTGACGAGTCCACATTTCAAATTGTTTTTGGAAATCATGGATGTCGTGTCCTCCGGGCTAAAGAGGAAA
Organism: Lampris incognitus; assembly: GCF_029633865.1. Lineage (NCBI taxonomy): Eukaryota > Metazoa > Chordata > Actinopteri > Lampriformes > Lampridae > Lampris > Lampris incognitus. The sequence goes on along the minus strand of NC_079217.1, from coordinate 28,074,239 downwards.
AGGACCATCCAGATTGTTATCAGCGCAAAGTTCAAAAGCCAGTATCTCTGATGGTATGGGGGTGTGTTAGTGCCCATGGCATCATGGGTAGCTTGCACATCTGTGAAGGCACCATTAATGCTGAAAGGTACATACAGGTTCTGGAGCAACATATGCTGCCATCCAAGCTACGTCTTTTTCAGGGACATCCCTGCTTATTTCAGCAAGACAATGCCAAGCCACATTCTGCACGTGTTACAACAGCGTGGCTTCGTAGTAAAAGAGTGCGGGTACTAGACTGGCCTGCCTGCAGTCCAGACCTGTCTCTCATTGACAATGTGTGGCGCATTACGAAGCGCAAAATACGACAACAGAGACCCCGGGCTGTTGAGCAACTGAAGTCGTACATCAAGCAAGAATGGGAAAGAATTCCACCTACAAAGCTTCAACAATTAGTGTCCTCAGTTCCCAAACGCTTATTGAGTGTTGTTAAAAGGAAAGGTGATGTAACACAGTGGTAAACATGCTCCTGTCCCAGCTTTTTTGGAATGTGTTGCAGGCATCAAATTCAAAATGAGTGAATATTTGCAAAAAAACAATAAAGTGCATCAGTTTGAACATTAAATATCTTGTCTTTGTAGTGTATTCAATTGAATTTAGGTCGAAAAGGATTTGCAAATCATTGTATTCTGTTTTTATTTACATTTTACACAACGTCCCAACTTCATTGGAATTGGGGTTTGTAGTAGTATTACTAGTGATAGTAATATAGTAGTACTATTAACTCTTTTGTGTGGATTTATGTGTTCGCATGTTTTCTCAACATAATCTTGTTTCCTCTCACAGTCCAGTTGCACGTTTGCTGAATTGGAGAATGTCAATTGTCCATAGATGTGGTTGGGAGTGAGTCATTGCTTGTATGGTCTACAGTGGACTGACAAAACCTCCAGGATGTCTCATTAGCTTTACCAAAAGCACCAGTGCCCCTGACCCTGATCTGGATCAAGATCGTAAAGTTGATGCTATATTATGATTATTAGGATAATGATTATGATAATGATTATTAGCAAAGTTAACATGTTCTCAAATTTTCTCTCAATTTTACCACTCTCAAAAATAATAAATTGAAAACTAAGATATTATAGAGGTAAAAGCCCCAACAGGATAAAAGATGTTACATGAATACAAGTCTACAGAAATAAGGTATAGGTAGTAATTTAAAAGACTTGTTCTGATAACCTAAGATCTTCAGGCACCATGTGGCTAAAGCCCGGTCTCCTTTGGATTTAAGCCTTGACTTCAGAGTGGCTGCTGGAGCTCTTCCTGAGGACATGAGGCTATTTACTGGCTCATAGGAGGTCAAAAGGTCTGCAAATAAAGTCAGGGCCAGAACAAGCTATACCACAGCAGACTTCTGATGCTTTCAGAGAGCTCACTACAATCATCCTCAACCAAACAGTAACCAATACATGGTGCCAAAATTACCTTGAAAATGTTGCATTGCAGAATAATGTTTGTTCCAGCTGAAGTCCTACTTGCCATATTTTGTGCACACTGGAGACATTGGATTTACGTTTTGACTATTCAGAATCAATAGTGTGAATTAAGAGTCACAGAACTCCAGATGTGAGGCAATAAGGAATGTCTTACAGTTCATACATTTTTGTTTTTTTTGGGGGGGGGCAAATAAAAATAATTTTTGATTTGTTTGCATTTTGCTGCAAGCTATTTCTAGATTCACTATTCAATATCAGTGAGGCAAAGAGTAGCTATGTTATTTCAATCATGGGATAGCAGATGAAGGTATATCTGTGTTTTCAGAACAGCAAAGATACATTGTGTATATGGATAATACACCCAAAAGGACCAAGGAAAATAACGGACGGACAGGGCCAAAAATTAAACCTTGAGGACTTTGTATAATGGGCACTGAGGAAGAGGAGGTTCTACATAAGAGGTATGAGCCAAAGCAATTTTAGCTCTTGATGCTGACCCAGATCTTGAGGTGCTCATTTATAAGTGCCCGGTCTACATTTTCAACGGCCTGCATGAAGACTGAATATCTACATGGACTAAGACTGAACTTTCTCCTTGACCTGCTAATAAAAGATGGTCTATTGTCACTTTAATGAATTGCTTAGGTTGTTTGCAGGGTACAACAGGGGCTCAGTGGTTACTGCTGCCTCAAAAGAGCATCCTTGGCTCCGTCAGAAACAATTCCTCTCTGTGTGAAGTGTGCACGTCCCCCCTGAGTTTGCATGGGTTTCCTCTGGCTACTCCAGTATCCTCCCGCTGCCCAAAGACCTGCATGTTAGGTGACTCGGAGACTTCAAATTGCCCATAAGTGTGAGTGATTTTGTGTGGATGTGTGTCTGGTGAACTTTGCAACCTGTACAGGTTATTTTACCTCTTATCCAGTGGACAGTGTGGACTATACATGACTACAGTTTGCGTACCTGCCTGCGAGAAGTATTTGCAGTCGTTATCTGTCTCTCAAATCCATTTCACCTATGTCCTGAAAAATACCTTTCTGTCCTAACCATCCCCTTGCATTGCACAATGTTCCATGTTCCTAAAGGTTTGGAGGTGCTGTACTGTCTAGCTGACCCTGCGTTGCTTGCTGAGGAGAACTGAGGTAATATTGGATGATAGCCGCAATGACAACAAAGCTATCGTAATAACCAGGGCTGCGACTGCAAAGGTCATTTCTCAACTATTTTACAGTGTGTGTGTTTTTTTTAATAGTCTTGTGTAAAATTGGTGAATGAATGAATGAAACAAAAAGCTACTGGTAAACCTTTTAACTTAAACTGGATTTTCAACAAAATGGTTGAAATTATCCTTTGCTAAAGAGGTTTGTCATCAATCTACTAACTAATGTATCCAATGAGTGAAATAGGTATGGGAATGTGTGGAAATGCAGGAAATGTGACTTCAGATAGATTTTTTTTTGTGTATTAATGACCTCTTAGGCAGATTTCTTCCTGAAGCCATGCTACCCAATGTGTGCTTGACTTTTTTTTACCCCTGCGCAAAGGTACAATGTTTGGTGTGCTTGCAATCATTTTCGGTTATGAAAGGCATTGATTTCAGGGGCCTTTACACAACCCACAAAGCAAGATAATACCATGCAGAGTGGTGAGACAACAGCACTTTGTAATTGATCTAAATGGAAAAACTAAATGAGAAAAAAATGTTCTGTATTCTCTTAAGTCAAATGAGAGAAGGACACTGACATTAGACATGTAGATATATAAGCATTTCACTCGTGCCCGTTGCCCTGATGTGTCTTGTAAGTGGGTTCCAGCAAGACAAGCTGCCATTGGGAGAGATATCTATGAAAATGTTTAATTTGTATTGAACTTTAATTTGTTCGTCAAAACATCATAAATAGATCCAGCTCTGGGCACTGATTGTAACTGAATAACATTTTGTGAGATGAACTGAGATGTCAGCAATACACTGTAGAAAACTAAAGAGTAATTGTAGAAATGTCAGCAGCTGAATTGTGGTTAGGTCTGGTTTGCTTCATAATGCAGCTCCTCTGGGTTCCCCAGCCTCATTTAAATGTAGGGAATTTCGCCCAGGACTTGAAATGATGTTCCATCTGTTTTGTCTCATTCAGCTTGTTGTGAGGGTTGCACCGCTTCGACATTGATGAAGGAAAAAGGCCGTTTATGTTGCATTGACAGCTTTTTGGAGTATCTCCAGGAATGCTCTACATGACTGTAAATCAAGTCACACTGGTTTGGCAACTGGTAGCACCAATGTTGCCCATTGAGATGACTTTTGAAAATATGCTGAAACAAGGTAGAATCAATCTATGCATCTGTCATCCCGCTTTAAAGCTGAGGGATTTGTGTGGCGTTCCCAACACAGAATATTAACCAGTGTGGTTTTATTAGTTTTGAATATACACAGATCAATGTGATTGGTACTGAATAAGGTGGAGGTCATCTATTGGTTGTTCCTGAATAGTATATAAGGCAGACTCGCCACCAGGGCGTTCTCTTGGTACTCCGCTCTACTCTGGATAGCTAGGTTGTTACAGTGTAATAATACATATACTACGTTACTGTCATAAGTCTGCCGTGTGCACTTTCCAGTTATCTGCTTAAACAGCTTAGAACATTATTAGTGTTTCATACACGACAGTTTGGCGACGAGGATGGGATGTTTTAGTTTGAAGTCACAGAGTTCGCATGTCAAGCAGCTCCAGCGAGGCAGAAGTCAACGACGAACAACCAGAGAGACGTTCGGTGAGTAAAAGGACCGTCGAACAGAAGATGGCATTCGGTAAGCCAGAAGATTTCCACTTCGAGGAAAGTTTTGATAGTTATCGCCAGCGGTTAGAGCAGTATTTCGCAGCAAATGGATTGGACACTCGAGATGAGGAAACCAAAGCGGTATTTTGTAACGGGTTATTTTCTTGCCCGGTGCGGGATTCGATACGGCTGTACTGCACCACAAGGCGACATCGCTAACCGCTCGGCTAAAGGGTCAGACCCGTTAACTAGGGGCTAACGTGTCTTATTAGTAGTTTACAATTTCTTACGGTGGTAGGAAAAAGGGCGCATGGCTTGCTGATGGATTTGTGCGCGCCAGATAAGCCATCGGGTAAAACATATGAAGTACTGGTCGGAATGCTAGAAAAGCACTACATCCCGAAAACCAACTTTATTGCCGAGAGATGCAAGTTTCACGGAAGAAACCAAAAGGAAAACGAAACAATAAGTGAGTACATTGCAAGTTTGAGAAAGTTAGCAGCCACATGCAAATTTGGAACATTTTTAGATGAAGCACTGTGTTGATAGGTTTGTCTGTGGAGTTAAGAGCAGTGAGCTAAGAGATCGGTTACTCAATGCTGCTCACACAAAAGACTTAACGTTACAGCTCGCAGTTGAAATGGCGCTTTCTTTTGAGGTAACAAAAGGCAACAGTGCGCAACAGTTTGCACAGAAAGGCTATAATGTAGAGCCGAAGTAACGGAGAAGACCGTAGGTTCACACTTTAGCCGTGTAGGCAACTTTCTTTAATCCACGGTAAATCAGCGAGACAAACAAAACCCACAGCTCGACTGAGCGGAGGTGGCAAGAATAACCAGAAAACTGGCTGGACAACCATAACTTAACCCTGCGTTAACCTGCCAGGGCAACCATGACTTAACCCTTAGTTCCTGGGTTGAATTCTGTCCCCAATACGTGTCCACCACATGAGCCCCCCCAGAATTCGCCCTAGTAATCGAAGTCAGGCAGGCGCGGGTGGACGACAGGCCGTCCGCAGCGGCTCCGGATAACAGGGGCCGGAGTGTCTCTGGGAGGCATTGACGCGGGCCTGTGGAGGTCGGCCTGAGGGGCAGACGAGGCAGCTCGGGCCTCCACGGGGGGAGGAGGCGGAGCCGGGGGACGACCGCGACGAGGAGGTTGGGCTAACTCCAACGGCTGCGTCAAGTCCAGGTGTGCGGGTTTAACTCGGTCCACTGAAACATGCTCGGCCGTGCCCCCAAAATCCACCACCAGGTGCTTAGTTCCCCGTTCCAGGACGCGGAAGGGGCCGTCATAAGGGGGTTGCAGAGGGGGGCGGTGTGCGTCGTGACGGATGAACACGTAGTCCGCTGACTGCAGACCTGGGGGCACCTGGGACACCGGCGCGCCGTGTTGGGCGGTAGGGACGGGTGTGAAAGCTCTGACCCCGTCCAGCAAGGAGGCTCGTTGGTCCACAGCTGACCAGGGACGCGTTGCATTGGGCATAAAATCGCCTGGGACTCGTAGCGGCGTGCCGTACACCAGCTCCGCAGAGGAGGCTTGTAGGTCTTCCTTCGGGGCGGTCCGCAGGCCCAGCATGACCCATGGGAGCTTGTCAACCCAGTTGCAGTCCTTGAGAGTAGCCCGAAGCGCAGCCTTCATGGACCGGTGGAAGCGCTCACATAGGCCGTTCGCCTGAGGGTGGTAGGCGGTAGTGCGATGAAGCTTGACGCCCAGAGCCTCACCCACAGCATTCCATAGCTCTGAGGTAAACTGTGGCCCACGGTCAGATGAAAGGTCGGAAGGCGTACCGAAACGTGAGACCCACGACCCAATAAAAGCCCGGGCCACATCAGCAGACGTCGTGGATGCCAGGGGAACAGCTTCAGGCCAGCGCGTAGTCCTGTCCACCACAGTGAAGAGGTAGGTGAACCCATGGGAGGGGGGTAGGGGACCAACCAGGTCGACGTGGACATGGTCAAATCGTCTCTCCGGCACTGCGAAGCGTTCCAGGGGCGCCTTAATGTGGCGGTGTATCTTAGCCCGCTGACAGGCAACACACGAGTCGGCCCACGCTTTCACGTCTCTCTTAAGTCCCTCCCACACAAACTTAGCAGAGGTCAGGCGCACGGATGGCTTACCGCCTGGATGAGAGAGGCCGTGCACAGCTTCAAATACGGGGCGTCTCCAGCTGTGCGGGACGATGGGCCTGGGCTGTCCTGTGGAGACGTCACACAGGAGGGTGACACCTGTGTCGCTGAAAGGAACGTCCTGCAGGCGGAGCCCCGTGTCGGAGGCCCGGAGACGGAGGATGCTCGGGTCCGTGGCCTGGTCAGCAGCCATCTGTGCATAGTCAAGGCCTAGGTGGACCGCTCCAATCACTGCCCTAGACAGGCAGTCAGCTACCTGGTTAGACTTACCAGCGACGTGCTGGATGTCGGTAGTGAATTCCGAAATGTAGGAGAGTTGTCGCTGCTGGCGAGCGGACCATGGCTCGGCCGTCTTGGACATGGCAAACGTGAGGGGCTTGTGGTCCACGTACGCAGTAAACTCGCGGCCCTCTAGCAAGAAACGGAAATGCCGGACGGCGAGCCAGAGACCGAGGAGTTCCCTGTCAAAAGTACTATACTTGCGCTCTCGGGGTGTAAGCTGGCGACTGAAAAAGGCCAAAGGCTGCCAAGCCCCCCCCACCCACTGTTCGTGAACCGCACCAACAGCATAGTCCGATGCATCCGTGGTTATGGAAATAGGCGCTGTAGGTGAAGGATGCGCTAGCAGGGTAGCCTGGGAGAGCGCAGCTTTAGTCTCGGTGAACGCACGGTCCCGCTCTGCTGTCCAGTCGACCGCCTGGTTGGGGGACATGCCTTTCAGCGCCTCGTACAGTGGCCGGATGATAAAGGCGGCTCGAGGAATGAAGCGGTGGTAGAATGTCACCATCCCGATGAACTCCCTGAGCGCACGAGCTGTTTGGGGGCGCGGAAAGGCCGCCACCGCTTCCACCTTTGAGGGCAGGGGGACTGCCCCGTCCCCAGTGATGCGGTGCCCGAGGAAATCCATGGCTGTCAGCCCGAACCGGCACTTCGCCGGGTTGACGATCAGCCCATGCTGGCTGAGGCGTGTGAAGAGGGCATGAAGATGGGACAGGTGTTCTTCCTCGGAGGCGCTGGCGATGAGTATGTCGTCCAAATAGACGAAGATGAAAGGAAGGCCACGGAGCACTGAATCCATCAGCCGCTGAAAGGACTGGGCCGCGTTTTTGAGTCCAAATGGCATTCGTAGGAATTCAAATAGGCCGAATGGGGTTGTCACCGCTGTCTTGGGGATGTCTGAGGGGTGCACGGGAACTTGATGATAACCACGGACCAGGTCGACTTTTGAGAAGACGCATTTGCCAGACAGGTTTGCAGAAAAGTCCTGGATATGCGGGACAGGATAGCGGTCAGGCGTGGTGGCGTCATTTAGTCGGCGGTAGTCCCCGCATGGGCGCCAACCTCCATCAGGCTTAGCGACGATGTGGAGTGGGGACGCCCACGGGCTGTCAGAGCGGCGGATGATCCCCATGCGTTCCAGGTGCTCGAACTCAGACTTGGCAATGGCGAGTTTGGCGGGGTCGAGACGCCTGGCTCTGGCGTAGACCGGGGGCCCCTTCGTAGCAATGTGATGCTCCACCCCATGCTTAGCGGTGGGTGCAGAGAAGGTAGGCTGGGTGAGGTCAGGGAACTCAGCGAGGAGGCGGGTGAACTTGTCTGCCTCTGAGAGAGAGTTGGCTAGACCTGCATAGGCCGCTTCCCTCCGCGTACATGCGAAGGAGGAGAAGGTTAAGGCATCGACCAGACGGCTGTTCTGAATGTCCACTAGTAAACCGTAAGCGCACAAAAAATCAGCTCCGAGGAGGGGAAGCGTTACATTGGCCATGACGAACTCCCACGTGAAACGTTGTCCACCAAAACACAGTTCTACAGACCGCACGCCGTAGGTGTGGATAGGGCTACCGTCAGCCGTCGCCAACTGGGGGCCCCGCTCCCCGCCCATGATGTCGACGTCAGTAGCAGGGAGCACGCTTCTCTGTGCGCCCGTGTCACAAAGAAATCGCCGACCGGAGATGGTGTCGAGGATGAAGAGTAGCCTGCTCGTATCGCCAACACTCATGGCCACTACTGAGTGTTGGCCCTCTCGTTTCCCGTCGGCCTGTAGTTGCAGGGGAAACGGCACCGTTTAGCTTTCGCACCAAATCGAGCGTGGTACATACAGAGTCCAGAGGGCTTGTAGCGGTCTGATGCTGTGGCGCCACCGTCGGGCCACGCCCGCGATGTCGGCGGGGGGCCAGTGAAGGTAGGAGCCAGCACCCCGGCATGGGAGGAACGTTGTGTAGCGACGAAGAATCGGTCAGCCTCCTTTGCCAGCTCACGGGGATCAGTGATGGTGGAGTTAGCGAGCGCAGTCTGGACGTGGGGCGGCATGTTGCGCAGAAACAGCTCCATAAACAGGAAACATGGCTTTTCTTGACCCAGTAGGTTTAACATCCTGCTCATTAGTTCCGATGGTTTGCCATCTCCCAAGCCCTGAATTGCGAAGAGGCGACGTGCTCTCTCCGTTGCAGACAGTTCAAAAGTTTCAAGGAGGAGATGTTTAAGTGCGGCGTATTTACCATCGGCCGGTGGGTTGGTTATGAAACCGCTAATCCTGGAAGCCGTATCGCACCCCAGCGCTGCCAATACGTAGTAGTACCTGGTCTCGTCTGCTGTTATGTCTCTGAGCGCGAACTGTGCCTCAGCCTGCGCGAACCATGTAGCCGCGGAAGACTCCCAAAACTCCGGCAGTTTAATTGCAACGGCGTTCGTAGCCATAATGTGTGTGGTTTCAGAAAACTTATCCGAAAACCGACGTCGGGGTCACCAGTGTAGAGCCGAAGTAACGGAGAAGACCGTAGGTTCACACTTTAGCCGTGTAGGCAACTTTCTTTAATCCACGGTAAATCAGCGAGACAAACAAAACCCACAGCTCGACTGAGCGGAGGTGGCAAGAATAACCAGAAAACTGGCTGGACAACCATAACTTAACCCTGCGTTAACCTGCCAGGGCAACCATGACTTAACCCTTAGTTCCTGGGTTGAATTCTGTCCCCAATACGTGTCCACCACAATAAAGCTAATGTGGTGGAAAAGAAGGCTAACATAAAGCATAGAGAGGCTACGGTAAAGTCTACAGTTAACGGAAAGCCCTGCTATCGCTGCAATGGAAAAGGCCACAGACCGGATGAATGTAGGTTCAAGGACGCAGTGTCACCAGTGCAAGAAAAAGGGCCACATCGCAAAAGCATGCCGCTCACCTAAAGAAGGAAGCTATGGCAAGGCATCGAAAGGGACCATGCATTTGGAATGTTGCCACGCTCTCAAGCACGAGACATTCCAGCGCTATCAAGCAGCAGGGAAGACTTGTTTGCAACGCTCCCCACCACGTGGACCAGAGCAACGCTCACAGTCTTCGGGCAGATGGAGATCCTATCCAGCCTCAGCTCTGCAGTGCCAGAGACGACTGCTGTATGCCGACAAGGTGCATGGTGGATGCTGTACAGAACATTGACACTGGTCAGACATTGGACAGTAGAGGGGCCGAACTTTTTGCAATGGACACGGGTAAAGGTGACATTGTGAAACCCTACTGTGTGTATGTCAGTGTAAATGGTACAAGGGTGAAAATGGAGGTAGACACTGGCGCAGCCGTGCCAGTGATATCTGAAACTCTACTTAAACGCAGGTTTAAAGATGTGAAACTTAGTCCTGCAAATTGTGTGCTGAAAACCTACAGTGAGGAATCATTGCCATTGATAGGAAAATTCACAGCAAAGGTGAAATGCAAGCAGGGCTTAAAGTGGGATTTGGTAAGTGGGGGATCTCTAGCTAACGTTAGCTAGCTAGCTATCGCGATTAGTTGTTTGAATGTTATCTAGCTAGCTAGGTAGCTAGCTAACGTTAGGCTAGCTAACCACTGGTCCAGTATTCCCGACGTTAGCATTGTTAGCTAATAATAGCTACCGGTAGCTAACGTTTGCTAGCTAGTTAGTTATTTGAACGAAAATATTGCATGGCCAGAGCTAAGGTTGGACAAACATAACTAGCTAGCTACCGGTAACGTTACCGGACGCTACCGATAGTTAGATTGCCTAGCAGCATTCAAACAACTAGCCAGCAACGTCAGCAACTAGCTAGCAATGTTACCGGGTGGAAGATAGCTAGTAAGCTAGCTAGCTAACGTTACGTTCGCTAACGTTAGTTGCTTGAATGAAAACCACAGCAGAGCTAGACAAAACTATTGGAAATACTATTGAAAATGCACTGAAGATACTCACTCTTTATGCCCCCCAATCCAAGATAATAGTGCAGGTAGCAGGTTGACGCTCTCTCGAGTCTTGTCTGCCTGGTGCGGTGAACTGACCCTGACCCGTGAGCGTGAAGCCAGTCTCTTTTGATGTCAAGTCTGGTGAAGCCAGACAGCAGGCAGGTGCGGGACACGTGAGGACGCGATATCATTCAAACTTATAGAAAAAGTAAAGTAGTATAAAAATAGAAGAACAAGTTTATTTGCGATTTATTTTGTAATGCTTGTGAATTGGCTGCATCATGTTTTTTGTTTTACATTTTACTGTGACAAAAAGGTTGAAATTACTCCTGTCTACAGAGTGCCGGATCTCAGCTCCGGTTGACTTGGGGGAGGAGGGGAAGTGCTGGTGTCGGGATCCGGGTAGCGCCGGCCCACTTTAATCACTGAATGCAAGGAACACTCAGAAAAGCTAGAACTAGTAGTCGTGAAAGGAAGAGGTCCTGCATTAATGGACAGAGACTGGATAAGTCAATTAAAGCTAAACTGGTCAAGACTCAACAGAGTGGCTCTTGATACAGTGGATGATGTGTGTGCCAGACATGCATCAGTGTTCAAACCTGAGCTAGGCAAGTTAAAGGGTATTGAAGCCAGACTACATGCAGTTCCAGATGCTGTGCCCAAGTTCTGTAAGCCTAGAAACGTGCCTTATGCATTAAGAGAAGCCGTAGAGAGAGAACTGGCAAAATTGGAAGCTGAAGGTGTCATCTCACCCATCAATTACAGTGAGTGGGCAGCTCCAATAGTTTGTGTGCCTAAAAAGGATGATAGTGTGAGAATATGTGGAGACTACAAGGTCACCATCAATCCATGGTTGAATGTGGAACAGTATCCGCTACCCAAAACCCAAGATTTATTTGCTAATCTAGCAGGAGGTCAGCAGTTTACCAAATTAGACTTGTCGCAGGCTTATCAGCAAGTTCTGTTAGAGGACAATTCAAGACATTACCTAACTATCAACACACACAGAGGGTTGTATCACTACAATAGGTTACCCTACAGTGTTGCTAGCGCCCCTGCTATTTTTCAAAAGATTATGGATCAGGTTCTTCAGGGCATGGAAGGGGTCATCTGTTATTTAGATGACATCTTAATTCCTGGAAAAGATACAGAAAGGCACCTGACTAGCTTGGAAGAGGTGCTTAGCAGACTTGAAACTTACAATCTGGGGGTTAAAAGAGAGAAGTGTGCATTCGTGCAGAACAGCGTTTCATACTTAGGGCATGTCATCGATGCCATGGGCATACATCCAATGAAGGATAAGACAGATGCTATTCAGAGGGCTCCAGTTCCGAAAAATATAACTGAACTCAGGTCATTCTTAGCTCTGTTAAACTACTATGGGAAGTTTATCCCTAATCTATCTACTCTGATTCAGCCAATGACAGCATTGCTGCATAAAGATGCAACCTGGGAATGGTCAGAGAAATGTCAAAGTGCATTTGATAGTGCAAAGAAGTCTCTTCAGTCAGATAAATTGTTAGTACATTTTGATGCAGAGTTACATATCATACTAGCATGTGATGCTTCTCCTTATGGAGTTGGTGCTGTAATCAGCCACAAAATGAAAGATGGAAGTGAGAGACCTATCGCATTTGCATCCAGAATGTTAACTAAAACAGAACCGAATTACTCTCAACTGGAAAAAGAGGCACTGGGTCTTGTTTTTGGAGTTATGAAATTCCATGAGTATCTTTATGGAAGGAAATTCTTGTTATTGACAGACCACAAGCCACTGTTGAAAATTCTGGGGCCTAAAACAGGTGTGCCAACACTGGCTGCCGCTAGATTACAAAGGTGGGCTCTAATTTTGGCAGCGTATACATACGAAATCCAGTACAAGAAGTCAGAGCAGTATAGCAATGCTGATGCTTTATCAAGATTACCTGTGAAGCCTGATGTAGATGTGGTGTCAAACCCAATTTACAGAGTGTCTTACCTGAAAGACTTACCTCTTACTGCTAGAGAAATAGCCAAAGAAACAGACAGAGATCCTGTGTTAAGAGTGGTTAAACAGTTGGTGTTAAATGGATGGCCTAAACATGTACAGGATGAGTCACTGAAGCCTTATTTTCAGAGAAAATTAGAGTTTAGCATTGAGGATGATTGTTTATTATGGGGTTACCGTGTGGTAGTGCCTGATAAACTAAGAGACAGGCTATTGTCTGAATTACATGAGCACCACTGGGGAATAATTAAAATGAAGTCCCTCGCCAGAAGTTTATTCTGGTGGCCTACATTAGATGACAGTATTGAACGTGAAGTGAATCAGTGTACTATTTGTCAGCAGCAGCGTAGTATGCCTGCTACCGCACCGATACATACATGGAAATGGTCTTCGAGTCCATGGGAAAGAGTACATCTTGATTTTGCTGAGGACCACAAGCAGATGTTTTTAGTAGTGATGGATGCCTATGCTAGATGGCCAGAGATAGTTCCCATGACCACTACTACTTCATCTAAGACAATTGAAGCAATGAGAAATTTATTTGCAGCTTATGGGTTGCCTAAAGAGGTTGTAACTGATAACGGACCTCAGTTCGTATCGCAAGAGTTTGAGTCATTTTTGACTAAAAATGGAGTAAAACACATCAAGTCACCTGCATACCATCCTGCAAGTAATGGTTTAGCTGAAAGATTGGTCCAAAATCTTAAGAAATCCCTTGCAAAGAATAGAGCCATTGGTGGTATGACGCTTGAGCACTGTGTAGCAAATTTTCTGATTGGGTACAGAAACACACCCCATACTAAGACAGGAAAGACCCCAGCTGAGCTATTTCTGAGAAGACAGGTGCGAACCAGGTTGTGTTTTATCAAACCAGAGTTCTCTCAGAGAATGCAGACCGAGTCTGAACCAAATCTTCCCCGTGTTAGGTCTTTTAAGGTTGGTCAACACGTGTTGGTAAAAAATTACAGGGGAGGGGAGAAATGGTTGAATGGAGTTATAAGTGAAGTGTCGGGTCCTGTCACATACAGTGTTGAAGTAAATGGAAATTGTGTGAAAAGACATGTGAACCAAATGTTGGGTGTCAAGGGAAATCCAAATCAGACTCAAATGGACTCTTGTGATAGAGCTTCTTGGGAGATTGATGATTTCAATGCAGGCACTGATGTGTCAGCACATCCTGAACCACAGGTTGTGGAAGAACGACCTGTAGAACCACCACCGCCAGTTGTGGAAAGGAACACTCGTCCTGTGAGAGACACGTCCTCCTGATAGACTGAACTTGTGACTGACATGCAGATTGGTTATTGAAAAAAAAAAGAAATCTGTAATGTAATGTATGGTTACTGTTGAAGAAATACTGTACATGGTTATGACCTTAAGAGAAAAAGGGATATGTTAGAATCCTAGAAAAAAATGAAGTTTGAATTTACAGGGGAGGAGCTGTGGTGTTTCCAACACAGAATATTAACCAGTGTGGTTTTATTAGTTTTGAATATACACAGATCAATGTGATTGGTACTGAATAAGGTGGATGTCATCTATTGGTTGTTCCTGAATAGTATATAAGGCAGAATCGCCACCAGGGCGTTCTCTTGGTACTCTGCTCTACTCTGGATAGCTAGGTTGTTAGTTTAATAATAAATATACTTCGTTACTGTCATAAGTTTGCCGTGTGCACTTTCCAGTTATCTGCTTAAACAGCTTAGAACATTATTAGTGTTTCATACACGACAATTTGAATGCACATTAAAATTTGTACTGAACTTGTTAATAAATGTTCAGACTATATAGATGTGTTTTGTATTTTTCTGACATGCAAAATTGAAAGGTTTCCTATTATAACAAATCTATTGTACTGTAAAATCACATGCTTTACACCACTTAACACACTTTCTGTTCAACTACTGTGCAAATGATTGTAAATCAGGATTGGGTACGAACCTACATACTTCTTTATGTCAGGTTCAGGGCAAATTAATAACTACTTTAACCCATTAATGTCCTCAGTGGAATTTTAGAATTTCCTTTTACATCACTTAAAGTAACAGCTGACCTAAGCACCAATCCATTGAAATTTTTCATATCAGTCAAAGTATGAGGCTACAGTGCAAGTTTTTCTTAACATCCTTTCTTTTTTAGTCGTTAGTCACAAGGGGTGGCCAGTTTCTGGATTTACCACGAAAACACCTCTAGGTTAGGAATTTCAGATCTTCATAATTTTTGATAGACACATAGTCTGGACTCTTAGAATATAGATTCAAAAAGAAAAAATATAATTTGTTGCTTTTTCTTTGTCCAGTATTGACAATTGTGCAGATCTTAAGAGACATTGTATATAGTATTCCTGTGGGACTTTCAATATTAATAAAATGTCTGCTGTAAATCTTAATTGTTCACCCCAGCTCAATATCTCTGATACATTGTCTCCCCCTCCCTTTCACACACACACACACAACTATACATACTACTATCAGCATTTCTGTTTGTTATATTAATATAAACATTTTGAAATCTGTACAAGAGGTAGCTTATATTCAACTGTATTTCAAAATATCTGACTTTACAATTCAAAAGCAATGCATTTAAAATGTAATGCATAAAATATCCCATAATGCAGTAGTCCATAAACAGTATTTCACAAACAGCAATTCATGCAAATTGTAATTTTGAGGAATATTTCACTTCAAACATTAAATTATACAATTGTATAGCAATTTAATCTATCATACACAACAGTGCTCAACAATTCTTTGCTTGGTGACAGCTCCTTATCTGGAGGTTGAAGCCTCCTTTGCGGTCGTGTCTAGATGGTAACTCTAGATTTGCGAAACTCGTGGGATTCTTTTTTTTTAATGTGTTGTTTCTTCATTGCGCGTTTTTTGTCATTGTGTACCGCGTTGTTTCTTCATTATGTGCGTTGCCCTACACCCCCATCCCAAACTTTAACCTTAAACTTAACCACTCACCTTAACCCTTTGTGCTGACCTATTTGACAAGAGCTACTTTGCTGAATCAAGTGCGCATGTGCGAGAGTATGCGCGAGTTTTGCAAATCCAGGGTAACCATCTAAACGCGACCCTCTCTTGCCACCTGCAACCAGAGCGGTTGAAAAACGATCTCTCTCAACGGCTCCGCCTGCAACAAACCAGATATATGCTAGGGGGCGTGTCAAGATGGCTGAGTGAGCGCAAGCTTTCTGCCGAGATCTGCAAAATTAAGTTTTAAAAACAGGAAAAACTTGAATATTTTACTTGCCAAATACCTGATTCCTTTCCCCGAATAAACATACACAGCAAATTTAAAAGAGAAGTAAAAAAAAAAGCCGAACCTACGCGACAGAAAAAGAGCTCCCGAAGTGGCCAAGTTTAAGCTAACACTAAACGAAGCTAACTCGGCTAGTGCTGGAAATGTGCTAATCGACAACTGTCAAGACTACGTTGCCACCCTGACCCTCCCTGGAGAAGGAGACGATATGGACGAATTGCCACCACTGCCTGTTACTCCGAGTAACCCCCCAGCTTCGAAGAAGGTCATGTACGCACACAGTGTGATGTTCTCGTGTGTAATACAAATAGGCAGACAACTTATGAAACAAACGCGGAACTTTACTAGAGAAGCTCAGGTGCAATGCATACAGCCGTACTGTGAACTACTGTCTGACTAACTGATTTCGCGGGTTCTGCCTCACGTAATGTATGACTGCACATGGCTGCAATACGTCACTGTCGTAAATATTAATCACTGTAATGTCGTACATATCCGTAAACATTACATCACTTCCTTAAAAAAAAGATTAACACCATTGTCTTCACAGGCAAGTTATAAGGTCTTAGACATAACTGATTCACTTACCATCTGCAATAGCAACATTAATTCTCAATGACAACTCAACATACTGTAAACTATTAATAAGACACGTTAGTCCCTAGCTAACGGGTCTGACCCTTTAGCCGAGCGGTTAGTGATGTCGCCTTGTGGTGCAGTACAGTCGTATCGAATCCCGCACCGGGCAAAAAAATAACCGGTTACTATTGGTGGCAGCGGTGGGATCCGGAAGTGTGCAGATCCCCGGAAGTCTCTTCGGAGCGCGGGAATAACAAAGCGCGAGGGCGCGCTTCCGGTGAGGGTGACGACTGTAAACTACTAATAAGACACGTTAGCCACTAGCTAACGGGTCTGACCCTTTAGCCGAGCGGTTAGTGATGTCGCCTTGTGGTGCAGTACACCCCGTATCGAATCCCGCACCGGGCAAAAAAATAACCGGTTACAATACAATTTAAAATTCCAATGCTACATTTTCTTAGTTCAAGTTCAAATAAACTCATTGGTGTGCTTAGTGAAAACAGTATCAAAGATATAACCCTCATTCACAATCATTAAAATACATTCATAGTGTACCCACTGTAAATAGTTTTAAAGACAGAACAGTCATTTAGAGTCCTTCAGATGAATCCATTAGTGCACTGAATGTAAACAGTCTGAAACACATAACAGTTTTCATCTATATTGTTAAACTCATTAATTTAGCCACATTGATGGCCTACAGGTAACCATCTTAATCATAGTCATTGAGGTATGACGGGCACTGGCGATTGCTTCTGAAAGGATACCTCGGTATTGCAACAGTAACAGTGTCACTATCATCCTCGTCAGGATCTGTTTGAGTGTCCTGTATCTCAGCATTGACCTTTTTAAAGAAGGAAGCGTTTCTGGTTATGGAATGTCCCATCTTTGGTTGCTGCGACCATCGAGCCCTTGACCTTTAACACTGTAAGGATCACTGTTGTATGAAAGGGTGATCTTGTTGTGCTTGGATTGTTGGTGAAGCACAGTATCACCAGGGGTGAGTGTGCTTGACTTGGCATGACCAGTGGCGATGCTTGGGTCTGTTGGGGCCCTAGGCAAAAATTCTCAGGAGGGGCCCCCAACCAGCGTTCATTGCCATTATGTTATAATTAATCTGACACCAACCAAAAAATGTACGAAATATAAAAATTTTTCGTTTTCAAATATGGACATAATGTAATTTTCAAAATATAACTAACAAAAAAACGTGACACCGTTGCTAGCTAGCTGAAGTTATTAAAGTATCTCACCCATTATGGCTATACTAAACATCATTCAGTTATCTGCTTAATTAGGAGCTTTTCTGCTCCACTTGCTACTGTCTTTCTTTCTTTTTTCCTCCTCTTTTTTCACCTCTTCTTTTCTGCTCCCGAGGGATAACTCCTTTTCATTTATCTTCGTTGACATATCTTGGTGTGGACGCTGAGAGTAACTTTCACTTTCGAAGAATGCAGGCAGTGCACGTGCAATGCGAATGACATGGGGTCCCTACAAAGGAGAGTTCCTACTGTGATGTAATGTCATTGCAAATCGTCCTTTGGCTGTTTAAGGCGGAGGGGGTTGCGGTCACTGCTGTGGACTAAATTCTGTCAGTCCTCGGGGGGCCCCTAGTGCCTGGGGCTCCAAACAGTTGCCTGGCTTGCCTGTTCAGAAGCTTCGCCTCTGGGCATGACAGTATGCGTCTGAGTCAGACTTCATCTTTGCTTTAGCAGTCTTGTCTTGTTCTCTGATTTTGTGGTCAATGTCACTTTCAGTGGTCGTGGTGGTAATCGGGATCTTGGTGTGGATTTTGCGTTGGAACATCAGTTCTGCAGGTGACGCTTTAGTGGTACTGTGTGGTGTGGAGCGGTACTCACGGAGAAACGTGTTGAGTCTCTGTTTTCATGGGATGCTCTGAGTTTCTGCCATGCGGATGGCTTTTCTAAGCGTGCGCATGAAGTGTTCTGCAGTTGCATTTCCTTGAGGCCAGATGGGCGTTATTATCTGGTGGTGGAAACCTAGATGGCCAGCAAACTTGGAGAATTGTTCACTATTGAGGGCCATTGTCTGTTTTTAGGTTTCTCGAAATTCCAAATATGGAGAACACTTTATCTATGGCTGGGATTGCTGTGTTGGTTGAAGTGGATCTCACAATTTCAACTACCGGGTAGCATGTGTATTCGTCTATGATAGCTAACAGGTATTCTCCAGTAGGGAGTGGGCCATAGAAATCTGCACTGACATTATGCCAGGGGGCTACTGGTAGTTCAGACATCTTCAAAGGCTCCAACTGTGCTATGGGTGTATTTGCCTGGCATGCTAGACAGTTCTTCACAGTAATTTCTGCTTTCAGGTCAGTGTTAGGAAACCATACCTTTGATCTGAGGAGTGTCTTTCTCTTTATAATGCCCTGGTGTCCTTCATGGGCTAGCTGTAGCACTCTGTGTTCAAGAGATGCAGGGATGACAATCTTTGTGCCTTGCAGGATGATGTCATCAGTGTGTGACACAGTAAGCTCACTACTGATCTGTTTGTACTTCTTGAGTGTTTCAGCATGCTGTGTGTCACTTGCAACTTTGTACCATGTATTGTCTCTGATGTGGGTACTGACCTTCTGCAGGACTGGGTCTTTAAGTGTCTCATCTTTTATCTCTGTGAGAGTCATTGCTTTGGGTGTGCCATGTTGTGCCACGAAGTTCACATACTCCTCCGCCACCTTCTCTGCTCTTGTGTTTCCACTTGTCTGCACTGGAACAGCGTGATGGGATATGTAGTCCGCAGGGTCCTCTGCTCCTTTTCTGTATTCCACCCTGAAGTTGTAGGGCTGTAGTCTCAGTCCCCATCTTTCAATCCTGGCGGGTGGTTTCGATCGGGGATTGTTCCAGATCACCTCGAGTACCTTGTGCTCTGTGACAAGGGTGAAAGGGTTGCCATATAGGTACAGGTGGAAGTATTCTCAACTCCAAACAATGGCTAGTGCTTCTCTCTCTGTTTGCAAGTAGCATCTTTCCATATCACTGAGGGCACGGCTGGCATAGGCTATGGTGCGTCTCTCCCCTTCTTCCTTTTGGTAGAGAGTGGTGCCCAGGCTGACAGGGCTGGCATCCACGACAAGTTCTGTGTCTTTGCTAGGGTCAAAATATGTCATTATTGTGTTGCTGGTCAGGCTTTCTTTGATGGTCTGTAGTGCTTTGTCTTGCTCTGTGTGTCTTTTCTGGTCAGCTTGCGTAGTGGTGCTGAAATTGAAGCAACATTTTTGATAAAGCGTAAGCAATAGTTGGTCATACCTAGTAGGCTCCTGACTTCAGTCGAGTCTCGTGGGTTGCTGGCTTGCTGAATGGTGGCGACCTTTTTGGGGTCAGCTGAGATTCCGCTGGCTGAGAAGATGAACCCGAAAAACTCGAGCTTGGACTTGTTAAACTCACACTTTTTCCTGTTGAGCGTGAGCCCTCTCTCTTTCAGTCTCTGGAACACCGCTGTCATCATGGTCAGTCTGCGTTTTCCCATAGACGATGATGTCATCACTCAGGTTCTTCCTCCCTTTGATCCCTTGTAATGTCTGGCAGATTGCATTCTGAAACACCTCTGCTGCTGAAGATATCCCAAAGTTCAGGCACTTGTAGCGTCTCAAGGCTAAGTGTGTTGTGAACGTCGTGCTGTACCTGCTGTCCAGGTGGAGTTCAAGCTGATGGTATTCAGCTGTCAGGTCAAGCTTGGAGAAGACTGTCGCTTCATTCAGCTCGTGGATCATGTCATCCATAGTGGGGGTGATGTGACGTTCACGTTGGATGGCAGTGTTGGCTTGTCTCATGTCGACACATACTCTCACCTTGTCTGGATCTTTTGGCTTGGGTGGTGTGACGATGGGTGAGACCCATGGCGTAGGGCCTGTGACTGTTTCAATGATGTTATCGGATGTGAAACAGCACTCGCCTGTGTGGCTGACGGGTCAGCTGAATGTTGATGTGCAGCTTAACTTGAAAGTCTTTTAACTGTTCATACTGAACTCATAACCCACACCAAGCCCAGTCATCTCCTTCTGTAATCATCAAAAGTAAGCCAATTTCAGACTGTAGTAACCAATTGCCTATCTCAATGTTATTGTTGATAGGGTATAGTTTTTGTTGGGTGTACAATTGAATTTTATGCTGATTTTGCTGCATCTGCCGTGTGTGTGTAAAGTGTTGTGCAAGTTTATACTTTATAAGAGCTAGCTCAAAGTTCAATTCACACAGATTAAAATGATCTAGGTCATGTTCATAATTCACAATTTTGAATTTTGAACTAAGTTCACAGCCCCCAAAAATGGACTA